>NC_135799.1:270000-570000 GCF_051106095.1 Pogona vitticeps
CCCCCAGAAAGGAGGCCAGGAGTGGAGAGGGAACTCACTGTGGAGAAGCACCAGTGACTCCACTCAAACTGGACCGGGTTTTTTTTGGGGGGGGGGGGTTCTTTCCCAATGACTTGGGGTCAACTACCCACCCAAACCTCTCCCCTTTTTCTGAGGGAAAAAAACACCTTTTTTTAATAGGGCCCCAAACTTGTTTCCAAGGACTCAGACTTTGGATTCAAGGACTTTGACTCAAACATGGGACTTGGACGAGTCCTTCTAGAAGACCAATCCACCCATAAAAAGGGGGTCCCTTCCCCCCCCCATCTCTGCAAAGAGACCAGGAATTATGGCAAGGGGTCATCAGTGGGGCAGAAGACAAGGTGGTGGAGTTGGGGGCAAAGAAAGGAGCAGGAGGGGAGAAAAAACAGGTGACCTTTAGCCACTCAATTCTTTTTTTTTCCAGTTCTTTGGGAAAGAGAAGAAAGAGGAGCAGAAAGGCATGGCAAGCATTTGCAAATTAACAGATTCTGGTGCTTTCTAGGAAAATATTCTGCTCCATTCAAAATGGTGCCACTCATGCCAAGCTCAGGCCATGAGAGTAAAGGACACGGGCACTTCTTGGTGAGTGATGCCCAGCGTTGTATAATCCTCCATTTCAGCCATATGGTCCTCCTCGACATCTCAGCGGCCTTCGATACCGTTGACCACGGTATCCTCCTGGGGAGGCTCTCTGAGTTGGGTATCGGTGGCTTGGCTCTGGCCTGGTTCCGTTCCTTCTTGGAGGACCGCCTCCAGAGAGTGCAGCTTGGGGAGAGTATTTTGGCCCCGTGGAATCTCAATTGTGGGGTTCCACAGGGGTCGATCATCTCCCCAATGCTGTTTAACATCTATGTGAGGCCGCTGGGTGGGGTCATCAGGGGGTGTGGAGTATCATGTCATCAATATGCTGATGATACCCAGCTCTATATTTCCTTTTCACCAACTGCAGGTGATGCCGTCCTGTCCCTCCAGCGCTGCCTGGGGGCCGTACAGCAATGGATGCAGGAGAACGGGCTGAGGCTGAACCCGGACAAGACGGAAGTTCTGAGGGTGGGTGGCCCTGTGGATGGTGGCTTGGGAAACTCCCTCATGTTTGGGGGGGTGGCCCTGGCCATGAAGAGTGGGATCCGCAGCCTGGGAGTACACCTGGACCCGATGCTCACCATGGAAACGCAGGTGGCATCGGTAGTCCACACCGCCTTTTTCCACCTTTGGCGGATTGCCCGGCTGCGACCTTACCTAGACATGGGGGCGCTCACTACCTTAGTACATGCGCTCATAATTTCTAGATTAGACTACTGTAATGCGCTCTACGTGGGGCTTCCTTTGAAGCTGATGCGGAAACTTCAAGTGGTGCAGAGTGCGGCGGCCAGACTCCTTACTGGAGTGAAAAAACACCAACATATCTCTCCTACTCTGGCCATGCTGCACTGGCTGCCCATCCGTTTCCGCATCGACTTCAAAGTGTTAATGCTTACTTATAAAGCCCTAAACGGTTTGGGACCTCGATACTTGGCGGAACGCTTACTCCCAACTAGTTCTACCTGTGTCGCTCGTGTGAGCCAGGAGGTGAGGCTGAGGAGCTTGATGCCGAGGGAGGCCCGGAAGGGAAGAACTAGAAACCGGGCCTTCTCGGCAGTGGCTCCTCGTCTCTGGAATAACCTGCCTCCGGAGATTCGCGCTGCACCCTCGCTGGGTACTTTTAAAAACCAATTAAAAAAGTGGATGTTTAGGCAGGCCTTCCCTGCCAGTTAATTCCTGTCCTCTTTCCTTTTTTCTCTCTTTATTTGATTTATTTTGTATTTTTCCCATCTTGCTGAATCATTTAATTAATTAATTGTTATAATTTTTTTAAAAACTTACTATGCTTTATGTTGTAAGCCGCCTAGAGTGGTCGAAATGACTAGATAGGCGGGGTATAAATACAATAAATAAATAAGTAAATATCGAATTAGGAGACAAATTGGAATCTGCGTCTGCTTTTCCGAAGATTAGTCACATCCTGCCACTGTATGCAAATCAAATATTGAAAGTGTTTGCTCATTAGAAGATTCACAAGGTAAGAACATTATGGCAATTAACAAAATGATCACCTATCATTAGGGACGTCTGTAAGGGTTCCCCAGTACTGTAATGATTTCCAAGAGCTTCCTCAGATCAAGTTCACTTCCACCTACAGCATTTTTAGCAAAATGGTACTGGATTCCCATTTGGGCAGCTAGGTTTTCTTTCTGTCCTTTTTTGATTAGGCTAGCTAATGATTTAAAGAAAGAAAAAAGCAACGGATGATGAATCCATGATTCCAGACAGCCGTTTTCACCCTCTTCCTAAGCTTCATCTCCTACCTTACCTACCTGGACTACAAGTGTTTCCTGTGGGAAAATCCCTGAAATAAGGCTTACAACAATTAAAATACAATTAAAATACAATAAAAGATAAGATGATTAAAATACAATTAAAATAAATACTCTAAAAATTGCCATCAGGACCCACAGTTCATATTATTTCAATTAAAAGTCTTCTGGAACAGGAAGGTTTTAACCTGGAACCGAAATGTCATCAACATCGGCACCAGACGAATCTCAGTTGGGAGGGCATTCCAAAATCTGGGGGCAGCTGCCGAAAAGGCCCTTTGTCTACAAGCCCTTCCTCTTACCTCCTTGAGGGATGGCTCTTTCAAAAGGGCCCCCGGCTAGATCTTAACTGCTGGGTAGGTTCATATGGAAGGAGGCGGTCCTTCAGGTATCCAGGGCCCAAGCCGTTTAGGGTTTTATATGTCAAAACAAGCACTTTGAATTGGGCCCGGGCAGCAACTGGTAAACAATGTAACTTAAACAGTTACATTGATGTGTTCTCTAGCAGCCCCACCACTCACCAGCCGCGCAGCTCAATTCTGGACCAGTTGCGTTGCTGGACCATTTTCAAAGGCAGCCCCACATATAGCGCATTGCAATAATCTATACGAGATGTTACCAGTGCGTGTGTAACTGTCATGAGACTCCGCTTGTCCAGGTAGGGCCGTAGCTGGTACAATTTCCACAGCTGAAGGAAGGCGCCCCTGGCCACCGAGTCCACCTGGGCTTCCAGAGTTAGACTGGGGTCCAGGAGCACCCCCAGGCTGCTGACCCTGTCCCTTAGGGGGAGTGTAACCCCATTCAGGGCAGGGAAATATCCCTCCAACCTGTCCGGCAAAGCACCCACTAACAGCACTTCCGTCTTGTCTGGATTGAGTTTCAATTTATTAACCTTCATCCAGTCCATTATCAGGTCCAGACACGAGTTCAGCACAGAAACCGCCTCACCTGGATTGGTAGAAAACAAGAGGTAGAGCTGAGTGTCATCAGCATATTGCTGACTCCTCAGCCCAAACCTCCTGATGACATGTTGCAAGCCCTTGGCAAATCCATTTATGCATGTGTTGATCGAGTGCAACTTTTAAGTCAAAAGGGTACCCTGGGCAAAAGGTCCCTGGACAGGTGGACTGAACTGGCCTAGAGGTAAGGCCTGTGAACTAGATTCCTGACCAGCCTGTGGAATGGCACTTTGGCTTGTTTCATACACAGCACAATTGCCTGTTCCTGTTGGCAAAAAGGGCTGAGGATTCCATCCAGTCTGGACATTTTAATGATGGAATGAGCAAAAACAAAACAAAAAACAACCCAGATACAAGACTGCTGTGGCAACAAGGTTCCGGCTGAGCTTGAAGACAAAGGAACAGCATGGACAGGCTACAAGGTCGAATACTTTCATCTTGTAAATCGCTTTTTTGTTGGGATGAAGATGAAAGGATATACAAAGTTAACAGCAAATGAGTACCATATAATTATGGACAGAACATACTGTATCAATTTCTTCTTTCTCCTACACGCAATACGTGTGATGAATCCACTTGAAATGCAGAATCATAATTAGTGATGCAAGCAGACCTTTCGGCTCATTTAATCCAACATCGTATCGATGAAGGAATCCACAATGAGAGGACCTCTGACAGAAGACCATCGTGGCTTGCGCCTCTAGAGGCCGTAATGCCACCTTAATCTTACTGAATTGCTTTCCTTGGCATTTCTGCAAAACAGCACCGAGATAACTATCTCTGGGGTCATTGGGGGAATTTCCCATGTGCCCTGGGCATCCTTATTAGGATTTGCTGTTTCAGATCATGGAACCTGGGGGAAAAAATGGATTGGAAATGAGGCCAAGGTACCACATGCTAAAGGCTCATCGATATGGAAAGAAGCTGGGTCTTCCTGGGCCTTATTCCAGAACCCGTCCGTGTCCTGCTTTTGGCCTTTCCCGGGGACACCCTATAGCCAAGCATGTGCTACAGGTAGAGGGCATCACCTCTTTCTTGGCCCCATGTCCTGCCACTGTCATTGTTGTGGTCCCTGAAAAGGAAGCTGGGAGCCATATTTTTGCATTTCAACAGTAACCATACTGCCTTTTTTGTTCCCAGTCAAGTCTATAGACCTGCGCTCATCTCCCAGCTGGAGAAAGAAGATCATCTGTTTGCCCAGGACCCAGTGGTGGGATTCAGCCGGTTCGCGCCGGTTCTACAGAACCGGTACCTAATTTATTATCAGTTCTGCAGAACCCTTTGCTGGCCTGCTGAAATCCACCACTGGGCTGAGGGCTCCCTCGCGCTCGCCCTGCCCTGCGCACGCCCTCCGGCCATGGCCACTGCCTCCGGCTCCGCTCCGCCCGCGCCTCACCTTGCCTCCACTCTCCTCCAAGTGCCTGACCGGCTGCAGGGGAGCACACTCAGTCGGTGCGCGCAGGGACTAGTGCGGTGCGGGCACGGTGGGCAGAGAGCGCAAGGAGGAGGGTCCGGGGCTGCTCTGCCGGTAACCCCTTTGTCGCCTCTGCCGCCGCCGCCAGTCCGCAGCGCAGGGGAGAGCCCCCCTCGCCCCCTCCGTCTCCCGAGGGACCCCTCCCGGAGCGCCCAGGGTTCCCCTTCCTCTCCTCGGAGCACCCCAACAGGGAGCTCCCACCCCGTCTTCTCACCCCTTTCCGGAGTGGGGAGACGGCTGTTCGGCAAGAAGCCACTCCTTCTATGCGCGCGGCAGGAGCAAGAGTTAAATACTGTATATATGGTCAAAGCCAGGGGGAAAGAAAAAAAGTGGTGTGAGCGGGCGCTTCTTGGTTTGTGCAGCTGGGAGTTGACATCGCTGGTGCTGCAGGAGGAAATTTGCAAGCCAGTGAATTGGGTTGTGTGGGTTTTTTTTCTTTTCCTTGTCCCTTTCGATGTCATGTTTGCTGCAGATAAGCAGTAACAGATCTTTTAAAAGGGTGCAGCCTAAAAATTGTGACCTTTCAATGTTTAATTTCAGAGTGAACATAGAAAGTAAACTTAAGTGTAGAGCAAGGCATCTTTTAATCCGGCACTATAGTTGGGAGCTTCATTTGGTGGGTGAGGCTACAGCCTAGTGCAGTAGAATTTGGATAATAATTTTTTTTTTTTAAAAAAAGAAACAGCTCATGAACAAGCAGTAGAAGCATCTGAAAAGGTGGGAAATGCTTATTACGCATTTTTGTTTCACTCCTTTCTCTCTGGAGCCGCTCGGGGGAGCGAGATTCTCTCCCTTCCTGCTTTCCAAGGGACTTCTCGCCTATGGCGAAGGTTTCGCCTCCCCTCTTTATCCCTTTTATATTTTCTCTCTCTCGCTTCCCGCTTCCTCCTCCTCTGTCGGCAAAGCCGAGAGCCGGGAAGGGAGGGCGGCGGGAGCGGCTGGAGTGAAGCCCCTCCGTTCCAGGCCATGTGTTCCACTCTGAAGAGTCCCTCGGCCGCTCCTTCCGCTGTCCTGCGTCTTTTCTCTGCCTAGCGTGGCTTTTCTCCTCCGCTCTTTCCTCAGGAGTGCCTCTTTTTCCCCTCCTCCGCCTCTATCTCTCTCGCCGTCCCTTCTGCCCTGTCCTCTCCCCCTGGCCGTTTCCTCCCGGACAAGCCATTCAGCTCCCCCGCAAGGCGAGATCCTGCATGGGTTTCTCCCACGGTGGAGACTAGAAGGAAGGGATGAGGTACTGTAACTAGTTACAAGTAACTGCACTCCCGGTAACTGAGAACTTCCAAGTTCAGTTTTTCTTCCCTGCCCCACCCGGTTCCCTACCTGAACCCTGGGAGGAAGGAAAGAGGTTGGGTGAGTTGTTTGAAGAAGTAGCTTTTATTAGTTGGTGGGAACATATTTGACAAAACAAATAAAACAAAAACGGGGGAAAAAAATTATTTCACCTATTTTATTTATATTATTTATGTGCTGCCTTTTGTCTCATAGGGGGCCTAAGGCAGCTATTAACAGATGAGACAAAGAATTCCTCCCTTTTAACATGAGCTTCTTGGATCTAGTCCACTTTCTCAGACAAAAGAGTGAGACAGAAGGGCTGACAGAGGCATAAATGGCCCCACGACCAGGCAGGGATACAGGGGGTGGGCAAAGTGGCTGTGGTCTGTTAGTCACAGAGTAAGACTGAATAATTTCAATAATCCAACCACTCGCACTTATGGAAAAGGCTTCAGGAGGTAACCTCGAGGCAAAATCCAGAGCTGGAGTCCCGGAGGCAGTTCGTGTCGTTCTGCCAACTCCCGCGACGTCGCTGGAACCAGTTGTATTGGCTCTTGCCTTTCCATTGGACCATTCCAGCAACGTGGAGAGGGGGGATCTGCTGCTTGGGTAACAGCCTATCCTCCATATTACTTTACCCAGGCTTCGTGCTCTGGAGAGGACACTCCAGCTTCGCATACAGCATCGAATTGGCCTCCTCAGCCATACTAGATGCTGTTCCAAGTCCTCCATACAGAGCACGTTACCATAGTCTTTTGAGACTGAAGGATGCCTAATGTAACGTATAATAAAATAGCCAAACTCTTTCAAGGGCCAAAACCTCTTTATTGCAGGAGAAGCTGCAAGCGTAGGTTTAAAATAATTATATGTTATCAACAATTTTTGTTTGTGTACTTAGTCCATGAATGATGTATGATCATGAGGAAAAAATCCCTTTAAAATATGTAACAGTTTTGCTTGATATATAAAACAAACTCTTGCACAAATTTATCAAGTAGAGCAATGATTCCCAACCTTGGGTCCCCAGATGTACTAAAATTCCCAGAAGCTTTCACCATTAGCCGTGCTGGCCCAGATTTCTCGGAGTTGTAGTCCAAGAACATCTGGGGAACCACGGTTGAGAACCATTGAAGTAGAGCATTCAAAGCATGTTAGCGTGGTATATGAATACTGTACTAGGCACTGCTGATCTCTATTTATATTTAAGATTTAGTTAATCAGCTTCTTCTGCCCTAAAGTGTCTAGGATTTGTTTTCCTGGTATATACTCTGGTTTCAGTAAGTTTAAAGTGGGTTTCTGTGCTTAATGGGAGTGGGGATGTGATACGTTGCATGGGAATGACTGTAACTTTAATCCTTTTCCTTTAAGACCAGATTTTGAATAATTATTGACTTTAAACAGGCAGATACTTGACCATTTGGTAGAAAAATTGGGGTAACGAGCTACATTAGCTACAAACCCTCAATTTCACATTTCCTTGAGAACCTATGCCAAATGATTGTCCATTGTTTTATACAAGCCTGGGTTCTGTTCAGCCCCACAAGTGGATTCATAGTTATTATGCAAAAATCTTCAACATCTGCTAGTTCTGGTCCATTATGTTGTACAGACTATTTGGGTCCCCCTTTGAATATGAAATGAATATATCCAAAGTGATGGCTTGGAACATGGCAGAAAACAGATGTGGTCTTTCTTCTTACCAGATCTACACCAAATGCTTGTGCTAGCTATGTCCTGCTTCAGGCCAGAAGCCCCAACAGGGGTACCTCGACTTACGAACGTCTCCACTTGTGAACGATTCGAGTTACAAATGGCTCCATTTACAAAAAGTTGCTTCGACTTGCGAACGGAGCCTCGACTTAAGAACGAAAAGAACCCCTTTCCTGCCCTTTTTTTTAACCTAAATTCATCTTAGGTCAAAAGAAGAAGAAAAATCTCTCCCTAGTGGTAGAGTACGGATTAACCAGCTTTACATTAGTTTCCATGCGCCCCAAAGCACCCTGGCAGCCTGGGATTTGGGGAGGCGTCGTCCGAAACCGAATGCCCCCCCGACCTGGGTTTGAGGATGGGCAACAAAATGTGGTAGTTGGGTGTGTGTGTGTCCTGGCATAGAACCTGTGGTTAATTTATTTGAATCCCACCACTGGAACAAACCTATCCATTCTGAAGGAAATCAACCCCGAGTGCTCACTGGAAGGACAGATCCTGAAGCTGAGGCTCCAGTACTTTGGCCATCTCATGAGAAGAGAAGATTCCTTGGAAAAGACCTTAATGTTGGGAAAGTGTGAAGGCAAGAGGAGAAGGGGGACGACAGAGGACGAGATGGATGGACAGGGTCATCGAAGAGACCAACATGAACTTGACCCGACCCCGGGAGGCGGTGGAAGAAGACAGGAGGGCCTGGCATGTGCGCTGGTCCATGGGGGGGGGTCACGAAGAGTCGGACGCGACTAAAGGACTAAACGAAACGAATCGCTGTTGAGAAAAAAAAGGGGGGGGAGGGGCATAGATTCCATCCTGGGGAGGGAAGGGAGGGGGAGAGAACATAGAGCTACGAAAATGGAAGAGGAGGAAGAAAAGGAGGAGGGGCTGCTTCTGTCGCTCCGTCCACCCACCGGAACCGGAAGTGGCGGCCGTGCCCCCTCCCTCTCTCCTCCCTTTTTCCCCTCTCGCCCCTCCCCCTCCGACCTCTTTCCCGCCTGAGGATCCCCAACGGAGGTGGTGCGATTTGGGACCCTTTTTGTTGGGGGGGGGAGGGGTGTCCCTAGAAAGATATTCCCCCTGAAGGGGGGCGCAGGAGGGGCCTTGTTTGTGTGTTCGTGTGTGTGTGTGTGTGTTTGTGTGTGGGGGGAAGACAGGCGTATGTGTGTGTACGTTTTTTTTTCTCCCGGAGTCCCCGTTGTGGTTGTTCCCCCCTCCTCACCCCTCCTGAGCTTGAGCCCCCCCCCCGGGAAACCCCACTGGAAACCTTGGGGGGGGTGAAAGTTTCTGGAAAGCCCCAAATGGGAAATGGGGGCCTTTTTGGTGGGGGGAGGTGCAAGGCAGTGGGAGGAGGGGGTGGGCGTCACAAAGAAATGTGGCTGGGGGGAGAAGGTAGGGGTCGGCCGGGAGGGAGGGATGTGGATGATGAGGATGATTTTTCATTTCTACGGCAGGCGAGGCAGCTGCTGATGCCCCTGCAAGGGAGGGACGTTCCCGACATGCGAAACAGGCCCTGACCTGAACCCAGACCCTCCATCCCCCCCTTCTCTTCCCACCTGGAGAGGCCCTGGGGGGAGGGGCTGCCCATTTCCTACACTGAGAAAACTGTGTGTCTGTGTGTGTGTGTGTGTGTGTGTGTCTGTCTCTGTGTCTCTGTGGAGTCTTGCGTGAGGTTTTACCGCTGCTGATTTTAGGTTTATAAAAATATTCCCAGGAAACTGTCTGAATCTCCTCTTGGTTTCCAGGAAGAGACTTTCTTAGGGGCAGGAAATTCAGGCATTAGATTCTTAATTACCTTAGAATTCATTTATTCATTCAAAATTACTTTCCTCCACTTTGCTTGTTTATGTCTTGCTGTTTTCATTGGCGCAGGGGACGGTGGTCGGCTGGATGGCCAGACCTTGGGGGCCAGAGAGGCTGAGCGAAGGGCCTCCTGGAAGGTCTTAGAAAGCAATCGGAAGTTGTGTGTCATCATCACACGGGTGTGTGTGTGTGATGATGATGGAAGGTCTTAGAAAGCAGGCGGAAGTTGTGTGTCATCATCACACAGGGTGTGTGTGTGATGATGATGGAAGGTCTTAGAAAGCAGGCGGAAGTTGTGTGTCATCATCACACGGGGGGTGCCGGAACACCACATTCTTTTGCATAGGCTCTTTCCGGTTCTTCATGCCTCTGTGAAATTGTACGGGGAATTAATGGAAACCTAAAACACTCCACCGGCTGAGGGTGAAGGGGGCTGAACAGGAATCTCCCCCCCCAGCACCCGTGCTGTTCCCAGAGCAACACCACGTGAGGGAACATCCCAGAATCTGACTCCCCTTTTCTGTCAAGTGACCACTCCTCCCCCAGGCACAAAGCCATGGTCAGGGCTGTGAAGGGCAAAGAGCAGAAGAGGGTCTCCCGCAGAGTCCAGGGGTCCCCAACTTTGGGCCTCCAGAGGTTCTTGGACTGCAACTCCCAGAAGGCTCCACCACCCGCTCTGCTGGCCAGGATTTCTGGGAGCGGAAGTCCAAGAACATCCGGATGCCCAAGGTTGGGGGGACCCCCTGCTTTAGACCCTCTGGGCGGCTGCCTTGGGTGTGGCCACCCTTGAGACGCCCTTTGCTCTGTCAGGCTCGGCCTTCTTTTTCCTGCTGGCAAGGCAGGCACGAGATTGTGCAGCAGTTTTGGGCTATTTCCTGGCTTTTGGAATCATGGGTACAGAAGCACACAATTCCCCCCTCACACACACACACATTCATAAACCAGAATTTTTTTTTTTGGAAGAATTAAATTCTCCAGATTATCAAAAAGACGAAGGCTTTTGGTTTTGTCCATCTGGGAAGGCTCCAGAATGATTTGTTTTTATTTTTCTCTCCCAAGGACGAGGTGAGACTCAGCTGATGCTCTCCGATTTTTCTCTGGATGAAAAGACAAGAATCAAACTCCGAAGCTCCCCAAAAACTTGAATGACAGGTGAGATCAATTTCATTCTTTGGGACCAGAAGCACCACTGTGTTTGCTTATTTATTAAACAGTAATCCTATGATTAGCACGCTGCTAATACCGAATTACATCAGTATTTCAGAGAATTTTAGCCCCATCGCCGGAAGCATCAGGAGTGCTTGGAGGCCACCTTTCACCAGACCTTCCATGGTGCCTGGTGAGGGCAAGAGGGGCCACCAAGATGGGTGTGACAGTGCAAAGGGCTGAGTTGGTGGGTGTTTGTGCATTTATCAGGACTCAGGCATGGATTTTAGAGAAGGTGCCTCTTGCTTTAATCAAGTGGTAGATGGAACTCATGCACGCACACACACACACACACACAAACACACACACACACACACACACACACACATGCATACGTACATAAATGTGGGTTGAGGATTTCTCCCCTAAGGTTCCCACAGTGTTTAAAACATTTTTCCAGGATCTTTGTCCACCATTTCCCCAAAGCTTACTGAATCTGTTGCAGAAACATCATTGAAATAAAGTTTGGGGATGATGATCTTTGGTCATAAGAAGAGGACATCAAAGGAAAATGTTTCCATTTTGAATCCCATCATCAGATGAAGGGGTGAAAGATATGGAGACAGAGAGTATAGGATCCGATGGACCACTTCATTATTGAGGGGAAAAAAATGAGAGAAGAAAAATAAAATAGGATGCAAGTCATTTCATTTATGATCCCCTTTCTGTTTTTCATTGCTTCTAGCTTCAGTCTTTTTTCAATTGTCTCCTCAATTTTCCTAATTTTTTACCTTCTCCTTCCTTTCTTTTCTATTCTTTTGCCCATTTTTCTAATTGAACTATGTTTAGTCATGACATTCTCTCTTCTCCCACTGTCTTTCCTATTTGCTTGCTATCTTGTATCTGTTTCATCCAATTAAAAAAAACATTTAAAATTTTCTGGAGAATTTCTCAACCACTTTGGTCAGAGGGGAGATTGGTGGACTTAATACTCCCCTGTAACATTACCAACTTCCTAACAAGCTGTAGTTTTCCATGTATAAGATGGTACTTTTTCCACAGTTCACTGGTAACACAAAAGTAAGCTGAGAGCACGGAGAGAACAAAAAAGGGCCCGTACGTTGCCTCTGTAAACAGGCTTCCTCAATCACAAGGCTTTGCTTCCTACAGTCAGGAGACTTAACATGCTCCAATCACGAGTCTTGTGGAACTGATGTCAGCTGATGCTTTACAAATTAATTGGGACACGCCTCATTGGAGGTGGAGACTGCAGGCTCAGAAGCAACAGGGACTACTAATGTCCGAGCATTCTCAACCCAGAGGCTGAATACTCAAAGCTAAGTTTTCTTAATTTTTGGGTTAGAAAAGAGTCTGTGGGTCTTACAAACAAAGGTGTCTTATAAATTGAAAAATACAGTATTTTTAAGAACAGGATTATCAGTCTTTTTAACCTCTTCCCCAATGTTTTCTTTAAAAAAAATGTTATCCAAAATTCCCTCCCTCCCATACATTTCTAATTGTTTTCATATTAAATATTTATTGTTGGTTATAATACCTGAAATACATCTTATTTGATTTGCTATATGATAACATTTAATATCGGTTATCTGACAAGCTTCTTTTTGTAATATCTACCAACATTTCTTATTAATCCTAGCTTTCTTACTATTATGGCAGTATGTATTAATCATCACTCGCCATTATTTTAACTACTTACCCGAAATCTTTATTGGTAACACCCAGAATAGGAAATATAATTTAGGGATCTATTTCATTTTAAATAATGGACTTCTGCCAAACCACAAAATGTTTCATGTTTTATATTCCTTTATCTTTTGACTTATCTTGTTCCTCAACCTATCCGAATTGATTTTAATTTCATCTTGTAATTTCCAAGTAATCTTTACCCAAGTGTGCTTGGGAAGAAAATAAATAAAAAAGGACTGGTCCATGGACAGGGTGTTGGTGGTTGGTCGGGTGAGCTTTCCTTCATTCCAGCCTGGTGTGCAAGCTTTGGAGTCCTCCAGAACTCTTCCTCAGCCTCAGTAGTGCTTATGTCAGAGTGCCGCAGTTTTTAGCAGCGTCTCTTGCCGAAGCTCCTTGTTGCAGTCCCAGGAGTCAAGAAAATTAGGCAGAGACACTAGACTTCTAGCAACTGAGTCTATTGACGTTTATATACAGCAGCAACAGCATAACAGTCCACAAACATCTGCATGAGCCAAGAGAAAGAAGTTATTACCCAGTGTCCATATAGACTATCACACTGTCCAATCTGTGTTCAGAGACCTGACGTCAACCTCACCCTTAAGTGGTGTATTCCGGTGTCCTTGTCGGGCACTTTCTGTCACAGATCTCTGTGTTGAGTGTTCATGGCTGTAAAATTCAGGTTCTGTTTTATTTGGCTTATTTTATATAACCTGACAGTCTGAATGTGGGATATTTTGCTTCTGTAGCCACGATTAAAAAAAATCATCCAGAATTACTGCAGAATGTTGTGCCTGTATTGCTAGCAGGAGAAAAAGTTGCCAGGCTTCCCATAGGAAAGGGCAGCCTGAATATTAGGAGCAGGATTGGGAGCAGTGAAGATGGTCTACCCACGACACCCTCTCTTCTGCTCCCTGCCATCCACACTTGCTGAAAAATAGCCCTGACATTTGAACTTGGGTTTGGGAGAGTAGTGGTGGACTGTCAGACTGTTGGCTTCTGGGATCTCCCTTTGTGGGATGTCCCTCTGTGAACGGTAGTGGTGCTTGAGGACTCCTGCTCCACCTCTTGGCCACTGGAGTGTCTCTATGTTCCATGGTTTCCCCTACTATTTCACACCACTACAAGATGGGGGACACCTGGCTCAGCACTACTATGAGCGAGAAGGACCTTGGGATCGTCTTAGGTCATAAGCCAGCAGTGTGATGTAGGTGTGAAAACGGCCAATGCTATTTAGGCTGCATTAAGAGAGGGAGAGTCTCCAAAGTCCATGATGTGCTAGTTCCCTTCTCCTTGGTAAACCTAATTCTCCTGTTGTTTAGTTGTGTCCGACTCTTTGTGACCCCATGGACCAGAGCACATCAGGCCCTCCTGTCTTCCACTGCCTCTTGGAGTTGGGTCAAATTCATGTTGCTCTCTCCTAGTTTCTGATATTAATACAGTGGTGCCTCACAAGACGATGACCTCACAAAATGATGAATCCGCATGACGACGAGGTTTTGTGACCGCCATTGCGCTTTGCAAAACAGTGTTTCCTATGGGGGAATTTCGCTATACGAGGTTTCTGTTCCCCTCCCAGGATTCCCAGCCTTTTTTCCCCGGAGAAGGAGATCCCCTCCTCCTCTTGGCTTCCCTCCCCTCCCACACCAAGCGACGCTTACTGGTGGCATAGGGGAGGCGGCAGGCGGCGGCTGGGGAGTGGGGGGGATTGCGAGCGGCTTCGCAGATGAACGGGGTTTCCCAGCACAATGAGTCAAGCCCAGGATTTCCCCTTGCCTCCTTACACGAGTGGGGCAGTGCGGGCCAGTTCCCCTCTGCCCACTTTGCTTCCCTACCCGCCCACAGCAAGCAAGTTTGGGATTTCTTGCCGGCTTGGTTTTCCTCCTGACTCATCACCCGAGCAGGAAGCACACGCTGGCTCCCCGTCTCCTCTTGGCTTCCCTCCCCTCCCACACCAAGTGATGCTTACCAGAGGTGCATCTGAGGAGCGGAGGGGGAGTCACGAGAGGCTTCAGGGACTACCGGTGCTACTTGGGAAGCTCAGGATCTCCCTTTCGGCATTGAGCAGGGGTTTTCCGGACTGGGGCTCGGGAGTTGGAGGTTCTCTCATTGCTAGATCGGCTGCATCTAGCAACTCCCTTTGTCTTTGCCAGCCACGTGGGCACTCAGGAGCTCCCTTCCAGTGCCGAGCAAGGGTTCCCCTGCCTGGGGGACAAGAGGGAGAGGTCGCCTTTGTTTTGCCAGCCACGTGGGTACTCAGGGGCTCCCTTTCACTATAGCGCAGGAGCTGAGAGGTGAGGTCCCTTGGGATAGGGAAGGAATACAAAGGCAAGGGGTGATGGGAGGGGTGGAAAAGAGGGGCTTGAGTATAAGAGAGCATCAGAAATACAGTCATTCAATACTTTCATATTAAGTATATAAACCTATAATCTATTCATATTCCAACAAAAGCTCTTCTTCTTCTTCTTCTTCTTCTTCTTCTTCTTCTTCTTCTTCTTCTTCTTCTTCTTCTTCTTCTTCTTCTTCTTCTTTTAACTATTTATCAGTGTATTTACCCCCTAGCTTTCAGCTTATAATTATAACATAGCTTGTGTGTGTGTTTAGTCGTTTAGTCGTGTCCGACTCTTCGTGACCCCATGGACCAGAGCACGCCAGGCCCTCCTGTCTTCTACTGCCTCCCGGAGTTGTGTCAGGTTCATGTTGGTTGCTTCGCAGACACTGTCCAGCCATCTCATCCTCGGTCGTCCCCTTCTCCTCTTGCCATCACACCTTCCTAACATCAAGGTTTTTTCCAAGGACTCTTTTCTTCTCATGAGATGGCCAAAGTACTGGAGCCTCAGCTTCAGGATCTGTCCTTCAAGTGAGCATTCAGGGTTGATTTCCTTCAGAATGGATAGGTTTGTTCTCCTTGCAGTCCAGGGGATTCTCAAGAGCCTCCTCCAGCACCACAATTCAAAGGCATCAATTCTTCGGCGGTCTGCTTTCTTTATGGTCCAGCTGTCACTTCCATACATCACGACAGGAAAAACCATAGCTTTGACTATTCGGACTTTTGTTGGCAAGGTGATGTCTCTGCTTTTCAAGATGCTGTCAAGATTTGTCATCGCTTTCCTCCCAAGAAGAAGGTGCCTTTTAATTTCAGGGCTGCTGTCTCCATCTGCAGTCATCATGGAGCCCAGGAAGATAAAATTTGACACTGCCTCCATATCTTCCCCTTCTATTTCCCAAGAGGTGATGGGGCCACTGGCCATGATCTTAGTTTTTTTGATGTTGAGTTTCAGACCGTTTTTTGCACTCTCCTCTTTCACTCTCATTACAAGGTTCTTTAATTCCTCCTCACTTTCTGCCATCAGAGTGGTATCATCTGCATATCGGAGGTTGTTGATATTTCTTCCGGCAATCTTAATTCCAGCTTGGGTTTCTTCCAGTCCAGCCTTCCGCATGATGTATTCTGCATATAAGTTAAATAAGCTGGGGGACAATATACAGCCTTGTCGTACTCCTTTCCCAATTTTGAACCACTCAGTTGTTCCATGACCAGTTCTAACTGTTGCTTCCTGTCCCACATATAGGTTTCTCAGGAGACAGATAAAGTGGTCAGGCACTCCCATTTCTTTAAGAACTTGCCATAGTTTGCTGTGGCCCACACAGTCAAAGGCTTTCGCATAGTCAATGAAGCAGAAGTAGATATTTTTCTGGAACTCTCTGGCTTTCTCCATAATCCAGCGCAAGTTAGCAATTTGGTCTCGATTTCCTCTGCCTCTTCGGAATCCAGCTTGTACTTCTGGGAGTTCTCGGTCCACATACTGCTGAAGCCTACCTTGGAGGATTTTGAGCATAACCTTGCTAGTGTGCGAAATAAGTGCATAGCTTAAATCTAAGTTATTCCAATATATCCTCTCTTTCACACTCCTTTTTTCTTGAAATTACACTCGACTGGCTTGAAATAGTATAGACTCTGTCCACTTCTCCCCCCCTCTCCATATACTTCTTTTTTTTTCCTGTGACTCTGTTTTCCTCCACATTCTGAGAGGGTGAACCATACCTACAGTAATATTTCGCTGTTTAATCTCAGCTTTCCTAGCTGTCTTGGTCACATGGCCCACTGGGAGACACACCATCCCCTCCATATTATCTAAAATTGTTCTCGATACAACCGGTTCCGGCATTTCCTTTGAGTGTGGTTTAACCTCTGCTATTTTCTCTTCCTTAGAATCTTTAATTAGATCTTGCATCTGATCAAGACAGTAATTTATCTGCTTAAATTTTTCCAGTGCTTTGCTTAATACCCTCTCTTACGAATTATCCTCCATATTTCTGTCAATTCCTTTTTCTATTTCCGTCAATAGTTTTCTCTAATATATGTTTATGTTGTAAAATGTCAAGAAACTTTTGATATGTGGACACAAACAGTGTCCTTGGTGGAAGCGTAGATGTTACCCCTCTGGAGGGAATGAGAGAGACCTGACAGAAACTCCGAGCTTTGTCTTTCTCTCCGGATGCAAAAACCTATGACAGGCAAACATAAATATAAAAATACTTTGTATTAAACAATTTAAATTAAATAGCTTAACTTCAGCATAACAGCATGTACAGAACATATAATGACTGTTTGCTCACAAAACCACTGTCGCCCTTAAGCAAAGGTGCAGCAATGAATGCTCTGCCTGACCTGCTTTTATACCGACTTCAGCCCCTACAGTCTGCCCGTGGTTACAGCAGCCTCAAACTTTTCCCGTGAATCAGCTTCAAGGTTTTGGCTGACCTACATGCAGTTGGTTTCTCCAGCTTTCCTATGTGAGTATGTTGAAGAATTAAATTTACTGAATTTCTCAGTGACCTGATCTATACGAACATTTTGACATAAAATTCCTGTTCATAGCCTCCACCTCCTAGCTTTTTTATAATCACATGTACCCTTAAAATCCATATTTACCAATGTGTGATCTGCTACTTTTATTAACCCTATGTCTCTCTTACAAACTCCAAATCACAATCACTAGATGCAAATATATATAATCTATCCTAAAATAACTTTTATATGCTCATGAATAAAAAACCTTATTTACATCTCCTTTCACTTCTCTCCAAACATCTTGCATGTCAGTTCTATTTATCAGTTTATTTAATATGGTAATATTATACAGTGGGGTCTTGACTTGCGAACGGCCCAAGGTATGAACTTTTTGAGTTACGTACATCTCCGTCTGCAAAAATCCATTTTGACTTGCGGATGGAGAATTGACGTAAGAACCAAAAAGTTAAAAAAAGCGGGAAAGCACCCGGAGCAAGGTGGCGGCGACGCGGAGAGAGGCGGAGAGGCGGTGGTGCTGCTCCTGCTCTGGGATTGGGGCGCCTCGAGGCATTCTGGCTGCCAGAATTCCAGCCCGGCCGGGGCCTCCGCCTGTCCTGGGTGGGCCCTCGCTGAGCCGAGCTCCGGTGGCGGCAGCAAAAGGCAGTGGTGAGGATGGCGGAGGAGCCTCCGAGCAGCCCGGTGAGCCCACGTGGGAGGGCGGGAGCGAGTTCGCGGGGTGGCACTGGCACTGGGAAGGCTCTGAGCCAGGGAACGTGGTGGGTGGCGGGTGATGGGAACGGTTTGGTGAAGGAGAGCGAGGAGGGCGGGGGCGCGCTGGCTTCTGCCAGGCGCCACCGGGAACTATCTGCTGGGATCCAGCTGGGGCTGGAAACGGGGGCTGGGTGGGGAGGGAGGGAACGCCGTGGGGGCCGCCGGGAGCCTCGATGGCCGGGCACCGTGTGCTGCTGCTGCTCCCATCTGCACCCAGCCCATTCCCTCGGAGCTGGGAGGAAATGGCTGGGCTGCCTGTTTCGCCTTCCTGGGATTACTGTAAAGGTAAAGGTAAAGGTTCCCCTTGACAATTTTTGTCCAGTCGTGTTCGACTCTAGGGGGTGGTGCTCATCCCCCTTTCCAAGTCATAGAGCCAGCCTTTGTCCGAAGACAATCTTCCGTGGTCACATGGCCAGTGCGACTTAGACACCGAACGCTGTTACCTTCCCACCGAAGTGGTCCCTATTTATCTACTTGCATTTGCATGCTTTCGAACCGCTAGGTTGGCGGGAGCTGGGACAAGCGACGGGAACTCACTCCGTCGCGTGGATTCGATCTTACGACTGCTGGTCTTCTGACCCTGCAACACAGGATTCTGCGGTTTAGCCCGCAGCGCCACCACATCCCTCGAGGGATTACTGTACCTAAGAAAAAAAGAAACAAAATATTCCCCTCTAGTGGCAGAAGGCGGAATAGCAGCTTCCCATTACTTTCTATGGACGGTACAGAGCAGATACAGATTACAATGGTTTTCAATGCATTCCTATGGGAATGCAGATTTTGACCTGCAAACTTTTTGACCTGCAAACCGCCTTCAAATACGGATTAAGTTCGCAATTCAAGACCCCACTGTACCTTCTTTCATCCTTGGTAGAGTTTAACTTCTTTACCTCTTCATCCATTAACATTTATCTTTATTTATCAAGACTTTAAACCATTCCATTTTAGCATCACATCTCCATTTGGCCCCATACTCTGATGACATACCCCCGCAAAGCAACACCCAATAATAACAAATCCTCAAACTTCAGCTATTTTCCTAAAAATAACCCTAACCCATAAACCTGCACCACTACATTTAATAATATTTCCCCCCTCTTTTTGGCAAGTTCCTATGTGGCCATGGTTAAGTGCAAAGTTGTGCACCTTGGAAAAAGAAACCAATTGCACACTTACAAGATGGGGGACACTTGGCTCAGTAGAACTAGGAGCGAGAGGGATGTTGGAATTGTTGTAGATTGCAAGCTAAATGTGAGCCAACAGTGGCTTTTTATTAATCCAGGTTCTCCAACTCTTCTTTCCTTTTCTCCTTTCATGTGTTCACCATTTTTAATACATTTATGGACTTGCAATGCCTTTAAATTAAGTACTGTACAGTGGAGGAAATTTGCAAGTAAACTGGAACTTTTCCACTGAAACCTCAATTCTAATCAAACCCCATCCATGCATTTCTGAGTAAGCTGGCTGGATAGGTCAGAGGTTCCCCACTGTGCCTCCCAAAGGTAAGGTCAGCCTGTGTGGCCTTCGGGAAACTGCAGGGTCCCAAAAGCAGGGAATGGGGAAAGACTTTTGAGTATTCTCTACCTAGAAACCCCGAAAAAAGGGTAGCCATCAGTCAGAATTGACTTGATGGCCCATGTTTAATATTATTTTGGGCAGTGGTTAATATTAATCATCTATGTTTTCCCATCACTGTCCCTTTGGAAGTATCAATTCAGGCAAGGGGAGTCTGTGCTGTTTGTACAATACGGCTAATTTTTCAAATGTTGCCAGTCAAGCCTTCAGGAGACATATGCCTTCTTTTTTTTCTATTAGGTAACAAAAACGATGGCCAGAATTATACAGAGCCACTTCTTCCGGCCCTGAAAAGAGTCAAGTGTGAAGCCAGGAAGAAAAGCTTAGAAAAACCCGTGAGCTAAAGGAGAAACGGCTTAAATACCTGAAGTGTGGACACAGGTTCAGACCAGTGTCGCTAGTACAGATTAAAGAACTCCCCCTGGGGAGAAATCATACAAAAACATGGAATGTGAAAAGAGTTTCAGCAGGAGAAGAAATCTGCCTTCACTTCAAAGGACCTACACTGGGAAGAAACCACATAAATGCATGGAATGTGGAAAGAGCTTTAGTCGCAGTAGTACCCTTAGGTTGCATCAAAGGACTCACACTGGGGAGAAACCACATAAATGCATAGAATGTGGAAAGAGCTTTAGTCACAGTAGTACCCTTAGGTTGCATCAAAGGACCCACACTGGGGAGAAACCACATAAATGCATGGAATGTGGAAAGAGGTTTAGTCGCAGTGGTCACCTTAGGTTACATCAAAGGACTCACACTGGGGAGAAACCACATAAATGCATGGAATGTGGAAAGAGCTTTAGTCACAGTGGTAATCTTAGGTTACATCAGAGGTCCCACACTGGGGAGAAACCACATAAATGCATGGAATGTGGAAAGAGCTTTAGTCACAGTAGCACCCTTAGGTTGCATCAAAGGACCCACACTGGGGAGAAACCACATAAATGCATGGAATGTGGAAAGAGCTTCAGTTACAGCAGTCATTTTAGGTCACATCAAAGGGCTCACACTGGGGAGAAACCACATAAATGCATGGAATGCGGAAAGAGCTTTAGTCAGCATGGTCAGCTTAGGTTACATCAAAGGTCACACACTGGGGAGAAACCACATAAATGCATGGAATGTGGAAAGAGCTTCAGTCAAAGTAGTAATTTGAGGAGACATGAAAGAACTCACACTGGGGAGAAACCACATAAATGCATGGAATGCGGAAAGAGTTTTAGTCGCAGTAGTACCCTTAGGTTGCATCAAAGGACCCACACTGGGGAGAAACCACATAAATGCATGGAATGTGGAAAGAGCTTTAGTCACAGTGGTAATCTTAGGTTTCATCAAAGGACCCACACTGGGGAGAAACCACATAAATGCATGGAATGTGGAAAGAGCTTTAGGCACAGTGGTCATCTTAGGTCACATCAAAGGACTCACACTGGGGAGAAACCACATAAATGCATGGAATGTGGAAAGAGCTTTAGTCAGCGTGGTAATCTTAGGTTACATCAGAGGTCGCACACTGGAGAGAAACCACATAAATGCATGGAATGCGGAAAGAGCTTTAGTCAGCGTGGTCAGCTTAGGTTACATCAGAGGTCCCACACTGGGGAGAAACCACATAAATGCATGGAATGCGGAAAGAGTTTTAGTCAACGTGGTCAGCTTAGGTTACATCAGAGGTCCCACACTGGGGAGAAACCACATAAATGCATGGAATGTGGAAAGAGCTTTAGTCACAGTAGTAATCTTAGGTTACATGAAAGAACCCACACTGGGGAGAAACCACATAAATGCATGGAATGCGGAAAGAGCTTTAGTTGCAGTGGTGGCCTTAGGAAACATGAAAGAACTCACACTGGGGAGAAACCACATAAATGCATGGAATGTGGAAAGAGGTTTAGTCAGTGTGGTCAGCTTAGGTTACATCTGAGGTCCCACACTGGGGAGAAACCACATAAATGCATGGAATGTGGAAAGAGCTTTAGTCACAATGGTAACCTTAGGGTACATCAAAGGACCCACACTGGGGAGAAATCACATAAATGCATGGAATGTGGGAAGAGCTTTAGTTGCAAATATTCCCTTAGGATACATCAAAGGTCTCACACTGGGGAGTAACCACATAAATTCATGGACTGTGGAAAGAGCTTTATTTGTAGTTATGCCCTTAGGTTACATCAAAGGTCTCACACTGGGGAGGAACCACATAAATGCATGGAATGTGGAAAGAGCTTTAGTCAGAGTGGTCAGCTTGGGTTACATCAAAGAATCCGCACTGGGGAGAAACCATATAAATTCATGGAGTGTGGAAAGTGTGATGAGATGGGTTTTTGAGTTAAAATCTTTTAAGGCATATGGGTTTTCTAATTATGAAATGAGCCTGAGAGGTTCCATCTTGTTTCTTTGTATAAAGTATCTTTGCTATGCTGACAAGTTGTTTTCTAGGCAAGCCGAGAGAATGTTATTCTGAGAGCCTGAGAAAGGACTCTGTGTGATTAGATAGATGGGAATTGTTGTGACTCTTTGATAAACCACAGTTAACCCAAATAACATCTGGTGCGTATGAGAAAGAAGTCATGTGGTGCAACAGGACTGTTTGCCTAGTAACGAACTCTGATTGGATGACATCGTGGGAAGGTGCGATGAGCCCTTGCCAGTTACTCTTGAAAAAGGAACTTTTTCCCTATGGACATTGTCTTTCCAAGACCGACCTTTCAGTCATTCGTGACCTACTCTTCAGCCATTTGGGACTGACCCTAATGTCTTTCGAGACGGACTGGTGGCCTACCTACATGGACTGGTTCCTATGCTTTGCTGGATTACTTTTGGACTTATGGGCTTTTTCTTAAGGACTATGCATGGACTGTTTTCTATGGACTGTTACCTATGGAATATTCTTTATGGACTTCTTTTCTTGGAATGCTCCATATGGACTATGCTCTTGTAATTTTGTAAGGACTATGGTACATTTACTGGATTTGACTTTTCTAAGGATAATGGGACTTTTACTGAATCTTTCTTTTTACTACAGGATTCTTGTTCTACCGGATCACTGAGGACTATAGCCTTTTTATAACCTACTTGGATTATTTTGTTTTTACTAATGATTTCCTGGACTGGAACTGTTTTTATTCTTTTTAATGGCTTTTTGTGTTTTTGTAAGGTTTTTGAACACTTTTCTATTTTTCATGTTTTCTTTGCCTCACTACATCTTTGTAACTAAACAGCACAATGCTAGTTTATTTGTTTTGGTTTAATTTGGCTTTGATACTTAGTAACATGCTTATTCTTTAATAAAATAAAGATTATAAAACTCAATTGGTTTCCTGAACAGTACACTTGCCATAGGGTCATCTGAGAGTGCTGCCTCGGCGTAGCTTACTTAGAGTCCTGTCAGTGGTGCAAGTTAAGTCTGAGGACTACAAAGCCCACTTGACCTTTTCACAATAATATCTGAAAGTACCAGGGTGTTCTTAGGTGGGCAGATCTGCGAGAAGGAGTGTTGTATCTTGGCTAGCTGAATTTGGACTCATTCAGCCCATTTTAGCATGTGCAAACTCCTGATTGCTCTCTGTCCAGGCTTACACGTGTTTTTGGACCCGTGTTTGCTCACAGAAAGAGCTTTGTCATGGTTTACTATTTGTGTTAAAGAATGCCGGTGCTTCATTTCAGAGGATGATAGACCAACTTTTACATAGTCTTAGTATTGCTAGTGCTTATCTTGATGATATTGCAATTTTCAGTTCTAATTTTGAATCTCACATGTCACACATTGAAACTATCTTGTCTAGAATCCAGCAAGCAGGATTGACAGTCAAAGTGACTAAGTGTCAGTGGATGCAGGGAAAAGTCATGTACTTGGGTCATTTAATTGGACAAGGAGAAATTCAGCCTCTGCAAGCCAAAGTGCAAGCCATAAATGATTGGCCTATTCCTAAAACTAAAAAGCAAGTTCAATCCTTTTGGGCCTAGTTGGCAATTACAGAAAATTCATTCCTAATTTCAGTCATTTGGGAATGTCTTTGACAGAGCTAACTAACAAAAGACAGCCTGTCAAGGTAAAATAGACACCTGAGTGTCAAAGTGCCTTTGAAGCCTCAAAGGCAAAGATTAGTGCTGCACCTATACTAAAATCACCTGACTTTGACAAACCATTCTACAAACAAATGCTTCACATTTGGGTCTTGGAGCTGTAACAGAATGGGGAATATGGGATTCCTAATCCAATCTCATATTTCTCCAGAAAACTCTTAGAAAGAGAAAAAATTACTCAGTTCTAGAAAAAGAGGCCTTATCTATTATCTGGTCTCTTAATCTTCTTAGGCCTTATCTGTGGGGATGTAAATTCACTCTGCAGACAGATCATAGAGCTTTGGTTTTGTTGCAGAAGATGAAATCTCACAATCAGAAATTGCTGAGATGGAGTTTGGCATTACAAGAATTAGATTTTGGAGTTCAGCACATTCCTGGAAAGTTGAATGCTGTGGAAGATGGTCTTTCCAGAGTGTATTGTGAAGATCAAGATGTGACAGACTGTTGAAACACTGTTACTGTTTCACTACTTATGTGTTCCTGAGCACATGTAGAGTACATACTGTATTGAGTATTACTAATGTAATGAGATGTGTTTTTGAAACTAGTATGGATGGGATTTGTAGTTATGAATATGTCAAGAGGAAATCCATTTTGAATCAATGTGAGAGTCTGTTCTGGAAATTTACAAGCTGCAGTTTGTGTCTCCTAGCTGCCAGACTTATCTGATTGCTAAGAAGGCCGCAGGGAAGGACTGTGAGTAGTCATAATATTCCTACTGGGATAATGTAAATAACACCTGTGTTCAGTGAGAATCAGAGGCGGCGAATAACATTTTCTCCATCCTGATTGGTGGTTAACTGAAAGAAGAAGGAGGGGGGTATCCCTCGGGTGTGTGTGTAAAAATTGAGGATTACAGAGAAGCAAGGAGATTCTTCCTCTGAGAAGTTTCTTTTTCCTGGAGGATACTTTTTTTTGGAGATGGACTTTATCCAACATGGACTTTCCAGTTTCTGACGGACTATGGAATCCTTGCACTACGTAAGGATGTAGTTTTTATTGGAGTTAAGGGAGACGCCTAGCCTTTCTATTAGATTAGTTTTGTTATGATTTTTATAGCAGGATTTTGTTAAGAGTTCTGATGTCTTAGAATGGAAATGGTTTCTAACAGCTATGCTTTGCAATAAATTGATTTCTCTTTATTTTACTAATAAATATAATTATGCTTAAGAACTGAAGGTCTGGTCTCTTGAACAGAATAGCTTGTTACTTTATTTTGCTACCATATAATTGGCCACGTGTTACCATAATTGAGTCAAATATTTACATGAGTTTCTGAGTGATTTAAAACTCATGGTTTTCTCAAAAGTTTTTTTAAAGGAAGTAGACTTAATCCTTCATGGATTGCTGCCTTGTCGTGGCGAAGGGGCTTGAGCAACTCAGAGAAACTATGGGCTATACCATGCAGGGCCACCCAAGACGGACAGGTCATAGTGGAGAGTTCCGACTAAATGCAATCCACCTGGAGTAGGAACTGGCAATTCCACTCCAATATCTTTGCCAAGAAAACCCCATGATCAGAAACAAAAACCTAAAAGATATGACGCTGGAAGATAGGACCCTCAGGTCGGAAGGTGTCCAACACTCTACTGAGGAAGAGCGGAGGACAAGTACAAGTAGTGCCAGAGCTAATGAAGTGGTTGGGCCAAAGCCGAAAGGATGCTCAGCTGTGGACGTGCCTGGAAGTGAAAGGAAAGTCCGATGCTGCAAAGAAAATACTGCATAGGAACCTGGAATGTAAGATCTATGAACCCCAGGAAGCTGGAGGTGGTCAAACAGGAGATGGCAAGAATAAACATTGACATCCTGGGTGTCAGTGAATTAAAATGGACAGGAATGGGTGAGTTCAACTCAGATGATTATCATGTCTACTATTGTAGGCAAGAATCCCGTAGAAGGAATGGAGTATCCCTCATAGTCAACAAAAGAGTGGGTAAAGCTGTAATGGGATACAATCTCAAAAATGACAGAATGATGTCAATACGAATCCAAGGCAGACCTTTCAATATCACAATAATCCAAGTTTATGCACCAACCTCCATTGCTGAGGAGACTGAAATTGAACAATTTTATGAAGATTTACAATACCTATTAGAACTGACACCAAAGAAAGATGTTCTTCTCATTCTAGGTGACTGGAATGCCAAAGTAGGGAGTGAAGAGATAAAAGGAACAACAGGGAAGTTTGGCCTTGGAGTTCAAAACGAATCAGGGCAAAGGCTAATAGAGTTCTGTCAAGAGAACAAGCTGGTCATCACAAACACTCTTTTCCAACAACACAAGAGGTGACTCTACACATGGAAATCACCTGATGGGCAATATCGAAATCAGATTGATTATATTCTCTGCAGCCAAAGATGGAGAAGCTCTATACAGTCAGCAAAAACAAGACCCGGAGCTGATTGTGGCTCTGATCATCAGCTTCTCATAGCAAAATTCAAGCTCAAACTGAAGAGAGTAGGAAAAACCACTGGGCTACTCAGGTATAATCTAAACCAAATCCCTTACGAATACACAGTGGAAGTGAAGAACATATTTAAGGAACTCGATTTGATGGACAGAGTGCCTGAAGAACTTTGGATAGAGGCTCGTAACATTGTACAGGAGTCAGCAACAAAAACCATCCCAAAGAAAAGGAAATGCAAGAAAGCAAAGTGGGTGTCCAATGAAGCCTTACAAATAGCAGAGAGGAGAAGGGAAACAAAATGCATGGGAGATAGGGAAAGTTACAGAAAATTGAATACAGACTTCCAAAGAATAGCAAAGAAAGACAAGAGGGCCTTCTTAAATGAACAATGCAAAGAAATAGAGGAAAAGAATAGAAAAGGAAAAACCAGAGATCTGTTCATGAAAATCGGAGATATTAAAGGAACCTTTTGTGCAAAGATGAACATGATAAAGGACAAAAATGGGAGAGACCTCACAGAAGCAGAAGACATCAAGAAGAGTTGGCAAGAATACACAGAGGAATTATATCAGAAAGATTTGGATATCCCAGACAACCCAGACAATGTGGTTGCTGACCTAGAGCCAGACATCCTGGAGAGTGAAGTCAAGTGGGCCTTAGAAAGCCTGGCTAACAACAAGGCCAGTGGAGGTGATGGCATCCCAGCTGAACTATTTAAAATCTTAAAAGATGATGCTGTTAAGGTGCTACATTCAATATGCCAGCAAATTTGGAAAACTCAACAGTGGCCAGAGGACTGGAAAAGATCAGTCTACATCCCAATACCAAAGAAGGGCAGTGCCAAAGAATGCTCCAACTACCGTACAATTGCACTCATTTCACATGCTAGCAAGGTTATGCTCAAAATCATACAAGGTAGGCTTCAGCAATATGTGGACCAAGAACTTCCAGAAGTACAAGCGGGATTCCGAAGGGGCAGAGGAACTCGAGACCAAATTGCTAACATGCGCTGGATTATGGAGAAAGCCAGTGAGTTCCAGAAAAACATCTACTTCTGCTTCATTGATTATGCAAAAGCCTTTGACTCTGTGGACCACAACAAACTATGGCAAGTCCTTAAAGAAATGGGCGTGCCTGACCACCTTATCCATCTCCTGAGAAACCTATATGGTTGACAGGAAGCAACAGTTAGAACTGGATATGGAACAACTGAGTGGTTCAAAATTGGGAAAGGAGTACGACAAGGCTGTATATTGTCCCCCAGCTTATTTAATTTATATGCAGAATACATCATGCGGAAGGCTGTACTGGAGGAATCCCAAGCTGGAATTAAGATTGCAGGAGGAAATATCAACAACCTCCAATATGCAGATGATACCACTCTGATGTCAGAAAGTGAGGAGGAACTAAAGAACCTTGTAATGAGGGTGAAAGAGGAGGGTGCAAAAAATGGTCTGAAACTCAACATCAAAAAAACTAAGATCATGGCCACTGGCCCCATCACCTCCTGGCAAATAGAAGGGGAAGATATGGAGGCAGTGACAGATTTTACTTTCTTGGGCTCCATAATCACTGCAGATGGAGACAGCAGCCATGACAATAAAAGACACCTGCTTCTTGGAAGGAAAGCAATGACAAACCTTGACAGCATCTTTAAAAGCAGAGATATCACCTTGCCAACAAAACTCCGAATAGTCAAAGCTATGGTTTTTCCTGTAGTGTTGTATGGAAGTGAGAGCTGGACCATAAAGAAAGCTGACCCCTGAAGAATTGATGCCTTTGAATTGTGGTGCTGGGGGAGACTCTTGACAGTTCCCTGGACTGCAAAGAGAACAAACCTATCAATTCTAAAGGAAATCAACCCTGAGTGCTCACTGGAAGGACAGATCCTGAAGCTGAGGCTCCAGTACTTTGGCCATCTCATGAGAAGAGAAGATTCCTTGGAAAAGACCTTGATGTTGGGAAAGTGTGAAGGCAAGAGGAGAAGGGGACAACCGAGGATGAGATGGTTGGACAGTGTCATTGAAGCAACCAACCTGAATTTGACCCAACTCCAGGAGGCAGTGGAAGACAGGAGGGCCTGGCGTGCTCTGGTCCATGGGGTCACGAAGAATCGGACACAACTAAACGACTAAACGAAGACTTAATGAAGGAGGTTCAAGGTTACTGTCGACTGGGATTTGACTCACTCAGTCTAATTTAGGAGTGCCCTGAGCTCTGGAATTTCTCTATTTCTGGCTTTTTCATCTTGGAGATGATTAAAGCTTACAACTAACATAACTGTTTTTCTATTTTTCAGATAGTAGAAGTGCTTAACCTAAAGAATGTATTTACATGCTGCTATTAGAATGTTTTTCTACCTCAATGCTTTGCTAGATCAAATGCAATTTTGAATGTGTTAAAGTTAATCATTAGTATTTGCACTATGTAACCAGCTAATTACTGCTTATTATTGTAATTTGTAGCCAAAAATAGAAACTAGATTTCCTGTTTCAGAATTTTGGAACTCCCAGAGGTGGCATGTCATGGTTTAGGTTATTAAGGCTAAAATGTGATTTATGAATGTGATTTGTAGTCATGGAATTTTGTAGAAGGAATCCATATTGGTCTGTGTTAGCATGACTGGATGCTTCGAGAAGCTGTTTCTCCTCAAGCGAGCTGGAATTTTCCATGAAGCTGCCTTGACCAGAGATGATAAGGAGCCAAGACACAACATCAGGATGAGGGACAACAACACCTGCACATCCCGTGGGAAATGGAGGTGGAGTGTGAAGAGACAGCCCTTTGTGCTGATTGGTTAACATCAAAGAAGAGTGGAGAAGAAGGGTAGTCCCTGTGATGAGATGAGTTTTTGAGTTAAAATCTTTTAAAGGCATATGGGTTTTGTAATTAGGAAATAAGCCAGAGAGGTTCCATTTTGTTTCTTTGTATAAAGTATCTTTGCTATGCTGACAAGTTGTTTTCTAGGCGAGCGAGATAATGTTATTCTGAAAGCCTGAGAAAGGACTCGGTGTGATTAGATAGATGGGAATGGTTGTGACTCTTTGAGAAACCACCGTAACCCAAATAACATCTGGTGCATATGAGAAATAAGTCATGTGGTGCAACAGGACTATTTGCCTAGTAACGAACTCTGATTGGATGACATCGTGGGAAGGTGCATTAGGCCCTTGCCAGTTACTCTTGAAAAAGGAACTTTTTGCCTATGGACATTGTCTTTCTTTCCAAGACCGACCTTTCAGTCATTTGTGACCTACTCTTCAGCCATTTGGGACTCACCCTAATGTCTTTCGAGACGGACTGGTTCCTATGCTTTGCTGGATTACTTTTGGACTTATGGGATTTTTCCTAAGGACTGTGCATGGACTATTTTCTATGGACTGTTCTATGGAATATTCTTTATGGACTTCTTTTCTTGGAATACTCCATATGGACTATGCTCTTATAATTTTGCAAGGACTATGGTATATTTAATGGATTTTTCTTTTCTAAGGACTATGGGACATATAATGTATTTTTACTTTTATTAAGGGATTTTTATTCTATAGGATCACTGAGGACTATAGCCTTTTTATAACCTACTTGGATTATTTTGTTTTTACTAATGATTTCCTGGACTGGAACTGTCTTTATTCTTTTTAATGGCTTTTTGTGTTTTTGTAAGGTTTTTGAACTCTTTTATATTTTTCATGTTTTCTTTGCCTCACTACATCTGTGTAACTAAACAGCACAATGCTAGTTTATTTGTTTTGGTTTAATTTGGCTTTGATACTTAGTAACATGTTTTTTCTTTAATAAAATAAAGATTATAAAACTCATTTGTTTTCCTGAACAGTACACTTGTCATAGGGTCATCTGAGAGTGCTGCCTCGGCCTAGCTTACTTAGAGTCCTGTCAGTGGTGCAAGTTAAGTCTAAGGACTACAAAGCCCACTTGACCTTTTCACAATAATATCTGAAAGTACCAGGGTGTTCTTAGGTGGGCAGATCTGCGAGAAGGAGTGTTGTATCTTGGCTAGCTGAGATTGGACTCATTCAGCCCATTTTAGCATGTGCAAACTCCTGATTGCTCTCTGTCCAAACAAACACGTGTGTTCTTGGACCCGTGTTTGCGACAGTCCCAGCATGAAAGAAAAATGGAGAATGGAGACCGAGAGAGCTTGGAGTTTTAGAATGATTTTTAGTATTGATTTTAGGATGGAGTTTTGAGTTCCAAATGCTGGTTTTTACTGTTATGCTAGGATGTAGTTCAGAGAAAGCATACAGAAAAGGGGGCTATGCCTAGCCTACCTTCTAAGCTGTTTTTAGAGTTTTTTATTTTTGTAGCTGGAATATGCTAAGATTCTAACTGCTATTATTCATAGAAATGTACTGGAATGCTATGTTTTTGCAACAAACTGAGTATCTCTGAATTCTTCATTTTTCTAATAAAACAATAATTCTTAAAATCCTAAATTTGGTCTCTTAAACAGCAAATCTGCACGTATTAAGTCACAGGCCACAGAAATGCTACTTGAGTCCATTACTAGCGTGAGTTTTGTCTTGACAGACTTTAAAACTCATTATTTCTAGCTTTGGTTCTCTCTTCTGCTCACTGCCATCCACACTTGTTGAAAAACAGCCCTGACCTTTGCCTTGGGTTTGGGAGAGAAGCGGTGGACTGTCGGACTGTCAGCTTCTGGGATTTCCCCTTGTGGGATTTCGCTCTGTGAACGGTAGTGGTGCTGGAGGACTCCTGCTCCACCTCTTCACCTCTTAGCCACTGGAGTGTCTCCTGGTTCCATGGTTTCCCATACTATTTCACACCGTTACAATACAAGGGGATACCTGGCTCAGCAGTACTAGGAGCGAGAAGGACCTTGGAATCGTCTTAGGCCACAAGCCAGCAGTGTGATGTGGCTGCAAAAAAAGGCCAGTGCTATTTAGGCTGCATTAAGAGAGGGAGAGTCTCCAAATCCCATGAGGTGCTAGTTCCCCTCTCCTTGGTCAACCGAATCCTTCTAGTTTCTGATATTAATACCAGTACTTTTTATTAATCCTTGCTTTTTCATCACCATTTTAAAATTTGTTCATTATATTTTGCCAGTCTTTCAAATCTTCCTTTATTCGTTACAACCTAAAGAAAAAAATAATTTTAGGCACTAACCCATTGTTACACATTTCATAGTGCTTTGCTTAATACCCTCTCTTACGAATTATCCTCCATATTTCTGTCAATTCCTTTTTCTATTTCCGTCAATAGTTTTCTTTAATATATGTTTATGTTGTAAAATGTCAAGAAACTTTTGATATGTTTACACAAACAGTGTCCTTGGTGGAAGCGTAGATGTTGCCCCTCTGGAGGGAATGAGAGAGAGGGCTGACAGAAACTCTGTGCTTTGTCTTTCTCTCTGGATGCAAAAACCTATGACAGGCAAACATAAATATAAAAATACTTTGTATTTAAACATCTAATTTAAATAGCTTAACTTCAGCATAACAGTGTGTACAGAACATATAATGACCTTTTTGCTCACAAACCCACTGTCAGCCTGACCGCCCTTAAGCAAAGGTGCAGCAACAAAAGATCTGCTTGACCTGCCTTTATACCAACTTCAGCCCCTACCATCCCAGGCACCTGCCCGTGGCTACGGCAGCCTCAACCTTACCCAGTAAATCACCTTTGGGATCTGGCTGACCTACACGCAGTTTGTTTCTCCAGCTTTCCTGTGTGAGTATGTTGAAGACATTAATTTACTGTATTTCTCAGTGACCTGATCTATATGAATATTTTGACATAAAATTCCTTTATGTAAACTCCACCTCCTACTGTAGCTTCTTTATAGTCACATATAGTCACATATATTCATATCCAAAAAGGATAGAGGGGCCTAAGTTAATTCCAACCTGCCAACAAAATTCATAACCTCTTTACATGCCCTAGGTCAGCAGGGCCACTCACAATTTGTCAGGAACTACCAGGGTCCCTCTTCTCTGTTGGTGCTCCAGTCTGGGAAGTGGCTCTGCCCTTCCCTACCTCCTCCAGCAGCTGACCACTCCCATGAGGAAGCGAGACAAGGATTCTCCCCACTAAACTAATGGTTGGCTGACTGCAGGAAGAAGCAAGGAAGGGTCAGCAGACCTCCATTCTGGATTGGTGCCCTACTGGAGAAGAAGGACCCCAGCAGTGCACGGTGAGACATGACTGGCCCAGCTGGCCTGTGGGGTGTGGGAGAGTTTATGTGCTCCACCTCTAATTCTGTGCACATGAATTTCATCGGATGGGGCACAAATTAATTCAGAACTAAATCCCAGATCCCTCCAACATTTGCAAGGTCAGTGAGATTTCAAGAGGTGGCTTAAGTAGCCTTGCCCGGCAGGGATTTGAATCCAAGTCTCCTGGTTTACAGTCTGGTACTCCATCCATGACACCACAGTTCTTCTTTGAGCACGTGCAAAGTGCTGGTATTTGGGGGTATGGTTTTATTTGTATTTTTTGTATTTTTAAAATAAAATCTCAATCCTGCTCACCCCAACCCCATGCTCACCGCAAGCCTTGGTCATCCTGATTTGGGGTGTGTGTTTGGGGGTTCCCCTTCAAAGCTCCCTCCTTCTTCCCCCTGAGCAGACAAGCCAGACTGGGGGATTTTGCTTTTCACCATCAACTTTTACTTAAATCTCTTGTGATGATCGATCAAGAAGGAACGTCATTTCTGTTCCCACCTTCTCCTTCAATGGGAGGATAAAAAGGACAGTAGATGGAGGCTGAATCCAAACAAGATGGGGGGGCCTTCCAACCGGGTGCCCCTGATGTATGTGATTTGCAGGGTTCCCAACACTCACTGGACATTCTTCTGGATGCAACACTGTCAGTGTTGAACCAGATGGTGCCGGTGGTCCTATCTGCTCATTTCCCTCTCAGACGTATTGCACAGCTGTGTCCCTGCCCGGACGCCCTGTCGCTCCCCGGATGGGTCCACACACAGAGAGTCTCTAAAGAAACCAGAAAGGTTGACTAAATAACTTTCAACTCAGCTAAGTGTAAAAAAAAGTACAAGAAAAAAAAGACCCAAAGGATTATTGCCCCGTCAGTCTGACATCAATTCCTGGAAAGAGTCTAGAATTGATAATTAAGCAGACAGTTTGTAATTACTTAGAAAGCAATGCTGTCATCACTAGAAGTCAACACGGGTTTCCCAAAAAAAACAAGTCATGCCAGACAAATTCAATCTCCTTTTTTAATAGAGTTACAGGCCTGGTGGATGAAGGGAACGTTGTGGATGTAGGATATCTTGAGTTGATTTTTTTTAAAAAAATATTTATTTTCCAAATCAAATGCAACAATACAAAATACTTACTAGCAATCTAAAACCCAGTGCACCCCCCTGCCCACGGGACCCTTTGGAGCAATTCTTTTATTACTTTCCTTTCACTAATTCACATTCAAGAAATCTACCCCAAATAGCATTAAAAATATTCAAACTTATTTCCTCTCTTTTCATCTTAAGTTCAGTAGTCAATTTGTCATTTAATGCAATGTCCCATATTTCATTATACCGATCTTCTACTTTGATATCATGTTTGTCTTTTCAGTGTCTAGCTATTAATAATTTAGCCCTTGTCATAAAATTATAAATCAATTCTTTTGAGTAATAATCAATTTCTAATTTATCAAAAATTGACAACAAAGCAATTTTGAGTTAAAGTAAATCTCTTTTCCAAATATATCACATATTTCCTCAAAAATCATTTTTCAAAATTTCTCAATCTATTTACACTCCCACCACATATGATAATACGTGCCAATTTCTTGATCACATTTCCAACAGGCCTTAAAATAGTCTGACTTTTTTCTGTTCAATTTCACTGGAGTCACGTACCACCTTAAACTAGTATTTTAAAAAAATCTCATTTATTCTTACAGACATTAATCTTAGAACTCTCGTCTTCTAGATTTTTTTCCCAATCTTCTATTCTGATTTCTCTCTTTAAATCATGTTCCCAAATTGATTTCGATCCTTCTGTTTCAATCTCATTCTCCTCCTGATCCAAAATTAAGTTATAAATTTTACTTACTATTCCCTTCTTCAAAGCATCCTTCTCCATGTCTTCATGTGATGATAGAAATTGTTCATGTGTGTGTGTGTGTTTAGTCGTTTAGTCGTGTCCGACTCTTCGTGACCCCATGGACCAGAGCACGCCAGGCCCTCCTGTCTTCTACTGCCTCCCGGAGTTGTGTCAGGTTCATGTTGGTTGCTTTGCAGACACTGTCCAGCCATCTCATCCTCGGTCGTCCCCTTCTCCTCTTGCCCTCACACCTTCCTAACATCAAGGTTTTTTCCAAGGACTCTTTTCTTCTCATGAGATGGCCAAAGTACTGGAGCCTCAGCTTCAGGATCTGTCCTTCAAGTGAGCATTCAGGGTTGATTTCCTTTAGAACTGATAGGTTTGTTCTCCTTGCAGTCCAGGGGATTCTCAAGAGCCTCCTCCAGCACCACAATTCAAAGGCATCAATTCTTCGGCGGTCTGCTTTCTTTATGGTCCAGCTCTCACTTCCATACATCACGACAGGAAAAACCATAGCTTTGACTATTCGGACTTTTGTCGGCAAGGTGATGTCTCTGCTTTTCAAGATGCTGTCAAGATTTGTCATCTCTTTCCTCCCAAGAAGAAGGCGCCTTTTAATTTCAGGGCTGCTGTCTCCATCTGCAGTGATCATGGAGCCCAGGAAGATAAAATTTGACACTGCCTCCATATCTTCCCCTTCTATTTCCCAGGAGGTGATGGGACCAGTGGCCATGATCTTAGTTTTTTTGATGTTGAGTTTCAGACCGTTTTTTTGCACTCTCCTCTTTCACTCTCATTACAAGGTTCTTTAATTCCTCCTCACTTTCTGCCATCAGAGTGGTATCATCTGCGTATCGGAGGTTGTTGATATTTCTTCCGGCAATCTTAATTCCGGCTTGGGTTTCTTCCAGTCCAGCCTTCCGCATGATGTATTCTGCATATAAGTTAAACAAGCTGGGGGACAATATACAGCCTTGCCGTACTCCTTTCCCAATTTTGAACCACTCAGTTGTTCCATGACCAGTTCTAACTGTTGCTTCCTGTCCCACATATAGGTTTCTCAGGAGACAGATAAAGTGGTCAGGCACTCCCATTTCTTTAAGAACTTGCCATAGTTTGCTGTGGTCCACACAGTCAAAGGCTTTCGCATAGTCAATGAAGCAGAAGTAGATATTTTTCTGGAACTCTCTAGCTTTCTCCATAATCCAGCGCAAGTTAGCAATTTGGTCTCGAGTTCCTCTGCCTCTTCGGAATCCAGCTTGTACTTCTGGGAGTTCTCGGTCCACATACTGCTGAAGCCTACCTTGTAGGATTTTGAGCATAACCTTGCTAGCGTGCGAAATGAGTGCAATTGTACGGTAGTTGGAGCATTCTTTGGCACTGCCTTTCTTTGGGATTGGGATGTAGAGTGATCTTTTCCAATCCTCTGGCCACTGTTGAGTTTTCCAAACTTGCTGGCATATTGAATGTAGCACCTTAACAGCATCATCTTTCAAGATTTTAAATAGTTCAACTGGAATGCCATCACCTCCACTGGCCTTGTTGTTAGCCAGGCTTTCTAAGGCCCACTTGACTTCGTTCTCCAGGATGTCTGGCTCAAGGTCAGCAACTACATTGTCTGGGTTGTCCGGGATATCCAAATCTTTCTGATATAATTCCTCTGTGTATTCTTGCCACCTCTTCTTGACGTCTTCTGCTTCTGTTAGGTCCCTTCCATTTTTGTCTTTTATCATGTTCATCTTTGCGCAAAATGTTCCTCTAATATGTCCAATTTTCCTGAACAGATCTCTGGTCTTTCCTTTTCTGTTATCTTCCTCTATTTCTTTGCATTGTTCATTTAAGAAGGCCCTCTTGTCTCTCCTTGCTATTCTTTGGAAGTCTGCATTCAAGTTTCTGTAACTTTCCCTATCTCCCTTGCATTTTGCTTCCCTTCTCCTCTCTGCTATTTCTAAGGCCTCGTTGGACAGCCACTTTGCTTTCTTGCATTTCCTTTTCTTTGGGATGGTTTTCGTTGCTGCCTCCTGGACAATGTTACGAGCCTCTATCCAAAGTTCTTCAGGGACTCTGTCCACCAAATCTAGTTCCTTAAATCTGTTCTTTACTTCCACTGTGTATTCATAAGGGATTTGGTTTAGATTATACCTGAGTGGCCCAGTGGTTTTTCCTAATCTCTTCAGTCTAAGCTTGAATTTTGCTATGAGAAGCTGATGATCAGAACCGCAGTCAGCTCCAGGTCTTGTTTTTGCTGACTGTATCGAGCTTCTCCATCTTTGGCTGCAGAGAATATAATCAATCTGATTTCGATATTGCCCATCTGGTGATTTCCATGTATAGAGTCGCCTCTTGTGTTGTTGGAAAAGAAATTGTTCATACTTAGTACATTCTCTACATTTGCCAATAATCCTCAACCATTCTTTAGTCCACCTGCCTAATTGGATATAATTGTACCATGACAATTTATTAGTTTCAAGTTTAGCTATAATCTGTTCCTTTGAGCTCATTTTAATCATCCAATCCTTCAATCTGGCAACTTTTTTATCCTTAAACAAATCAACAAAACCCTTCAAGTTTGCTGGGAAATTTTCTATTTCAGTCACTAATTTGAATGGTGAAGTAAAAGGCCAAAACCCTTTTGCATAGAAAAAATTGTTTAGAAATGAGTGTTATGGTAGGAAATTGTCTCATTAGAAGCATAGCCCTAAAAGCTTATCAGACTCAAAAACAAAAGTAGTGTTCAACTCTAAACCAACACAGTCTTAAAAGAATTTAGCGACATGTACACACTCCTTATCTTTCGCTCCAAAGGTTTATGTTGAAAAACTCCATCTTCAAAAGGAAGAAATGCATTTTAAAAGTTGTTTTACATACTGGCGACATGGAGGTTTATTTCTTAGCTGCTCATCCCTCCCGAGCGGAAGTGACGTCCTAGCATATCTTGATTTCAGTACGGCCTTCGACAAGGTCCCTCACGATATTCTTGCAAAGAAGCGAGTACATTGTGGGATGGACAGTGCTACTGTTAGGTGGATTTGTATGCGGATGACACCCAGCTCTACATCTCCTTTTCTCCAATCACAATGGATGCCGTTGTCCAGGATCGGAGGCGCAGCTGTGCGGACTTTCCTTGGGCATTGGCAAAAGCTGGTGAAGCCTAAATGCATACATAGGAAGCCTACAGGGGGTGGCTGCGTATTTTTGAGGCGAGGAAGGCGGACAGGGTGGGTGCTGGCTGAGCTCTTCCCTCTTGAACCCTTTTCCTGTTCACCATCCCCTCCCGGAAAGCTCCTTTTCTCCAGGGAGAGGCGGGAAGGAAGGATATTACAGCCTCCGCCCCCCGCCCCCACCTCCACCAACACTCCCGAAAAGCCAGTCTAAATGTGTGTACATCGGGAACTGCATGTTTGCAGTGCAGTCGTACCAGGGGAAGGCTACTATAAGTAACACAGAGCCTCCAGGAAATCAATACTAAAAATCATTCTAAAAATCCAAGCTCTCTCAGTCTCCATTCTCCATTTTTCTTTCATGCTGGGACTACCCTTCTTCTCCACTCTTCTTTGATGTTAACCAATCAGCACAAAGGGCTGTCTCTTCACACTCCACCTCCATTTCCCACGGGATGTGCAGTTCTCCCTCGTCCTGTTGTTGTGTCTTGGCTCCTTATCGTCTCTGGCCAAGGCAGCTTCATGGAAAATTCCAGCTTGCTCGAGGAGAAACAGCTTCTCAAAGCATCCAGTCATGCTAACACAGACCAATATGGATTCCTTCTACAAAATTCCATGACTACAAATCACATTCATAAATCACATTTTAGACTTAATAACCATTTTCCCAAGATGGCACCGGCGGCGGGCAGCTAGCGTTTCCGCTGCTCCGGGTTGCTTCTTGCGTTTCCTTTTAAAAAATATTTTCGCCCTCTTCTCTTCTTTCTTTCTTTTGTCCTTTTTCTCTCCTGATCTGCCCCCCTGTTCCCCCCTCGTTCCCTGGAAGGCTGGTCACTGGACTGAGAGTGGGACTGCTGGGCTGGAGCCGGAGCACAAACGCGGAGCCGTTGCTGGCATGTTCGCGGAGCTTGGATGCTCGGAAGCCTCTTACCCAACCTCAGGAGGGGATTGATGGGTGCCGGAGGGGAGCGGGTCCAGATACCGGCCAGGTACTGGAGGTGGCCACCGGAGGGAAGAAGATCCAGAGGCTGGAAGCTTTTCAGCCCCCCCCCCAAGCTAGTGCTGACGACATGCAGGAAGCTGAAGCCTGGAGCTGAGATCACCGGGCTCTTTGTGGCTGGCTGTGGTGCTTGCAAGATCTCAGGAGCCTATGAGCCTCGGGTTGCTGGTAAAGTAGAGTGGTTTACCCTGGGTTTTGGAAGTAGGGCTTGTAAGCAAACACGGGTTCGAAAACACACGTGTTTGTTTGGACAGAGAGCAATCAGGAGTTTGCACATGCTAAAATGGGCTGAAGAGTCCAAATCCAGCTAGCCATGATACAACACTCCTTCTCGCAGGTCTGCCCACATAAGAACACCCTGGTACTCTCAGATATTATTATGAAAAGGTCAAGTGGGCTTTGTAGTCCTTAGACTTAACTTGCACCACTGACAGGACTCTAAGTAAGCTAGGCCGAGGCAGCACTCTCAGATGACCCTATGACAAGTGTACTGTTCAGAAAACCAAATGAGTTTTATAATCTTTATTTTATTAAAGAAAAAGCATGTTACTAAGCCAAATTAAACCAAAACAAATAATGTAGCATTGTGCTGTTTAGTTACACAGATGTAGTGAGGCAAAGAAAACATGAAAAATAGAAAAGTATTCAAAAACCTTATTAAAATACAAAAAGACATTAAAAAGAATCAAAACAGTTCCAGTACAAGAAATCATTAGTAAAAAACAAAATAATCCATGTAGGTTACAAAAAGGCTATAGTCCTCAGTGATCCTATAGAATAAAAATCCCTAAACAAAAGTAAAAATCCATTATATGTCCCATAGTCCTTAGAAAAGAAAAATCCAGTGAATATACCATAGTCCTTACAAAATTACAAGAGCATAGTCCATATGGAGTATTCCAAGAAAAGAAGTCCATAAAGAATATTCCATAGGTAACAGTCCATAGAAAATAGTCCATGTACAGTCCTTAGGAAAATCCCATAAGTCCAAAAGTAATCCAGCAAATCATAGAAACCAGTCCATGTAGGTAGGCCACCAAACTCTCTCTAAAGACATCAGGGTAAGTCCCAAATGGCTGAAGTGTAGGTCACGAATCACTGAAAGGTCGGTCTTGGAAAGACAAAGTCTATAGAGAAAAAGTTCCTTTTTCAAGAGTAACTGGCAAGGGCTTAATGCACCTTCCCATGATGTCATCCAATCAGAGTTCGTTACTAGGCAAACAGTCCTGTTGCACCACATGACTTCTTTCTCATACACAGCAGATGTTATTTGGGTTAACTGTGGTTTCTCAAAGAGTCACAACAATTCCCATCTATCTAATCACACAGAGTCCTTTCTCAGGCCTTCAGAATAACATTATCTTGGCTCGCCTGGAAAACACTTGTCAGCACAGCAAAGATACTTTATACAAAGAAACAAGATGGAACCTTTCTGGCTTATTTCTTAATTACAAAACCCATATGTCTTTAAAAGATTTTAACTCAAAAACCCATGGCATGGAGAGAAGATCCTGGGTGAGGAAGAGAGAGCTCCCTATTGCTGTCCTCAGCAGGCTGGTCACCATCTTGGAGTTCCTCATGGCAGTTTCTCTCCTAAGACCAAACTGTTTGATCTGCTCCCTTTGGACAAGCCACAGAGACGCTTTACCTCCTTTCCGAGGGAGGGAAAGGGAAAGGTCAGTGAATGAATTATTTGCAGCTTGGACCTCATTGTCCCTGATGCCCCCTATACTTCTTATTGAGACCTACGGGACATAACCTGTGAGTAACACTCTCACTCCAGTATTTTTACTATTGTTAAGATCAGCATTAACAACACTGAAAATTACATCAGGACCAGCAATATTTAAAAGGATAAGACTGTGTGGTTGAGGAGGACAGATCTGGACTTCATAGGGGGGTTAAGCACCTGGGTGTTTCATGTAAAAATTTAAATTTATATATATATATATTTTGTATTTGGGATTCTTATTTATATACTGTATTTGTTTATGCACTTATTCTGTTTTCAAGTTTTTGTATTAATTTACTTTTTTTCTTTCTCTCTCTACTTTTTTCCTTTCTTCTTTTTCCTTTGATATGGAGAGGAAGGTTTGTTTGTCCAGCGAGGGGCCTCTGAATATTCTGCTGATCATGGGTAGAGAAAGATATGCCGTTGGCACAGTCCCTACTCATGTCAGAAGAACGATGAACAGATGCTTGAAGGCTGTTCATTGTTCTGGGACTGTGACCAACCCTCAGTATCGAGGTAGCCAGCCCAGCCAATCCTCCACTCTAACTCTGGTCCAATTGAATGCCAGGTCTGTATCCAATAAGCTCCAAGTGATCCACGACCTTATCCTGGAGAAGGATGCAGACCTGGCATGCATAACCAAGATGTGGATCAGCAGTGAGGGGGGTCCTCCTCTGGCTCTTGTCTGTCCGCTCGGTTATGCTGTCCAGCACCAGGGTAGACTGGAGGGGTGGGGGGAGGAGTAGCCATTGTTTATAAATCCAGCTTTGAGGTTACTAGGCACTCCTCAGTGGTAAGGCCAGGTCTAGAGGCACTTCACGTGTCAATTGGGGCCAGGGATGGTATTGGGATTTTTCTGGGTTACCGTGCTTGCTGTGATCCAGCTACTTCCCTTCCAGAGTTGACTGACTTTGTCTCTGCAGCACTATTGGGATCCCCGAGGCTTTTGGTCTTGGGTGATTTCAACCTGCATGCAGAGGCAGAGCCATCTGGGTCAGCTCTTGAGTTCTTGGAAACCATGGCTTCCTTGAACATGTCCCAACATGTCAATGGCCCCACCCATGTGGGTGGTCACATACTGGACCTGGTCTTTTCCTCCAGTTGGAGTGAGTGTGATCTGGTGATGATGGACCTCATGTCAGTCCCCTTGTCATGGTCAGATCACCAGCTAATAAAATGTAACCTCACAGTGGCTCTTCCCCCTCGCAGGGAGCAGGGACCTATTTCTACGGTCCGCCCTCAAAGGCTACTGGATCCGGCTGGATTCCAGGACATCATGAGAGGGGTCACGGCGGAACTGGCTAGCACTCCTGTCGATGCTCTGGTTGATAGCTGGTCCACCTTCGCAACCAGGACTGTAGACACGATCGCACCTAAATGCCCTCTCCGTCGTAGAGCTCGTCCAGCGGCCTGGTTTAACCAGCAGCTTCGAGCGCTGAAGCGACATAGGAGAGGCTAGAGCGTAGATGGAGGAAGAACCCGACGGATTATAATAGGATAGCTGTCAGGATCACAACTAATCTTTACCTGTCTAAGGTAAAGGCTGCTTGTCAAACTTACTTCGCTAGCCGGATAAGTGAAGCATCCAACCAGCAGGCGGAGTTATTCCGTATAGTGCGCGACCTATCCAGAACTGGTCTGGATGATAGCCCTCCCCCTAGTTTTTCACCTGACCAGTTTGCAGCCTTTTTAAAATCTAAAGTGGAGGCCATCTGATGGGACCTCACTCCTTTTTTTGAACACAGTGAGTAGAGCATGTTACTTTTCAGAAATTGGTTGATGAATTCTTTGGTGATTTATATTATGTGATTGGCTATGTAGACAACCTTGTAATTTACAGCCCTGATCCAATTCAAGCAGACCAAAATGCTTTGTCATTCTTAGAGAAGCAGAGACATCGAAGCCCAAGATTAATGCAGTGGTATTTCAGATTGCAAACATATGATTTTGATGTTAAACATCTACCAGTAAAAGAGGCTTTAATTCCCCATTGCTTATCTCGAATGTTTTGTGCAGATGCAAGGGGAGAAAATGGCTAGAATTGTTAAAGCTCTGATGTTTAATTTTCTTGTTCTTCTGTATGACTATGTTCCTGAGCATACATAGAGTGTTTTCACTATTATTACTTCATATCAGTATATTGGTTTAACAAGTTATTATGATGTTAACCCTGGTTTCACTATTTTGCTGTTTGATGACTAGAGTATTATCTGAGCATATGCAGAGTGATGTATTTGATTAATTATACTAACTTGTTTATTCTTCTGTTTTTCAGACTAGTAGAGGTGTCTAACGCAAATTTCTCTCATGTATGGTAAATACTGTAATTATAATAGTTCTTATGTATCAATTGTTTTGTTATTTTAGAGTCATATTTGAAATGTATTACTTTATGCTCATGTTAATATCTTTCTCTGTTTTGTTAATACGTCATTATGACATCTCATCTTATTCAGTTATCAAAATTAAAACTTAAATTGTTTAGGAATTTTGTTAATCTTCAGGAGGCTTGTGATGAGATGGGTTTTTAAGGTAAAATCTTTTAAAGGCATATGGGTTTTGTAATTATGAAATAAGCCAGAGAGGTTCCATTTTGTTTCTTTGTATATAATATCTGTGCGATGCTGACAAGTTGTTTTCCAGACGAGCCGGGAGAATGTTATTCTGAAGGCCTGAGAAGGACTCTGTGTGATAAGATAGATGGAAATTGTTGTGACTCTTTGAGGAACCACCGTAAACCCAAATAACATCTGTTGTGTATGAGAAAGAAGTCATGTGATGCAACAGGACTGTTTGCCTAGTAACGAACTCTGATTGGATGACATCGTGGGAAGGTGCATTAGGCCCTTGCCAGTTACTCTTGAAAAAGGAACTTTTTACCTATGGACTTGGTCTTTCCAAGACCGACCTTTCAGTGATTCGTGACCTACATTTCAGCCATATGGGACTTACCCTGATGTCTTGAGAGAGAGTGTGGTGGCCTACCTACATGGACTGGTTTCTATGCTTTGCTGGATTACTTTTGGACTTATGGGATTTTCTCTAAGGACTGTGCAGGGACTATTTCCTATGGACTGTTACCTATGGAATATTCTTTATGGACTTCTTTTCTTGGAATACTCCATATGGACTATGCTCTTGTAATTTTGTAAGGACTATGGTATATTTACTGGATTTTTCTTTTCTAAGGACTATGGGACATATAATGGATTTTTACTTTTGTTTAGGGGTTTTTATTCTATAGTATCACTGAGGACTATAGCCTTGTTATAACCAACTTGAATTATTTTGTTTACTAATGATTTCCTGGACTGGAACTGTTTTTATTCATCTTAATGGCTTTTGGGGTTTTTGAATACTTATCTATTTTTCATGTTTTTTTTGCCTCACTACATCTTTGTAACTAAACAGCACAATGCTAGTTTATTTGTTTTGGTTTAATTTGGCTTTGAATATCTAGTAACATGCTTTTTCTTTAATAAAATAAAGATTATAAAACTCATTTGGTTTCCTGAACAGTACACTTGCCATAGGGTCATCTGAGAGTGCTGCCTCGGCCTAGCTTACTTAGAGTCTTGTCAGTGGTGCAAGTTAAGTCTAAGGACTACAAAGCCCACTTGACCTTTTCACAATAATATCTGAGAGTACCAGGGTGTTCTTATGTGGGCAGACTTGTGAGAAGGAGTGTTGTAGCATGGCTGGCTGGATTGGACTCTTTCAGCTCATTTTAGCATGTGCAAACTCCTGATTGCTCTCTGTCCAAGCGTACACGTGTGTTTTCGAACCCGTGTTCGTCACAGAGATGTCCAGCGCTCCATCTTGCTCAGTAACCCTTGACTCCTTTCAGACTGTCACGCTTGATTCTATGGCCAGATTGCTTGACCACTGTCGAGCCACCACTTCCTCCTCGGACCCTTGCCCAGCCTGGCTGATCAAAGCAGCCAGGCTGATAACAACAGAATGGGCCACTGCAATAATAAATGGGTCTTTCCTTGAGAGCAGGTTTCCCTCTGTCCTCAAGGAGACACTCATTAGGCCCATAAGAAAGAAACCTGATTTGGCAGCGGACGAAATTGGCAATTATAGGCCTGTCGCCAATATTTCTTTCATGAGCAAAGTGGTTGAGAGGGTGGTGGCAGATCAGCTTCAGGCATATCTGGATGAAACAGATGCCCTGGATCCCTTTCAGTCGGGCTTCAGGGCGTACCACAGTACAGAGACAACATTGGTCACCCTGTACGATGACTTGTTGAGGGAGGCCGACAGCGATAAAATTTCTTTGTTGGTCCTCCTCGACATCTCGTCAGCATTCAATACCGTCCACCACGGTATCCTCCTGGGGAGGCTCTCTGAGTTGGGTATCAGTGGCTTGGCTCTGGCCTGGTTCTGTTCCTTCTTGGAGGACCGCCTCCAGAGAGTGCAGCTTGGGGAGAGTATTTTGACCCAGTGGAATATCAATTGTGGGATTCCACAGGGGTCGATCATCTCCCCAATGCTGTTTAACATCTATATGAGGCCACTGGGAGGGGTCATCAGGGGGTGTGGAGCACAGTGTCATCAATATAATGATGACACCCAGCTCTATATTTCCTTTTCACCAACTGCAGGTGATGCCGTCCTGTCCCTCCAGCGCTGCCTGGGGGCCATACAGCAATGGATGCAGGAGAACAGGCTGCGGCTGAACCCAGACAAGACAGAAGTTCTGAGGGTGGGTGGCCCTGTGGATGGTGGCTTGGGAAACTCGCTCATGTTTGGGGGGGGTGGCCCTGGCCATGAAGAGTGGGGTCTGCATCCTGGGGGTACATCTGGACCCGATGCTCACCATGGAAATGCAGGTGGCATCTATAGTCTGCACCGCCTTTTTCCACCTTTGGCGGATTGCCCGGCTGTGACCTTACCTAGACATGGGGCACTCACTACCTTCATACATGCACTCGTAATTTCTAGATTAGACTATTGTAGCACACTCTACGTGGGGCTTCCTTTGAAGCTGATGCAGAAACTTCAAGTGGTGCAGAGTGCGGTGGCCAGGCTCCTTACTGGAGTGAGAAAATACCAACATATCTCTCCTACTCTGGCCATGCTGCACTGGTTGCCCATTCACTTCCACATCGACTTCAAAATTTTAATGCTCACTTATAAAGCCCTAACCAGTTTAGGACCTCAATATTTGGCGGAGTGCCTACTCCTACCGAGTTGTACCCGGATCACCCGCGTGAGTCAGGAGGTGAGGCTGAGGAGCCTGATGCCGAGAGAGGCCCAGAAAGAAAAGACATGAAACCGGGCCTTCTTGGCGGTGGACCCGCGCCTCTGGAACAACCTCCCTACACTGGGTACTTTTTAAAGCCAATTAAAAACATGGTTGTACATTCAGGCCTTCCCTCCTGTCAGTACTTGAATTATTCTCTCACTCTTTTTATTCATTTTTTCTTCATTTTCTACTGTAGTTTCTGTTTATGGGATGTCTATGTAGTATTCTTGGTTTTAATGTTTTATTTTATGCTGTAAGCCGCCTAGAGTGGTCGAATAGACCAGATAGGTGCGGTATTAAATAAATAAAAATAAACAAATAAATAAATAAACAAACAAACGATGAGACCCAGCATCGACCACTAACTTCTCTACCGGTTCTCGAGTCTAATAATCTAGCTGAATTCATCCACTTTTACACTTCCTTTCTAACACTGTCCTTACCCTCCCCGTTATTCATTTTTTGCTTAAAAAAATCCTTTAATTCAATTATTTGTTTTCTCTTTAATCAACTTTGAGGAATTTCTTTATAATATTCTGGAAACGTAAGTGCAACAGTTGGGGAGAACTTGAGAAGGAAAAGAGTTAATATACTTTGAATCTGATGTACTTACTTGGGTGTGAAAATGATCCTCCCTTCATAACTCCTCCCTCCAAAAGGTCCCTCACTGAAGAGCGCTTCCAACCTCAACCTCAAAGGAACATCCAGTCTGGCATCATCCCCTCCCTGGTTCTCTTCCCTCGCTGTTTTGGCTGTCTTTCCTTCCTTCTCTGTGACTCAGGCGGAGCCTGAACACCTCATTCCTTAATCCTGCAGATTTTGAAAGTAATTGTTTCTCATCTTTTTTCTAATCTACCAGATGATGAAGAACAGAAGAGGAAGAATTGCCCAGCAACATCTGGGGCAACCAGGGCAGGAACTCGCAATCAAGCAAGAAAACAGAGAACTGAAAATAGGAATGGTCATGCATGGACTTCACATGAAAGGACTGACGCACAGGAAATACTACATAAATGCATGTCACCTCAGTAAACATCAAAGAACACATGAAGGCGAGAAACTGTATCCATGTTTGGAATGTGGAAAGAGCTTCAATCAGAGTAGTAACTTGAGGAGACATGAAAGAACTCACACTGGGGAGAGACCACATAAATGCATGGAATGTGGAAAGAGTTTTAGTCAGAGTGATCACCTTAGGTCACATCAAAGGACTCACACTGGGGAGAAACCGTACAAATGCATGGAATGTGGAACGAGCTGTATTCAGAGCTCCTGATAATTAAACAAGGCATAAGAAGCTCATTCAGTTTTGTGTTGGTTTTCACTTGAAAGATTAAGCTGACTCAATGCAAAACAGAGAGAAAAAGAGAAGAAATGGAGTGCATTTTGAAGTGCCACTTGTGATGTGTTTTACTTCTATCGTTAATTAACAGAGAAATGCCACAAAATAGACGTGGAACTTTTTGCTTTAAAAGATGAGAATAAGCATATATTGTATAATGGAAGCTTTTACCAAATTAATGTAAAAAGAGAAAAGGATGGATGTTCTAAGGCTAACTGATGAAAGAAAAGCAAGCAGTGTAGAGAGAGAAGCTGTCATTTGTTTTAGAATGCTTTACCCTTATAAATAATAATAGTAATTGAGTTTTAAAGAGGGTACCAGTGAATATACTATATTATTCAGGAAGAACTAGGTGTTTCTATGCTATTATATTGAGACTATACTGCTTTGTCATGGCAGGGATTTTTGGAAGGAGTGGAAAGTTTGGTTTTTCAAGCTCAGATCTCTTCGGACGCTGGACTGCACTGGGTCAGAGGTGACCAAATCCTTTGATCCTTAACATCTGAGCTTCTCTGAGTCTGGGAAATCTAAGCCTTGGGAAAATTTGGTTTTGCTGATTGATGCAGAACAAAGGGATATAAATATTGGGAGAGATCTCACACAAAGTGTTATTAGAAAGGAATGGATGGAGAAACATAGATGTTTGGTTTCATGATGCCAGGTGAAAGTCCTTGGAAGAGGAAAGATAACTGTGAGGCAGTGAGAGCCATCAATGGATTTTACACATGGCTGGGTGAGAACAAAATTTTCTCTGTCTTTAACAAACTGTTTGAGTCAAATAATGCTTTTTTACTTTGTATGTATTTATTTTAAAAGTTTAAATACTTTTGCATGTCTTTCATTGAAAATTATATATTTTTTCCTTTTTATCTTTGTTTTCTTAGGAAGTTTGAAGTGTTCTGAAGATGTACTGTATTCTGTCTGTCTAGATTTTGAGAACCAGTGTTTTAATGTGTTTGTATTTTAGATTCAAACATGCCTTAAATTTTCCCTATTATCTAAATTTAAGTTGCTGCATCTTTTTACAAGATGCAAGGATGTATTTTAAGTAAACCTGCAGTTTTTGCATAAGAGCATGATGTTTGGATTTAAAGATCTGTACTGACTTTTTTTCCTCATGCCTGTAAGAGTGTCTTACATATATTTTTTTTATTTAATATATTTAAGTATGGAATCTAGAGATGATGTATATAAATGAACTTGTACAGAATTAACAAGTTTTGGAATTGCCTGGAATCACTGCAACAATGAAAATACTTCCCATAAGATACCCAGATGAACTTCAAATGCCTTGTCACTGGCTGTCTATCTGACGGAGAAAGTCGGGCTGAACCCATCCTGACCGGAGTGCTGTCCTTTCCTGAAAAGAGGAGAGAGAAGCCCATGGAGCCCCAGAGACAACATATGACCCATCAGAGAAGTGACACCTCCATGGGGAGAATGGAAAGATAGAGAGATGAGAAGGGTCACAGAGAAAACCAGGAGGATAGAGATAGTTCCGGGTGAAGAATCAAAGGTTTAGGCCAATGAAGGGATGGGAGATTCTGGAAATAAAGAGCCTGGGGTGTCTAAGGTGGAAATTCCAGTGAGGGAAACGGAAGGTTCATCAGAGGAAAGGATTGACTGGGCAAAGGAACCTTAGGGTAGCAGCAGAGGTGCAGGAGAAAAGGAAAATAATAAGACAGGAGGAGGGAAGAGAAATATATCGTGGGGAACCATCAAGAAGGGAGAGAGTGGAAGGTGGAGAGGTAGGAGGGCAAAAGAAGGAGAGGATATTACCACAAGGCTAGGAGTGGATGTGAATGGAGAATCCCTGGACCAAACAGTGGGAGAACTTGATGATACCTCATGAGAGGCAGAAAGGAGATGGAGAGAAGGCTGGAGAAACCCTCCTATTGGGGAGAGAAAGAGGTTAGAAAGTGAAGGAGAAGATCAGGGAGGAGAGAGGCACACTAGCTGAAGAGAGAGAGGGAGAGATGGACCAACCTCTGAGAGAGGGCTTTGGGCAGGACCCCGGAGGATCAGTTGTCTTCCAGTGGTGACAACATTGATGAATTGTAGAATCTCCTTGCCTGGGAGGTCTGTAAATTTCTGTAGGATTCCTGTGGAGTCAGGTATCCTAATGAAGTTCTGACCTGTAGATATCAAAGACTTAAAAAGGGGTGAGGCTGTAGAAATAACACAGAATGTAGGAGGCCTTTCCATAAAAGCAGTCATCTTTTATTCACCCAAGAACTCATACAAAGAGGAAACCTTTGAAATGCAAAGAATGTGGGAACAGCTTCCATCTGAGCTGACAGGCCTAGAATAGCCCTGTAAGAACTGATAAACAAAGTTTGTGAAAAGTTTTTAAGAAAGAGTCCAATTAATTATTTCATCTGTGCAAGTAACTAGCTGACCAGTTTGATTTAACCCCCCTGTGAGACAAAACGCTGGAGAAGAAGCCTGGAGAAGCTAATCTCTGATTGGCCACTAGGGGCAATAAATTTAAGAGCCCCTGGGCACCTCCTTTGGGTTGAAAAAGGAGGGACAAAGGAGCTACAGTGGGGTCTTGACTTGAGAACTTAATCCGTATTGGAAGGCGGTTCTCAAGTCAAAACGTTCTCAGGTCAAATCTGCATTTCCCATAGGAATGCATTGAAAACCATTTGATCCGTATCTGCTCTTTTCCGTCCATAGAAACTAATGGGAAGCTGCTATTCCGCCTTTGACCACTAGAGGGGGATATTTTGTTTATTTATTTTTTTAGGTCAAGAAAGGTTCAGGGAAGGCAGGGAAAATACAGTCCAGGCAGTCCAGGACCAGGCAGTCCGAAGACTGTCTACCAATCCACTCTCTAAACGCTGGGAGGAGTGAGGAAGCAGACAGGCACCCTTTTCACTGGCCAACAGTTAACTGAAAGTTCAAATTTTGCACTTTCCCTGCCTCCCACGTGGTTTTTTTCAGTTCTTAACTCAAATCTAAGTATGTAAGTCAAGTCAATATTTTCCTATGAGAGTGGTTCTTAAGTCAAAATGTTCTTAACTCAAGCCGTTCTTAAGTCAAGACCCCACTGTACTCTGTCACTGTAAGGTCTCTGGAGGCCTGGAAATGATCAACAGGGACTCAAATGGGGAGGAGCCTTTTTCCAGCAGCAGAGGTGGCAGAAGCCTATAAAGAGATTCACACAATATAATTTGTATATAAGACTTCAGGTGGGGCTCGTCAGCCATGGAAGGCAGCCCATCTAGGAGAAGGAAAACTCCGATTTCAAACCTCCACTGCCTTGTGGCTATATCCATTCATGGAAAAGGCTTCAGGAGTTAACCTCGAGGCAAAATCCGGAGCTGGAGTCCCGAAGGCAGCATGTGTCGTTCTGCCAACTCCTGCGACATTGCTGGAACCAGTTGTATTGGCTCTTGCCTTTCCATTGGATCATTTCAGCAATGTGGAGAGGGGGGATCTGCTGCTTGGGTAACAGCCTATCCTCCATATTACCTTACCCGGGCTTCATGCTCTGGAGAGGACACTCCTCGATTCGGAGCATGTTACCATAGTCTCTTGAGACTGAAGGATGCCTATGATAAGACTTCAAGAGCCATAGATCTCTTGAGGAATGTCACTAGGAAAATACAAGTAAAATTAAAGGCTGAAGTAGTTTCCCTGAAGAATATGGTTTTGCAAAAGAGGTTAGCCACTTGTAGGATGCTCCTGCATCATGGCGGCCTGTGTGCATATATAAATTAAAAACGTTGTATATACCATGATGCCTCAAAATCTCTAGTAATAATAATAATAATTTATTGTCATTGTAAGTATATACACATGGCATCATAATGTGTTTGTTTGTTTGTTTAGTTGTTTAGTCATATCCCACTCTTCGTGACCCCATGGACAAGAGCACGCCATGCCCTCCTGTCTTCCACTGCCTCCCGGAGTTGGGTCAAATTCATGTTGGTCGCTTTGATGACCCTGTCCAACCATCTCGACCTCTGTCATCCCCTTCTCTTGCCTTCGTACTTTCCCAGCATCAGGGTCTTTTCCAGGGAGTCTTCTCTTCTCATGAGATGACCAAGGTTTTGGAGCCTCAGCTTCAGGATCTGTCCTTCCAGTGAGCACTCAGGGTTGATTTCCTTCAGAACAGACAGGTTTGATCCCCTTGCAGTCCACTTAGATTTCTTAATTTTGGGTTAGAAAAGTGGGAGGCCTCTTATACATCACTGGGTGGCATCTTATACATGGAAAAATATGGTGATTTCTTAAGTCTGGAAACTCTGATTTCATCATTGTTGCTCCTTCTCAGCAATGACTTCCTCAAGATCCAAAAAGTGTTATTCATGCTGACTTCACCCTTGCTGCTCCGTCAGATGGCCTTCTGGTCTCTCGTGCATTAGAACAGGGGGCATCCTAGGACAGAAACCAACTTAAACTTCACCCGACTAAGACTCGCATGAGCGCCTTTCATCTGAGAAATAAAAAGGCCTTTGGGAAATTTCAGGTTTACCAGATTGTTTTTTGCCCCCAAATATCTAGATGTTATACAGATCAAGCACTGACACCAAAACACAAAGCAAAAAGTCTGTGCAAGGAACGATATTATCTGAAAGCTATCAAGAACCGGTTGGGGCACACAACCAGAAAGGCTGCAGAACCCCAGCCATGGCCCTGTGCTTCCCGTAGGCCAGCCCAGTGTGGCATAGTTCTTACGGACATAGCCCTCCGTGGCCAAAATCCTGCTGGCGTCGCTTTGTGTGGCATAACCTGCAACAGGGACCAGAATTATAAAGCTTCCTATCATCTCCCTTTCATGTTGCAGGTATCCCCCCTTTTGCCTGGGGAAGACTTCAGAAGCGTTAATGAAAATGAAACATATGGGTATTAAGAGCCGCAAGATGCATGAAATCCAAAATATCGAATATTACCAAGCAACTCAGGGGTGGAACTCGGTCATTCCGCTATCAAGGCAGGATGAAAGATCACCTCTACCAAGCCGGGAAATTGGAAGATTTCCATCCAGTTATTTAGAGACACCAGGATCAGGGGGTCTCTTCCCAAAGGGCTCCCCCCTCCCTCTTGGCCCCTCTTCCTCACCTGTGCCAGAGGTGAAGGATTTTTTATCAGGTGGGTGGGCCTGCTGTGAAATAGTTTGGCAGATCCTATTGAGGGGGGATGAATCAGGAGGCTCTCCCACCACCCACGTGGGTCCCCCTCTCCCATTTCTGCCCCCCTTTGAGGCTCCACCCCTTCCACTCCTCCCCCCCACCCAGTCTCTGTAGAGAGCTTCTCCATCTTTGACTGGAGAGAATATAATCAATCTAATTTCGGGATTGCCCACCTGATGATTTCCATGTATAGAGTCGCCTCTTGTGTTGTTGGAAAAGGGTGTTTATAATCACCAGTTTGTTCTCTTGACAAAACTCTATGAGCCTTTGCCCTGCTTCATTTTGAACTCCAAGGCCAAACTTACCTGCTCTTCCCTTTATCTCTTGACTATCTACTTTAGCATTCCAGTCCCCTATAATGAGAAGATTCCTTCATGGATTGCTGCCTTGTCATGGCGAAGGGGCTTGAGCAACTCAGGGAAGCTATGGGTTATGCCGTGCAGGGCCACCCAAGACAGACAGGTCATAGTGGAGAGTTCCGACTAAACGCAATCCACCTGGAGTAGGAACTGGCAATGCCACTCCAGTATCTTTGCCAAGAAAACCCCATGATCAGAAACAAAAGGCTAAAAGATATGACACTGGAAGATGGGACCCTCAGGTCGGAAGGTGTCCAACATGCTACTGAGGAAGAGCGGAGGACAACTACAAGTAGCCCCAGAGCTTATGAAGTGGTTGGGCCAAAGCCGAAAGGACGCTCAGCTGTGGACGTGCCTGGAAGTGAAAGGAAAGTCCGATGCTGCAAAGAAAATACTGCATAGGAACCTGGAATGTAAGATCTATGAACCTTGGGAAGCTAGAGGTGGTCAAACAGGAGATGGCAAGAATATCGTGAAGCTGAGGCTCCAATATTTTGGCCATCTCATGAGAAGAGAGGACTCCCTGGAAAAGACCTTAATGTTGGGAAAGTGTGAAGGCAAGAGGAGAAAGGGATGACAGAGGATGAGATGATTGGACAGTGTCACCAAAGCAACCGAAATGAATCTGACCCAACTAAGGGAGGCAGTGTAAGACAGGAGGGCCTGGTGTGCTCTGGTCCATGGGGTCACGAAGAGTCGGACATGACTAAACGACTAAACAAATGAACGATAATGAGAAGAACATCTTTCTTTGAGGTCAGTTCTAGAAGGTGTTGTAAGTCTTCATAGAATTGGTCAGCCTCTTCAGCATCGGTGGCTGGTGCATAGACTTGGACAACTCCGATGTTGAGAAGTCTGCACTGGATTCATATTGAAATTATTCTATCACTTTTGAGATTGCATCCCAGAGTTTTTCCCACTCTTTTGTTGACTATGAGGGTTATTCAATTTCTTCTATAGGATTCTTGCCCAGAATAATAGATAGGATGTTCGTCTGAATTGAATTCACTCATTCCTGTCCATTTTAGTTCACTGATGCCCAGGATGTCAATCTCGTGTCATCTCGTGTTTGACTACATCCAACTTACCAAGTTTAATAGATCTTACATTCCAGGTTCCTATGCAGTATTTTTCTTTGCAGCATCGGACTTTCCTTTCACTTCCAGGCATGTCTGCAGATGAGCGTCCTTTCGGCTTTGGCCCAACCACTTCATTAGCTCTGGAGCTACTTGTCCTTGTCCTCTACTCTTCCTCAGTAGCATGTTGGACACCTTCCGACCTGAGGGTCCTATCTTCCAGCGTCATATCTTTTAGCCTTTTGTTTCTGATCATGGGGTTTTCTTGGCAAAGATACTGGAGTGGCATTGCCAGTTCCTGCTCCAGGTGGATTGCGTTTAGTCAGAACTCTCCATTGTGACCTGTCTGTCTTGGGTGTCTCTGCATGGCATAGCCCATAGTTTCTCTGAGTTAATCAAGCCCCTTCGCCATGACAAGGCAGCAATCCATGAAGGGGTGGCAAGAATACACAAAGGAACTATACCAGAAACATTTGGATATCCTGGACAACCCAGATAGTGTGGTTGCTGACCTTGAGCCAAACATCCTGGAGAGCGACTGGAAAAGATCAGTCTACATCCCAATCTCAAAGAAGGGTAGTGGCAAAGAATGCTCCAACTACCGTACAATTGCACTCATTTCCCACGCTAGCAAGGTTATGCTCAAAATCCGCCAAGGTAGGCTTCAGCAGTATGTGGACCGAGAAATTCCAGAAGTACAAGCTGGATTTCAAAGGGGCAGAGGAACTAGAGATCAAATTGCTAACATGCGCTGGATTATAGAGAAAGCCAGAGAGTTCCAGAAAAACATCTACTTCTGTTTCATTGACTATGCAAAAGCCTTTGACTGTGTGGACCACAGCAAACTATGGCAAGTCCTTAAAGAAATGGGAGTGCCTCACCACCTTATCTATCTCCTGAGAAACCTATACGTGGGACAGGAAGCAACAGTTAGAACTGGATACGGAAACACTGATTGGTTCAAAATTGGGAAAGGAGTACGGCAAGGCTGTATATTGTCCCCCTGCTTATTCAACTTATATGCAGAATAAATCATGCGAAAGGCCAGGCTGGAGGAATCCCAAGCCGGAATCAAGATTGCCGGAAGAAATGTCAACATCCTGAGATACGCAGATGATACCACTCTGATGTCAGAAAGTGAGGAGGAATTAAGGAAGCTTGTAATGAGGATGAAAGAGGAGAGTGCAAAAAACGGCCTGAAACTCAACATCAAAAAAACTAAGATCATGGCCACTGGTCCCATCACCTCCTGGCAAATAGAAGGGGAAGATATGGAGGTACAGTGGAACCTCTACTTAAGAACGTCCCTACTTAAGAACAATCCAACTTAAGAACAGCTCCGTTCACTAAATTTTGCTTCTACTTGAGAATGGAGCTCCAAGATAAGAACGGGGAAAAAAACTTTCCTGCCCTTTTTTTAACCTTAGGTCATTTTAGGCAAATCTCTTAGATTAAAAAAAAATTCTCCCCCTAGTGGTAGAATACAGATTAACCGCCTTTGCATTAGTATATCTACTGAACTTAATCAATGGACTTTGTTACTGATACATGAACTAAACTCTGTGAAAACTACTGTGCATTATATCGGAGCTGAAAACTTGCCTGTATATATTGTAAATAATAGAATAACTACTATCAACACTATCCTTGTGCCTGGTGTATTCATAATCTCAGTGAAGATCTTTTTTGGCCATCATACTTTGGTGTTCAAGTGGATTCCGCTACTCTGTCATCCTGCCTGTGTGTCTTTGTGCTGAAGAAATCAGCACAACATGCTTTAAAACATGTTCCTGAACTTTTCTTGACCTAAGGGGAAAAGAAACAAGATATCCCCCTCTAGTGGTTGAAGGCGGAATAGCAGCTTCCCATTAGTTTCTATGGACGGAAAAGAGCAGATACGGATTAAATGGTTTTCAATGCATTCCTATGGGAAATGCAGATTCAACATAAGAACTTTTCGACTTGAGAACCACCTTCCAATACGGATTAAGTTCTTAAGTAGAGACCCCACTGTACTGAGTTCGTTTCCCCTCAGGGTAACTCTGGGCAACCGTCTACCTATATCCAAACCACTGCATTGTACTGAGTTTGAAATGACAGGTAAAGGACATAGCTGGGCGTCAGTTTTGTCACTGCCCTCCTCTGGCCTCTGACCTCCTTCACCCCCCTGGCCAAATTCTTTTAACTGCTCCTCTACTTCCAGGCAGTAAAAGTTTTGTCCTGATCTCTGGCCAGTGTTTGCCGAATCTATATTAGCTGAAAAGGTATCAGTGTGTCCCTGCTCCTCTAGCCCCATTTGATCTAAGAGAGGAACAATCATTTGCTTGTGGTGATTCTCCCCTCCCCCACTGGGATCTACAAAGGCCTCCCTGTCCAACTGGTCTTTTCCTGGGAAGACCCTATCTGGGCTCTCTGGGTTTAACTGCTCTTCACCACTAGGTTTAACACACTGATACAGCTTGGGATCAGTACTTTGTTCCCTTTTTAATATTTTCTGGCAGTATTTAACAGGCACCACTAACTGCCTTTGAACCCCTTCTCCCCCTTTTGAGGGTTTAACCAGTGTTTCTCTGTACAGTAATCCCTGCTTAATGTGGAATCTTTCGGGTGTTTCAGGGGTTAACTGTATTCCAGACACTTTTTCAAAGCAGCTTTTTAAAGTGGGATCTGCTTGCTGTTCTTGAGAAAAAGTATTGTGTTGTGGTATATCAAGTGTGAATATCTCAGCTGTCTTTCTACAGTCAGTCGTTTTTACCCCCTGACTGCCATTCTTTTCCTCAGCTGTCTCTGCTCATGTTGTGAACGTGTTATAACCAGAACTCTCTTGACATGCTCAGAGAGGTCTGTACCAATTAAAACAGCCGATGGCAACTGTGAGGAAATTCCTACATGCCAATTTCCCTGCCATCCCCTATAACGAAGTGGCACTTCAGCCACAGGCAAGATAATAGTTTCTTGTCCTATTCCTTTCACTGCCATGTGTTCATCTGGTAATATCTATTTGTGTGGTATGATATCTGGATGACACAAGGTCACCTGTGAGCAGGAATCTCTCAGCGCCATGAAGTTGTTATCTAAAATACCAATAGTGTCCCCAGCTGTTTCAAATAATTTGTGATCCATTCTAATCAAACAGCAATGCCTGATCTCAGCCAAAGGAATACTAGGTTCACTCTCATTACCTAGAGAAGATAGCTCTGCTGGCGTTGCCATGGCTACTGACTGCTCACCTATTGTATCAACTTGTTCCTGCTGTACACAAAGAACAGCTTTTGGCTTGCTTAAATTTACTTTCTGTGGTAAAAATTCTTTATTTTCTCTGCCTTTACTACACTGGGACACAATGTGAGCTTTTTTCATTACATTTGAAGCAAGTTCTAACATTCCATTGTTCATTTCCAGCCCCTTTTACTACTTTTCCCCTCCAAATTTTGCCCTCTGGCTTGGCTCTGTTCTGAGGACTTTCCCACAAAATGGCTGCCAACCTTCTGCTGGTTTTTAAATTGTCCTCTAGGATATCTATTAGAGTCCTCCCAAGTTTTCCTCATACTTTTTCCCTCAGAAAAACTGGTTTTTCTTATCTGGGAAATGAAATCAGCAATTTCTCCCGCCTCTTTCAAATTCTGGGGTTTCTTGTCTTTGACCAAATATTTTAATTCACCATGTAAGAGAGAATAAAACTGTTCCAACCCCATAACATTCTTCAGATCCTGTACTGTCTGAACTCCCTCCTCTACCATCCATTTGTCTAGATATCTAGCCAAGTTTGCCCCTAATTGTGAGTAAGACTCATCAGGTTTCTTAGTTACTGACCTAAATTTTTGTCTCAGATGTTCCAAGTTTATGACATACCTGGCAAACACAAACTTTTTGTATTCTTCATAATTTTTTATTAATTCGATGGGCATCTCAGCGTAGATTTCAGCGAGGCCTCCACTAATTTGGGATCTTAAAATAATCATCTTTTCAGATTCCCTCACAGAAAAAGCAGCACACACTCTTTCAAATAAAATAAAAAATGATTCTGGACAATCTCCTTTTTTAAAAGTTGGGAATTTCTTTAGGTCTGCTTTTGATAAATGACCCCCCTCAGAGTTGGAATCCCTATTATTATTATTATTATTATTATTATTATTATTATTATTATTATTATTATTATTATTATTATTATTATTATTATTATTATTATTATTATTATTATTATTATTATTATTATTATTATTATTATTATTATTATTTTGATTTAACAATTCCAATCTCTGGAGTTCAAAAGCCATACGGTCTGTCTCTAAGGCAAATTTTCTCTTTCTCTAACTGTGCATCCATTTCTCTCTGTCTCATTCTTTCCTCCATCTCTATTTTTTTTTCTCCATTTGAGCCTCCCTTTCCATTTTCTCTTTCTCAAACTGTAAGGCCCTTTCCTGCATCTCTAGCTCCTTCAACCTGTATTCATGTGCTTGAGCCAATTCCATCTTTCTGAATTCTGCTAAGTCTTCTCTTGAGGACTCTCCCTCTTGAGCTGAGGTAAATCCTTCCTCCACATCACCAATCTCACTATCTGACCCGGCTGCCATTTCATACAGCCTCTGTTCAGCTTTTTTCCTCCTGGTCAAGGGCATTTTCTTTCCTACAGGCTTCTGTTCCCACTTACAAGCCTTGATTTTAAAACGTACACTTTTCTCCTGTCAGTAAGTCTGCTATAAAGTTGCTGCTCCACCAGCACTGGCAAGCTAGCTACTGTAACCAGGCTTCAGCCTCCAGCTAGGCCTCCCGCCAAAACAGAGTTTTCCTTTCTCTGCCTCAGGCACTAAAACCTTAAACACACAGCTTTCCCCTATCCCAGGTTTAGCTGTTTTCAGTGAGTCTCCTCAGCTTCTCTGCCCTTGGCTCCACTCTGTCCCTTCAGAGTTTTCCTTAAACTCAGGACAAGTTAACCAAACACCACAGCATTTGCTTTGGGCAACTCTTCACACAGAAATGGTCAAAACAGAGCTGTCCCTATCTTAGTCCCCAATCTGAGCTCCTGCGCCCTTCTACTAGACTTGCTCCCCATGAGACAAGTCCTAGAAGGTTACCCACACGTTCACTCAGATGTCCCTGATGAAAGACCCCTGCTCTGGGCACCTTTCCACACAAGGCTTTACTGGATCACTTCGAATCCCACATGCTGGACACCAATTTATTGTAACCGCCACCCTCAAACCTCAAAGGGTGGTTGCTAATTTACTTTAAAACTCTGCTGCCACCAACTTATCCTTAAAATCAAAAGAAGGACAAGTAAATCTTTGAAAACAAGAATAACTGGTTTATTGCTTACAGGAAATAACAGAATAGTAAATCACTGGTAAAGAATCAATAAGTCAATCCCTCTTAATAATTCACTGGCTCACACAGACTATTTCACACTGACAGGCTCTCTCTCTCACTATAACTAATATCACTTTAAACCCTCAGCTCAAACTCTCATCTCTATTCTCCAGTCTGCAATCTCTCTCACACATGCTTCACCAATCTTTTTATACTAGCTCCTCCCCTTAAGTTCCACCCTCTGTCACACCATTGGTTGATGACTCACTGCCCAGCTGTGAAAGACATGTGATGTTATGTCTGCCCTTTACAACGCCTTCTTCTTGGGAGGAAAGCGATGACAAACTTCAACAGCATCTTAAAAAGCAGAGACATCACCTTGCCAACAAAAGTCCGCATAGTCAAAGCTATGGTTTTTCCTGTAGTGATGTATGGAAGTGAGAGCTGGACCATAAAAAAAGCTGACCGCCAAAGAATTAATGCTTTTGAACTGTGGTGCTGGAGGAGACTCTTGAGAGTCCCTTGGACTGCAAGGAGAACAAACCTATACATTTTGAAGGAAATCAAGCCTGAGTGTTCACTGGAAGGACAGATCCTGAAGCTGAGGCTCCAGTACTTTGGCCATCTCATGAGAAGAGAAGACTCCCTGGAAAAGACCCTGATGTTGGGAAAGTGTGAAGGCAAGAGGAGAAGGGGACAACCGAGGATGAGATGGTTGGACAGTGTCATTGAAGCCACCAAGATGAATTTGGCCCAGCTCCGGGAGGCAGTAGAAGACAGGTTGGCTTGGCGTGCTCTGGTCCATAGGGTCACGAAGAGTCGGGCACGACTAAACGACTAAACAACAACAATCTTTATTGGTAACATCCAGAATATGAAATTTAATTTAAGGATCTGTTTCATTTTAAGTAATGCAACAGCTTGGGCCCTGGCTACCTGAAGGACAGTATCTCCCTATATGCGCCTTCTTTGAGATTAAGATCAGCAGAGGGGGTTCTCCTCTCAGCCCCATTGCCAGCCCAAGGATAGCAGATGGGGACATGGAAGAGGAGGGCCTTCTCGGTGGCACCTCATTTAAGCAGATATAAATTTTTTCCTGTTTTAATATTTTAATTATATTTTAAATCATATATTGTTTAATTTGTATACTAATATTTAACTTACAGTGTTTTTAACTGTGTGACTTAATGTTCTGAGCTGCTTTGGGTCCCTTCTTGGGAGAAATGCGGTATATGCATTAAGATAACAATAAGAACAACAACAAAAATAATAATAGGAATAGTAATAAACTGTGAAATTCCAGCCTGATGTGTAAGCTTTGGAGACCTCCAGAGCTGTTCATCAGCCTCAGTAGTGCTTATGTCAGAGTGGCGCAGTTTTTAGCAGCGCCTGTTGCTCAAGCTCCTTGTTCCAGTCCCAGCAGTCAAGAAAATCAGTCAGAGACACTAGACTTCTAGCAGCTAAGTCTATTGACATTTATATACTGCAGCAACAGCAAAACAGTCCACAATCCTCTGCATGAGCCAAGAGAAAGACGTCATCACCCAGTGGCCATATAGACTATCCCACACTGTCCAGTCAGTGGTCAGGGACCTGACGTCACCTTCACCCTTAATTTGTTTATTCCGGTGTCCTTGTCAGGCACTTTATGTCACAGATCTCTGTGCTGAGTGTTCATGGCTGTAAAATTCAGGTTCTGTTTTATTTGGCTTATTTTATATAACCTGACAATATGAATGTAGGATATTGTACTTCTGTGGCCACGATTTTAAAAAAAGGTCCAGTGTGTTGCCAGCAGGAGAAAAAGTTGCCAGGCTCCCCATAGGAAATGGCAGCCTGAATATTGACAGCAGGACTGGCAGCAGTGAAGATGGTCTACCCAGGACACCCTCTCTTCTGCTCCCTGCCATCCACACTTGCTGAAAAACAACCCTGACCTTTGCCTTGGGTTTGGGAGAGAAGCAGTGGACTGTCGGACTGTCAGCTTCTGGGATTTTCCCTTGTGGGATGTCACTCTGTGAACGGTAGTGGTGCTGGGGGACTCCTGCTCCAACCCTTGACCTCTTGGCCGCTGGAGTGTCTCCTGGTTCCATGGTTTCCCGTACTATTTCACACCATTACAGGACAGGGGATACCTGGCTCAGCAGTACTAGGAGCGAGAAGGACCTTGGAATCATCTTGGGTCACAAGCCAGCAGTGTGATGTGGCTGCAAAAATGGCCAATGCTATTAAGGCTGCATGAAGAGAGGGAGCCCCTTCACGGATTGCTCCCTTTTTGTGGCGAAGGGGCTTGAGTAACTCAGGGAAGCTATGGGCTATGCTGTGCAGGGACACCCAAGATGGACAGGTCTGGAATGTAAGATCTTGGTAAGCTGGATGTAGTCAAACACGAGATGGCAAGAATAAACATTGACATCCTGGGTGTCAGTGAACTAAAATGGACAGGAACGGGCAAATTAGCATGTCTACTATTGTGGGCAAGAATCCAGTAGGAGGAATGGAGTAGCCCTCATAGTCAACAAAAGAGTGGGAAAAGCTGTAATGGGACATAATCTCAAAAATGATAGATGTCAATACGAATCCAAGCTTTTTCCTATAGTGATGTATGGAAGTGAGAGCTGGACCATAAAGAAAGCTGTACGCCAAAGAATTGATGCTTTTGAACTGTGATGCTGGAGGAGGCACTTGAGAGTCCCCTGGACTGCAAGGAGAACAAACCTATCATGTCCATCTTTGCACAAAATGTTCCTTTAATATCTCCAATTTTCCTAAACAGATCTGTTTTTTTCCTTTTCTATTGTTTCCCACTAGTTCTATCCACTGTTCATTTAAGAAGGCCCTCTTCTCTCTCCTTGTATTCTTTGGAAGTCTGCATTCAATTTTCTGTAAATTTCCCTATCTCCCTTGCATTTTGTTTCCCTTCTCCTCTCTGCTATTTGTAAGGTTTCCTTGGACAGCCACTTTGCTTTCTTGCATTTCCTTTTCTTTGGGATGGTTTTTGTTGCTGCCTCCTGTACAATGTTACAAGCCTCTATCCAAAGTTTTTCAGGCACTCTGTCCACCAAATCGAGTTCCTTAAATCTGTTCTTCACTTCTACTGTGTATTCATAAGGGATTTGGTTTAGATTATACCTGACTAGCCCAATGGTTTTTCCTACTCTCTTCAGTTTGAGCTTGAATTTTGCTATGAGAAGCTGATGATCAGAGCTACAATGAGCTCCGGGTCTTGTTTTTGCTGACTGTATAGAGCTTCTCCATCTTTGGCTGCAGAGAATATAATAAATCTGATTTCAGTATTGCCCATCTGGTGATTTCCATTTGTGTTGTTGGAAAAGAGTGTTTGTGATGACCGGCTTGTTCTCTTGACAAAACTCTATTAGCCTTTGCCCTGTTTCATTTTGAACTCCAAGGCCAAACTTCCCTGTTGTTCCTTTTATCTCTTGACTAGCATTCCAAACCCCTATAATGAGAAGAACATCTTTCTTTGGTGTCAGTTCTAGAGTATGTTGTAAGTCTTCATAAAATTTCAGTCTCCTCAGCATTCGTGGTTGGTGCATAAAACTGGATGACTGTGATGTTGAAAGGTCTGCCTTGGATTCGTATGGAAATCATTCTATCATTTTTCACATATCCCATTACAGCTTTTCCCACTCTTTTGGTGACTATGAGGACTACTCCATTTCTTCTAGAGGATTCTTGCCCACAAAAGTAGATATGATAATCGTCTGAACTGAATTCACCCATTCCTGTCCATTTTAGTTCACTGATGCCCAGGATGTCAATGTTTATTCTTGACATCTCGTGTTTGACTACATCCAGCTTACCAAGGTTCATAGATCTTAGATTCCAGGTTCCTATGCAGTATTTTTCTTTGCAGCGTCAGACTTTCCTTTCACTTCCAGGCACGTCCACAGCTGAGCGTCCTTTCGGCTTTGGCCCAACCACTTCATTAGCTCTGGAGCTACTTGTACTTGTCCTCCGCTCTTCCTTAGTAACATGTTGGACGCCTTCCAACCTGAGGGGCCCATCTTCCAGCATCATATCTTTTAGCCTTTTGTTTCTGTTCATGGGTATTCTTGGTAAAGATACCAGAGTGGCTTGCCAATTCATACTCTAGATGGATTGTGTTTAGTCAGAACTCTCCACTATGACTTGTCTGTCTTGGGTGTCCCTGCACAGCATACCCCATAGCTTCTCTGAGTTACTCAAGCCCCTTCACTACAACAAGGCAGCAATCCGTGAAGGGGTTGTAATATACCTTCTTTCATATATATCATATATTATTATATATTGTAATATTATATCTTCTTTCATCCTTGGTAGGGTTTAACTTATCTTCCACTTCATCCATTAACATTTATCTTTATTTATCAAGACTTTAAACCATTCCATTTTAGCATCACATCTCCATTTGGTCCCATACTCTGACGACATACCCCAGCAAAGCAACACCCAATAGTAAGAAATCCTCAAACTTTAACTATTTTCCTAAAAATAAAACACCCTAACCCATAAACCCTCACCACTATATTTAATAATATTTCCCCTCTCTTTTTGGCAAGATCCTACCTGGCCATGGTTAAGTGCAAAGTCCTGTACCTTGGAAACAGAAACCAATTCCAGAGTTACAAGATGAGGGATACTTGGCTCAGCAAAACTACGAGCGAGAGGGATGTTGGAATTGTAGATTGCAAGCTAAATAAGAGCCAACAGTGGCTTTTTATTAATCCAGGTTCTCCAGCTCTTCCTTCCCTTTTTCCTTTCATGGGTTCACCATTTTCAATACATTTATTGACTTGCAATGCCTTTAAATCAAGTATTGTACAATGGAGGAAATTTCAAGTAAACCATGGAACTTTTCCAGTAAAACCTCAATTCTAATCAAACCCCATCCGTGTGTTTCAGAGTAAGCTGGCTGGATAGGTCAGTGGTTTAAATATCTGGTTGCAGAACCAGAAGTTCCCTGCTGTGTCTCCCACGGGTAAGGTCAGCCTGTGTGGCCTTCGGGAAACTGCAAGGTCCCAGAAGCAGGGAATGGGGAATGACTTTTGAGTATTCTCTACCTAGAAACCCCCCCCCCAAAAAAAGGGCTGCCATCAGTCAGAATTGACTTTATGGCCCATGATTAATATTATTTCAGATAGTGGTTAATATTAATCAACTATATTTTCCCATCCCTGTCCCTTTGGAAGTATCAATTCAGGCAAGGGGAATCCCTGCTGTTTTCACAATACAGCTAATTTTTCAAATGTTGCCAGTAAAGCCTTCAGGAGACATATGCCTTTCAAAGGAGTTAAAGACAGAGCAAAATCTTTCATTTGACCTCCAGTTAGATTCTGCTCGGTGCTACATCCTCATCTTCCTTTATCTCTATCAGGTAACAAACACAATGGCCAGAATTATACAGAACCACTTCTTCTGGCCCTGAAAAGAGTCAAGTGTGAAGCCGGGAAGAAAAGCTTAGAAAAACCCATGAGCTAAAGGAGAAACAGCTTAAACACCTGAAGTGTGGAGACAGCTTCGGACCAGTGCTGCTAGTTCAAAGAACTCCCCCTGGGGTGAAATCATACAAAAACATGGAATGGGAAAAGAGTTTCAGTGGGAGAAGAAATCTGCATCCACTTCGAAGAACTCACAGAGGGAAGAAACCATATAAATGCATGGCATGTGGAAAAAACCTCAGTGAAAATGGTCATCTTAGGTCATATCAAACTCACAGTGGTGACCTTAGGGTACATCAAAGGACCCACACTGGGGAGAATCCGGATAAATGCATGGAATGTGGAAAGAGCTTTAGTCAGAATGGTGACCTTAGGTTAAATCAAAGGGCACACACTGGGGAGAAATCACATAAATGCATGGAATGTGGAAAGAGCTTTTGTCAGAGTGGTCGGCTTAGGGTACATCAAAATACCCACACTGGGGAGAAACCACATAAATGCATGGAATGTGGAAAGAGCTTTAATCAGAGTGCTCATCTTAGGGTACATCAAAGGACCCACACTGGGGAGAAACTACATAAATGCATAGAATGTGGAAAGAGCTTTAGTCATAGCAGTACCCTGAGAGCACATGAAAGAATTCACACTGGGGAGAAACCACATAAATGCATGGAATGCGGAAAGAGCTTTTGTCAGGATCTGCAGATGAAGCTTCCCCCCCTCTTGACCAGCAAGGAGAAAGGAAGAGACAAACTCGAGAGTCATTTCGGGGGATGGGATCAGGATGATTAAGGCAGCATGCCCCACGGCAGCTGTTCCGCAGGAAAAAGCTCCCCCTCCTTCACTGTGTCCCCCTTTATTGTCTTTTGCTACATTTGCACCAGTTAATTAGTACAATCTAAACAGAGACAGGAAAAACCCTAGATACACAAAAAGGTTTAACATTCCTGAATACATGAGCAGGGTAAACAGAGTTAATAAATATTCCTGAATACATAAGCAGAGTAAACAGAGAGTTAATAACATTTTACCCAGAGACAGGTAATTCCTTTAGTACACAGGCAAGCTAATCAACTCAGAGACAGGTAATTTCTTGAATACACCAGCAACAGGTTAATCATCATCCTTTGCTGGAAGCTAGCTGTGTACATGACTTGTACGCTTCATCACAATGGCTGCTGAAACCACAGACACATATCTGACAAAAGCATACATTTTCCCCACATCCCATCCATTTTCATTTATTTTGTTGAAGACGATAGCTGTTGTAAACTCCTGAAAATTCTGAATCCAAGGAGTTCCGGCGTTGGTATGATGGCCTAAAGTCAGGTTTGTCTTTGGCAAAGGGTGGATTTTCCCCACAAGCTTTAATCAGAATGTTCAGGTTAGGGTACATCAAAGGACCCACACTGGAGAGAAACCACATAAATGCATGGGATGTGGAAAGAGCTTTAGTCAGAGTGGTCATTGTAAGCAGCCCCTTATCTCCAAGAAGATTTATGGGGGTGCCGGAAATTGGGACGAGTAGGAAATCCAGACAAACCTCTAACTGCTGAGCAGAGCCACTTAGATCTCAGCCAGGTTCTGTCTAAATTTTCTTCCTCAGAAAGCCAATCTCCTTATTAAGAAAGCAAGACACACAGACACATCCTTGAGCTATACTCAGAATATCTGGCTCTGGAACTTAGGGTAGCAAACACACGTGGCCAATTAGATATTCAGCCAGTCTGTGCAAGAACTAACACCTACAGATTTAATCATTACTGCTTTATTGAAAAGAATTGCTTTAGAAAAGATTTCAGTTGATAGTAAAATAGTTTAGTAGGTACATTTTCATTCAATACCAACGGAACATTCCACTCCCCCCACTCCAGCTAAAAAAAATAAGGAAATGAAACTATGCTAACTAATATAAAGGGTAACATAGTCCATCTCACGTGTCTTGGGTCTTCAAAGGCTGATGCTAGATGAAAAACCAGTCCATGGTAGGAAAAATAGTCCATTAAGGGAAAAGCACGTGTCTGCCCCTTTCTCAGGCAAACTCCATCTTTTTTTTTCTCCTTTCACTCTCCCTTCTTCTTCCCAGAATGCCTCCTGGGTCTTGTTGTCCCGCCTAACTTTCTCATGGAGCTTCAGTTGTTATCATTCTTTGTGGCAGAATTATTTTGACTACGAAAGTCTCTGCTCTCTACTCAGCTTAGCAACGAGATAACCAGAGAGCGAAGCTTCTCTGAAACAGCATGTAAAACTTTCCTACTACAGAACAGACTTTAAATCAAAATGGATGCTATTGGGACAATCTTAGGACTACATATCCCATTCTAATACACATAAAAACACAAATCATCACATGCCCCCCCTGATTATCGTTAAAATTCAGAGCAGTTAATCTGATCTAATTTTAAGAAATCAAGTAAAAGTAACTAAAAAGTAATTCAAAGTAATTAACTGGTTATATCTCAAAATTCAACTACAGATTAACTATTACAATACTGAAACATAGCACACTGTTGAATACATCGTTTCAACGTTCAGGTTCATAAGAATCTTCACAGTACATTCTAGAAAGACCATCTGCCACTACATTCAATTTTCCAGGAATGTGTTGAACTTCAAAATCAAAATCTTGCAATGCTAGACTCCATCTCAACCATTTTTGGTTGTGAGATTTCATCTTCTGTAACCAAACTAAAGCTCTGTGATCTGTTTGGAGTGTAAACTTACGCCCCCATAGGTAAGGTCGAAGTAAATTGAGAGACCAAAATATAGAAAGAGCCTCTTTTTCAGGTACTGTGTAATTTCTCTCTCTATCCAAGAGTTTTCTAGAGAAGTATGAGATAGGGTAAAGGTTCCCATCTTCTCCTTGCTGTAACAATACGGCTCCAAGTCCTAATTCAGAGGCATCTGTTTGTAAAATGAATGGTTTGTCAAAATCAGGGGATTTCAGTATGGGTGCATCCATAATCTTAGCTTTTAAAGCTTCAAAGGCACCTTGACACTCTGGTGTCCACTTTACCTTGACAGGCTGTCTCTTCTTAGTGAGCTCTGTCAGAGGTGAAGCCAAATGACTGAAATCAGGAATAAATTTTCTGTAGTAGCCGACTAGGCCCAAAAACGAGCGTACCTGTTAGTTTTTGGAATAGGCCAATCATTAATAGATTGTACTTTAGCTTGCAAAGTCTGAATTTCTCCTTGCCCAATCAAATGACCTAAGTACATGACTTTTCCTTGCATCCATTGACATTTGCTGGCTTTGACTGTCAGTCCTGCTTGCTGAAGTCTGGACAAAACAGTTTCAATGTGAGACATGTGAGAATCAAAATCAGAACTGAAAATGGCAACATCATCAAGATAAGCACTTGCAAAAGGTAAACCTTGTAAAAGTTTGTCTATCATCCTTTGAAATGACGCACCTGCGTTCTTCAAACCAAATGGCAATCTTCGGAAACGGAAAGTTCCCACGTGCGTGATGAAAGCGGTCTTATCTCTTGAATCTTTGGCCAAATCTAACTGCCAATAAGCATTCTTTAGATCGAGAATGCTGATAAACTTAGCCTTTGAAAGATGTTCAGTTAAATCATCCATTCTAGGCAATGGGTGTGGATCTGGAACAGTAACACTGTTTAACTTTCTGTAATCAACACAAAATCTTACTTCCTCGAGAATTTCACCCAAAGCGTTACGTTTTGGCACCAGAACCACCGGAGAAGCCCAAGGGGAGAATGACGGTTCAATCACCCCCAAAGATAACATCTTTTGTATCTCTTGTTCAATTTGGATAGCATGATTACCAATTGCTCTATATGGGCTAGACCGTATGGGCTGGGCATTGTTCCCAGTAGTTATCACATGACTGATCAATTTGGTGTAACCTGGTTTATCTGAAAATACATCTTGGTATTGTTCTAAAATTTGAAACAACCTCTCTTTCTGATCAACGGTACCTGTTAAAACAAGATTATCAGACCATGTACCTGCATCTTGCAATTCAGACAACATATCAATAGGTTCATTTGCAGCATGAAAATATTCAGCATGACATTGAAAAACCATTGCAGATCTATCTTTGTACAGTTTCAAACTATTGACATGGTAAAGAACAGGTTTCTTATTAGAATCCAACATTTTGACAAGATAATTGACATTTCCCAATTTTTGAACAATTTCACCTGGACCTTCCCAGACAACTTCTAACTTAGAAGGTCTGAGTGGGTTCAGAACAAGTACCAAATCACCCACAGAAAATTCTCTGTGTCTGGATCTCTTGTCGTGGAAGAACTTCTGACTTGCTTGAGCGTCCAACAAATTGTCTCTGGCCAACTCCTGGACAGCCAAGAGTTTCTCTTGAAGTTTTCTAACAAAATCAGCAACTGGCACAGTACTACTTTTAACCACACCTTCCCAATCGGATTTCAGGAAGTCCAATGGTCCTTGTAGATTTCTTCCAAACACCACCTCACTTGGAGAAAAGCCACCTAGTGAAGAATGAGCTGAGCTACGGTAAGCAAACAAAGCAAAAGGCAAAAGCTCATCCCAAATGTTTCCATATTCTTGGGTCAAAGTTTTAATCATCCTAAGCAAAGTTTGTTGACCTCTTTCCACCATACCATGAGACTGAGGATGATGGGCCGTGCTAAAACTGATGGTTATTCCACTTATCTCGCAGATCTTACGCATAAGTTCACTTGTAAAGGCTCCTGCTTGATCACAAATTATTTTGGATGGTACTCCAATACGCGAGCACAAGTCCACGATGATTCTAGCTATGGTGGTAGCTGTCAGGTTGCTAATAGTGTAAGCCTCAATCCACCTACTGGCAGAACAGATGAAAGAAATGATGTATTTCTTCTTAGATTTAGTAGGAACAAAAGGTCCTAGCACATCCATTTGCAAACACTGGAACACTTGGTCAGGAATTTCCATAATCTGCATTTCGGCCTTTACCTTGTCAGTTTGATGGCCTGTGCGTTGGCAATAGTCACAAGAACTGACATAGTCCTTTACAGTTTTTGAAATACCAGGCCAGTAAAAATGTTGAGAAATTCTCTTTAGGGTTTTTTGTATTCCCTGGTGCCCACTACTCGGATGGTCATGAGCCATTTCTAGTATTCTCAGTCTATATTCAGTAGGCACGACTAACTGTTGAACAGGTTGGGCATCCAAGTTGGATTTGGGGAAATATTCTCTGTACAAAAGTCCATTTTCTCCCCACAGGAAACTAACTTGCTGATGCGCAGGACGTTCAGCATAGTTGTCTGCTTGTGACCTCAAAGAAGCTAGAGAGGGATCATTAAGTTGCTTCAGTCTAAAGTCCTCTGATCCCTTAGGTATCACCTCCTCCATTTTAGTTTCAGTTGTAGCTGCATTATCAGGTTCGGTCACAAGAGGCTGCTGTTGGGTAAGGTCTCCATCTGAGCTATCCTCAGTGGATTCCTGCTCCCGTTCAGGATCATGCATCTCCCTACTTTGAGAACGCGTAACTACCGACATTGAAGTTGCATTTTGACTCTGCATGTGATCCAAAAAAGCAAGATCATTTCCAAGAAGAAAATCAGGTTTTCCCTCATGGGTTAAAATATGTTTTGCACCTGACCAGGACTTATAGGAAATTTTGACATAAGCTAGAGGACTGAAATGCTGATCAGTCTCTATAGAGCCATAAGTTTTTACTGGACACCTCAGGTTGTTCAAGATCAAGGTGGGGTCTAGAAAATGTTTGCTTATCGAAGAAATGTCGGCACCCGAGTCACGAAAAGCACTTAAAGCCATATCACCTCCAGGTGTGTGAAGAAAAACCACCTCAGAAAATGTGCGGGTTGCCCAATCCCTTTGCGCAGTTGGTACTATGCAATCAGGGTCCATAACAGAAAACCTCTCTCCTGATGCAGTCTCTTTTACAATTTCTGAGGAAATTGAAGCAATTTGTAAGTCCAAAACTCTAGGCACATATTGGTTTACTGCTGCCTGCATTCCACTGGCTTGCGAAGGGGTTACAGTTAGGTTAACTCCTTCCTGACTCTGTGAAGGCACAATGCTTGACTGGTGAGGCACAGAAACTGCATTACTGGCAGCTGGCACTTGCTGAGTTCCTGCTGGCACAGAACTTACATACGCCATCTTGGGTGTGCCTGCTTTAGATCTGCGTGGAGCTGGCACAGGTGTTTTTCTAGCTGGCTCCTTAACTTGGCTAGCTGGCACATTCAACCTTGGGCAATCTCGTCGCAGATGAGAGCCACCACATTCAAAACATTTAAGAGGCGTTTTACTCTGACTAGGAGCTAGGCTCCTGCGTTGCTCAAATGAACTTTGCCGGGGTTCTTGAGGAAAAGACTTTCTAAATTCAGGCTGACTCTGTCTCTTAGGGACTACTGGTGCAGTCCTTGCCCTAACAGGTAGGTCATCATGGTAGTAAGGTAGATTGCTTCTATCAACACTGGCTATTGAGTTCTCAAACTCCTCTTTTTCCTTCAGCTTATTAACCAAACGCTCCACCTCTTTCTCTCTGTACTGCTTCAATAACTCATCAGCAATGTTCTGATTATGAATAGATTGAGTGTGACAAGCAACAAAATCAGCAAACATAAGGGTTAACTTATCCACTGGTGATAGACTCTTGTTAGGATCAGGGCCCTCAGCACCAGCTGCTGCTGCTGCTGCTGCTCCTGCTGTCCCATCAGAAATGTTTCTGACTGGCACTCCCTTCCTTACTGGAGTGCTGGCACTCGCCATTTCCTCTGCCTGATCCATCTGTTGCAACTTAGTCCAAGTCTGATCTGAATCAGATCCAAGTATATCCTGGACGTCCTGTGCTGGGAGTTTAGCCATTATATTTCCCTTTTGTAATTCCCTTCTCAGTTGTGAAGAACCATAAGTAATCCTTTGCTTAGCTCCACTTTGAGTCAAGACGTCGTGCTCAAGAGCCTCCAAAAGCTCTTGGTGCCAGGGCTTCGTATCTTTACTAACCAAAGGCAGCCTAGCAGATGCACCACCAATCTTAACTTTTCTCTGAGTCACAAACAGCTCTCCAGGCAATTCCAAAAATTCTTCTCCTGCTAAGTGTTGCTCCATACAAGCTGCAACTAACGCAAACGCCAAGCTGACCCAAAAGGAAAAATCTCTCCCTGCCCATGTAGCCGAAACTGTAGGGCGAGAGCAAAGCCATAAAACACTCTGGCAGGAAACAGCCCTAAACTGGAGCTTCAGAAGGGCGACCGTTTACTTGCATGAAAATGCCCACTCATTAAACAGCCCAATTACATAATCAAAGCATTAGTTCTTACAGACTTGGCTTAAAGCTAAGTCTTTTCATTAAGACCCTTAGCTTAAAAGAAAAAGCAATTTGGCTAATTTATAGCTCTTCAAAGTAAATAGCGTGGAAGAAACCCCTTTGCCAAAGCTTGGGAGTTTCATCTGTGAAAAGCACATGCATCGAGATGCTTGCTGCTTTCAACTTAAGCCAAAGTAAACACAATAAATCAAAGCCCGTGTTTCGTGTCACCGCTGCCAGCATGTAAGCAGCCCCTTATCTCCAAGAAGATTTATGGGGGTGCCGGAAATTGGGACGAGTAGGAAATCCAGACAAACCTCTAACTGCTGAGCAGAGCCACTTAGATCTCAGCCAGGTTCTGTCTAAATTTTCTTCCTCAGAAAGCCAATCTCCTTATTAAGAAAGCAAGACACACAGACACATCCTTGAGCTATACTCAGAATATCTGGCTCTGGAACTTAGGGTAGCAAACACACGTGGCCAATTAGATATTCAGCCAGTCTGTGCAAGAACTAACACCTACAGATTTAATCATTACTGCTTTATTGAAAAGAATTGCTTTAGAAAAGATTTCAGTTGATAGTAAAATAGTTTAGTAGGTACATTTTCATTCAATACCAACGGAACACTCCACTCCCCCCACTCCAGCTAAAAAAAATAAAGAAATGAAACTATGCTAACTAATATAAAGGGTAACATAGTCCATCTCACGTGTCTTGGGTCTTCAAAGGCTGATGCTAGATGAAAAACCAGTCCATGGTAGGAAAAATAGTCCATTAAGGGAAAAGCACGTGTCTGCCCCTTTCTCAGGCAAACTCCATCTTTTTTTTTTTCTCCTTTCACTCTCCCTTCTTCTTCCCAGAATGCCTCCTGGGTCTTGTTGTCCCGCCTAACTTTCTCATGGAGCTTCAGTTGTTATCATTCTTTGTGGCAGAATTATTTTGACTACGAAAGTCTCTGCTCTCTACTCAGCTTAGCAACGAGATAACCAGAGAGCGAAGCTTCTCTGAAACAGCATGTAAAACTTTCCTACTACAGAACAGACTTTAAATCAAAATGGATGCTATTGGGACAATCTTAGGACTACATATCCCATTCTAATACACATAAAAACACAAATCATCACAGTCATCTTTGGTTACATCAAAGGATCCACACTAGGGAGCTTCAGGATCTGTCCTTCCAGTGAGCACTCAGGGTTGATTTCCTTCAGAATGGATAGGTTTGTTCTCCTTGCAGTCCACGAGACTCTCAAGAGTCTCCTTCAGCACCACAGTTCAAAAGCATCAATTCTTCGGCGGTCAGCTTTCTTTATGGTCCAGCTCTCACTTCCGTACATCACTACAAAAATAAAAACATAGCTTTGACTATGCGGACCTTTGTCAGGAAGGTGATGTCTTTGCTTTCTAAGATGCTGTCTAGGTTTGTCATCGCTTTCCTTCCAAGAAGCAAGTGTCTTTTAATTTTGTGGCTGCTGTCGCCATCTGCAGTGAATGTGGAGCCCAAGAAAGAACAATTTGTCACTGCCTCCATATCTCCCCCTTCTATTTGACAGGACGTGATGGGAGCAGTACCATGATCTTAGGTTTTTTGACTGTTTTTCGTGCTCTTCTCTATCACCCTCATTAAGAGTTTCTTTAATTCCTCCTCACTTTCTGCCATCAGAGTGGTATCATCTGCATATCGGAGGTTGTTGATATTTCTTCTGGCAGTCTTGATTCCGGTTTGGGATTCCTCCAGTCCAGCCTTTCGCATTATGTATTCTGCATATAAGTTAAATAAGCTGGGGGACAATATACAGCCTTGTTGTACTTCTTTCTCAATATTGAACCTATCAGTTATTCCATATCCAGTTCTAACTGTTGCTTCCTGTCCCACATATCGATTTCTCAGGAGATACATGAGGTGGCCAGGCTCTCCCCTTTCTTTAAGAACCTGCCATAATTTGCTTTGGTTTTACACAAGCAAAGCAAAGCATGTTGCTTATATACCGCCCGATATTGCTTCAAACAGTCACTGGGTGGTTTACAAGTTATTTATGCAGGCTACACATTCCCCCCCCTTCAGCAAGCTGGGTACTCATTTTACCGACCTCAGAAGGATAGAAGGCTGAGTCAAACTTGAGCCAGCTACCTCGGATTGAACCCCAGGTCAAAGGCTTTTGCACAGTCAATGAAGCAGAAGGAGATGTTTTCCTTTTGTTGGAAAGCTTGGGGGAAGCTAAAATGTAGATGAATATATGTAGCTATAAATTCCATAAAGGTTAATGAAGAATAATAATATTAGATGCTTTGGCTCTTATGGTTTATAGAGAGAGAGTTTAAATATGTGAATCACCATATTGATTATATAGACAAGATTAGACTTACAATGTCTTTTTACCTGTAAAAATGGGGTCTTACAGAAATATATTGATCTGGCCTAGAGCTTCTGTGTGGAGAGGTGTGTATGGCTAAGGTACCTTTATGATGAAATTAGAATTGCTTATGATGAGTTCTGGTTAGATGTGTATGCAGGTGAAAGAATATAAAGAGACTTTATAGATAGCACTTTAAAAGCCAGGAAAAAGAATGAAAGAAATGAATTCCTAGATCCACAAGGCTTTAAATAATTAAAAATTCCTGATTTATACATGGAGCAAAGAAATATAATAAAAATGGGGAAGTTACTTGCTGAATGTCTTAAATGGTTATTAAGTATAGGTAATGCTTAGATTACATTTTCTGATCACAGTTGTTTTAGAAGGTATTGATGACAAGTTAGAAACATGAAGATACTAAGTAACTAAGAACATCTGGTTCAAGATGGCGACCTGATAGCAGGAGGTTGTGTTTTTCCTCTGCTGGGGTCAGCTTTTTCTTTTTCTTTTTGATCTCTTTTCTTTAGTTTTCTTTGTTTATTTTTTGGTTCTTGCCTCCCTCCTTTAATGCAGCTGCTTTTTATTCTCTTATCTCGGCTGTAACAGCAACAAACATTCAACTACAATTGTTGCTATTTCCACCACTATCACCGGAGAGTAAGAACAACAACGTTGTCGCAGCTGCTGCAGTTGGGGAAACAGACAGCGTTTTTGCTGCTCTGCCTCCCGTTCTCCCACCGGCCTGTTTTTCTTTTGTTCTCTTTTTGTTTTTATTTTTACACCTTCTCGTCTCATTTTCTCTTACTTCTTTTTTGTTTCTGTTTTTATATTCTGTTCTTTTACCCCCCCTTTATTCCTGAGCTACCTTTCGTGCTGGGAGTGAAAACGGCCCGGGTCCTGGGGTCTGCTTCCAGATGGGAGCGGAGTGAGAGTGTAGGGGCGAGCGTGGAAGGAGCTGTAGCCCGATACGTGGTGGGGGTTCCCTGTGGAGCTTGGAGGCTCCTTGCTCACCCGGAGGACACCGAGGAGAAGACCCAGGAGAGGACCCAGGGCTGGAGTCTGGAGAACAATGGGGGAGAAACTGCCCCCCCGACGGAGCTTGCCCTGCTGGAACGCCAGAAATCCCCTGAATCAGCCAAAAACGGAGCCGGAGCCTGTAGCCTGGGGATCGTTGGACCAGCGCTGTTGGACCTGGCTGGTGTTAAGCCCAGGAGCGCTGGTTGCTGGTGAGGCAGAGCATTCTGTTTGCAAGCTCCAAAGAAAAGGCTGCGGAGGACCAACTGAGTTGGCAGTGGGGAGGAGTGAGCTTTCCAGAGGGCTTTGGCCGGCCGGGACGGTGAACCGCCATGTTGGGACCTCGGGGAATACTATTCTTCTTAAGACTGGTGCTCTCCTCCTGCTACCCCTGGACTGGCAACAGTGACTCTTTACCCGCTTACCAAGGGAGAGAAATGACAGGAATAGTGTCACCCTTGGTTTGGCTTGTGGTGTTTTTGTTACATCTTGCCTTTAACATTAAGATCTTTGTACACTGCCCAGCTGGTAAGATTTGTAGCCCAGCGCTTTCATTGTTGTCAATGTCTTTTGTTTTAACGTCACTGTTAGATATTATATGTTAATCTGGTATTATTGTTTATTTCATTACTGTATTATAGTTTTTCCCTTCTCTTTCTTTCTTCTCTTCTTCTCTCCTTTTTTCTTCTTTTGACATGGACAGGAAGGCCTGTTTCCCTAGCGAGGTGTTCAATATCGGTGTGATAACGGGTAGAGGGAGGTATGGTGTTGGCACAGTGCCTACTCGTGTCAGAAGAACAGTGAACAGATGTCTGAAGGCTGTTCATTGTTCTGACACTGTGACCAACTGCCAAAATCGAGGTAGGCAGTCCAGCTGGCCCTCCACTCTGAAGTTGGTGCTCCTGAACACCAGGTCTGTATCTAATAAATCCCAGCTTATACAAGATCTTATTCTGGATGAGGATGCAGACCTGGCGTGTATAACCGAGACCTGGATGGGTAGAGAAGGAGGGGTCCCTCTGACCCTTTCCTGCCCTCCGGGTTATGCAGTGCAGCACCAGGGCAGATTGGAGGGGTGGGGGGGGAGTTGCCATTGTTTATAGAAAATCATTAGAGGTTACCAGGCGCTCCTCGGTTGTGAGGCCAGGTCTGGAGGCTCTCCATGTGTGGATTGGGGCCAGGGATGGTATTGGGATTTTGTTGGGTTACCGCGCTCCCCGCGACCCAGCCACCTCCCTACCGGAGCTGGCGGACTTCATCTCCGCGGCACTGTTGGAGTCCCCGAGACTTCTGGTCCTGGGTGACTTCAACATCCATGCGGAGGCGGAGGTATCCGGGCCAGCTCTTGAGTTCTTGGAAACCATGGCTTTCTTGAACTTGTCCCAACATGTCAACGGCCCCACACACATGGGTGGCCATAAGCTTGATCTGGTCTTTTCCACCGAGTGTAGTGAGCGTGGTCTGATGGTGACTGACCTCGTGTCAGTCCCCTTGTCATGGTCAGACCATCACCTGATAAAATGTAACCTCGCAATGGCGCTTCCCCCCTGCAGGGAGCAGGGACCCATTTTGATGGTCCGCCCTCGAAGGTTACTGGATCCAATGAGATTCCAGGACACCATGAGAGGGATTCCAGTGGTACTGTCCGGCGCTCCTGTCGAAGCCCTGGTTGATGGTTGGTTTTCCGCCACCACTAGGGCAGTTGACACGATCGCACCCAAACGCCCTCTCCGTAGCAGAGCTCGGCCAGGACCCTGGTATAGTCAGGATCTACGAGCGATGAAGCGAATAAGGAGAAAGCTAGAGTGCATTTGGAGGAAGGAACCGACGGATTATAATAAGACTGCTGTCAGGATCGCAACTAACCGTTACCTTGCCAAGGTAAAGGCTGCGAGAAGATCTTATGTCGCTGACCGGATAAGCGAGGCTTCCAATCGGCAGGCGGAACTCTTCCGTATAGTTCGCGATCTATCCAGAATTGGCCAGGTTGAAGGGCCTCCTAATAGCATCTCACCTGACCAATTTGCAGCATTTTTTAAATCTAAAGTGGAGGCCATCCGCCATGACCTCTCTCCTTTTTTAAATACAATGGATCGAGCAGAGATCTCCAGCGCTCTGTCCTGCCCAGTAATTCTCGATTCTTTTCAGCCTGTAACATCAGACTTGGTAGACAAGGTGCTTGATCGCTGTCGGGCCACCACCTCTTCTCTCGACCCTTGCCCGGCCTGGCTAATCAAAGCAGCCAGGCCGGTAACAACTGAATGGGCCACTGCAATAATTAATGGGTCTCTCCAGGAGGGCAAGGTTCCCCTTGCCCTCAAGGAGACACTCATTAGGCCCATTAGGAAGAAACCCAATCTGGCGGCGGATGAAATTGGCAATTATAGGCCCATCGCCAGTGTTTTCTTCCTCAGCAAAGTGGTCGAGAGAGTGGTGGCAGATCAGCTTCAGGCGCTCTTAGATGAAACCAGTGCTCTGGACCCATTTCAGTCGGGCTTCAGGCCGCGCTATGGTACAGAGACGGCACTGGTCGCACTGATGGATGACCTGTTGAGGGAGGCTGATGGGGGCAATGTGTCCTTGTTGGTCCTCCTCGACATCTCAGCCGCCTTTGATACCGTCGAGCACGGTATCCTCCTGAGGAGGCTCTCCGAGTTGGGAGTTGGCGGTCTTGCACTTGCCTGGCTCCGCTCCTTCTTGGAGGACCGCCCTCAGAGAGTACAGCTTGGGGAGAATGTCTCGGCCCCGTGGAGTCTCAATTGTGGGGTTCCACAGGGGTCGATCATCTCCCCAATGCTGTTTAACATCTATATGAGGCCGCTGGGTGGGGTCATCAGGGGGTGTGGGGCATCGTGTCACCAGTACGCTGATGACACATAGTTCTACATCTCCTTTACTCCAACTTCAGTGGATGCCATCCAGTCCCTTCAGCGCTGCCTGGAGACTGTACTGGAATGGATGCAGTCAAATGGATTGAGGCTGAACCCGGACAAGACGGACATCTTGAGGGTGGGTGGCCCTCCCGTCAGTGGCATAGGCGACTCCCTCTCTTTTGGAGGGACGACCCTTGCCGCAAAGAGCGAGGTCCGCAGCTTGGGGATACATCTGGACCCGGCGCTTACCATGGAAACCCAGGTGGCGTCCGTGGTCCGCTCCGCCTATTTTCATCTATGGCGGATTGCCCAGCTGCGTCCATATCTTGATCGGGGGGCCCTCATTACTCTAGTCCATGCGCTCGTAATCTCGAGATTAGACCATTGTAATGCACTCTACGTGGGGCTGCCTTTGAGGCTCATGCGGAAACTTCAGACGGTCCAGAATGCAGCAGCCAGGCTTATTAGTGGGGTGAGAAAATTTCAGCATATCTCCCCCACTCTGGTTGCACTGCACTGGTTACCTATTCGTTTCCGCATTGACTTCAAAGTGCTAATGATCACATATAAAGCCCTAAACGGTTTGGGACCTCAATATTTGGCAGATCGCCTCCTCCGGCCTAGATCTACCCGAATCACCCGATATAGCCAGCGGGGTCGGCTGAGGGGTTTGACGCCAAGGGAGGCCCGGAAGGAGAAAACAAGAAACCAGGCCTTCTCGGCGGTCGCCCCTCGGCTGTGGAACACACTCCCCACTGAAATTCCGCTGGCACCCTCGCTGGGTGCTTTTAAAAGCCAACTAAAAACCTGGTTATTCAAACAGGCCTTCCCCCCAGTCAACTAAGTTATTTTTTCTTTCATTTTCTTCTGTTTTTGAGTTTTAGCCATCTTGAATAATATTGCTTATAATTATTGTATTATATATGTTATTTATATGTCCTTTTAATTTGTTTTAGCCTATGTAAGCTGCCCCGAGTAGACATTGTCTAGAGGGGCGGGGTAAAAATCAAATCAAATCAAATCAAATCAAATAAATAAATAAATAAATAAATAAATAAAAATAAATAAATAAATAAATAAATAACTTATGAACTTATAATTGGTCTATGCAACTAAGAATGGCTTGAATATAAGATCAATACAGGTTTAAGTTTATATATTAGACAATTTATGTATGTTAATCTTTAGGGTTTATGTAGTCAGAATTATATATTAAATGGATATGGCCTAAAGATGTTTAGTAGGGCAATATGGTTTATGTAGTCAGGTTTATATGTTAGATGGATATATTCTCCCCACATATATGTTTTGTGTTTGTTTTGTATGTTTGTGTATAATAAAAAGAAAAAAAGTGATTGGCCCTCCGGATGAGGAGGGAGGCAAAGGGGAAGTAAAGGGGGATTTGGAGATTGCAGAGAAACTAAATGAGTTCTTTGAATTTGTCTTCAGGACAGAAGGCTTTGGGCAGATTCTGCTGCCCAAACAACTCTTGCTGACTAATGAATTGAATCAGATTAAAATAGAAGATTTTTTTAAACCTAATCGATTAACCCAAAATCAATAAGTCACCGGGCCCAGATGGCATCCACCCAACGGTTATTAAGGAACTGTGAAATGAAGTTGCTGAATTCTTAACTAAGATATACAATTTGTCATTTAAAACAGTCAATGCATTATGTTTTACTTGCGAGTAGACTCTGCTATTTTTGTTCACATTGGAGGCACATATTTCTACCAGTGGAGAATATCTACACCCCGAGAAGCTGGAAATAGATTTTCTCCTGTCATTGGCAGGCTTCTCCTCTCTCTCTCTCTCCCCCTTCCTTCCTTCCTTCCTTCCTTCCTTCCTTCCTTCCTTCCTTCCTTCCTTCCTTCCTTCCTTCCTTCCTTCCTTCCTTCCTTCCTTCCTTCCTTCCTTCCTTTTTCACATGTGGTTTTTTTAGCAGCAACAGAAGTGGATCTGTATAATTCTGATTCTTCTGTTTCTGACCTGGTGGAGAAAGGAAAGGGAAGGAAAGGGGAGGGCCTCTCACTGGGGATCAAGGGTTGGGCTCTGTCTCTGAAGGTCATGAGAAAGGAAGGGCCCTCCTGGCCGCCCCAAGGACAGCAGATGGAGGAAAGGGGGAAAAACATTCTTGCAATCCTTCCATTTCCATGGGTATGCTTATAAATCCCAGCTGAGCACTCAGATCCTGTCCCAGTGTGATTGGCTGCTCGAAACCAGGGGAGTTTCCCGTCTTGGCTCAGGCCTTTCTTGGCTTTTCTCAGCCCGAGGAGCCTTTGTTGTTTCTTCCGGCCGGCATCAGGGAAGGCTGGGTGGATCTCAGGCCAGGAAGTGACTGACTTTGGGGCACCCAGAACTGGGGGGGGGAGAGAAACAAGGGAACACCTCCTCCCTTTTGACTTAGAAGTTCAAGCTCTCAGGTTGTCACAGGGGCGTTCCTCTGGGGAACCAGCTGCCACCATCATCATCCAGGTGTCCGTCAAAGAACAGAGATGTTTGGACCTTTGGAACCCTCTGTTTACTTGTCTGGCAAAAAAAATTTAATTGCTGGAATTGAACAGGGCAACTGTAGATCTGTCTAGGTGGGGGGGTATAAAAGCTAAATAAATAATAGACAAGGGGATCAAAACAAAAAGGCCAAAGGGACGATGGAGGGAAGAGATGCTTCAGTTGTGGGGATCTGCAAATGTTTGTGCAACATTTGTCTTTGTGTCTGAGTGTGACACGGTGCGCGTGCACGCAAGGCATGTCAAACGGGCAGCCCTGTGGGGAAGAAGCCTTGAGAGAACCAGAGCAGCGAGAAGAGGTCTAAAAGGAAGGCGAAGTCTAACGTGTCCATCCTCCTCCTTGGAGGTCTCGAGCAGAAAGCTATTTTCCCTCTCATGCAGTACCAGGACCCTCAAGGGACATCCACTCCAATGGGGTTCTGCTAGAGCAAGAACAGAGAAAATAGTTCTTGACTTAGCATGTTAGCCTGTGGAACTCCTTCCCACGGGATTTGGTGTCCGGTAGGGTCTCCCAGGGAGCGAGGCGTCCCTTGCCCCTGACCCCCCCTGGCCCCGGGCTCCCTCCTTGCCCCTCTTCCTCCCTTCAGGGAAGAAGCGGGGGTGGCGGCGGATCGTGGCCCCTTCTCGGGTGCCGCTCCTGGCCTGGAGGGTGGGAAAGCAGCATCCGTTTCCTCCCCCCATGGCTCCTTCTGCCCATCCCCCCCCTTTGGTCCACGAGTGGGGCAGAGGAGTCGTGTGTGTGTGTTTGTGTGCACGCCCATGGTAAGCCCCCCCAGGATGGAAACGATGGGAAGAGAGGAGGGGCCAAGGGGCTTGGAAGGGAGGGGCAGAAGACAAGGGGTTGGCTGGGAGGGAAGGAGAGATGATGATGATATTTCATTTCTATGGCAGCCAAGGTGGCTGCTGATGCCCCTGCAAGGGAGGGAAGTTAATTTGTTTATTCCGGTGTCTTTGTCAGGCACTTTATGGCACAGATCTCTGTGCTGAGTGTTCATGGCTGTAAAATTCAGGTTCTGTTTTATTTGGCTTATTTTATATAACCTGACAATATGAATGTAGGATATTGTACTTCTGTGGCCACGATTTTAAAAAAAGGCCCAGTGTGTTGCCAGCAGGAGAAAAAGTTGCAAAGGTTCTCGTACAAAAGGGCAGCCTGAATATTGACAGCAGGACTGGCAGCAGTGAAGATGGTCTATCCAGGACACCCTCTCTTCTGCTCCCTGCCATCCACACTTGCTGAAAAACAGCCCTGACCTTTGCCTTGGGTTTGGGAGAGAAGCGTTGGACTGTCAGACTGTCAGCTTCTGGGATTTTCCCTTGTGGGATGTTGCTCTGTGAATGGTAGTGGTTCTGGGGGACTCCTCCTCCACCTCTTCACCTCTTGGTCGCTGGAGTGTCTCCTGGTTCCATGGTTTCCCGTACTATTTCACACCATTACAAGACGGGAGATACCTGGCTCAGCAGTACTAGGAGCGAGAAGGACCTTGGAATCCTGGGTTACAAGCCAGCAGTGTGATGTGGCTGCAAAAAAGGCTAATGCTATTAAGGCTGCATTAAGAGAGGGAGCCCTGTGGGAGTACACCATTATGCTTAAGCGAAGCAGTTACGTAAACCAGCAAGCTAGGGAACTTAAGTAGCATACCCATATATGGTAATGTTGTATTACCCTGAGCATGCTCAGTGAGAAGATATGTTATGTAAGTTCATATACTGTATGGTGATTGGCTGTGTAACCTTGGTTTTGGAGGACATTTTGTATGATTAATAAAGAAGGGCTACGGGCATGCAGGCAGGAGTTTTTGCTCCCCTCAAGCCACAATACACCACGGCTGATCATTTGATCATTTGGCCCTGATCTTTGTGTCCTGTGTGATTCTTTCACACCTGTGTGGTGGCCGGACCGTCACAAGCCCCTTCACTGATTGCTCCCTTTTTGTGGCGAAGGGGCTTGAGTAACTCAGGGAAGCTATGGGCTATGCCGTGGAGGGACACCCAAGACAGAAAGGTCTGGAATGCCCTGACCTGAATCCTGACCCTCCATCCCCCCTTCTCTTCCCATCCACAGCAATAGGGGCATGAGTGCCCCTGGGGAAAGGGATTGCCGGTTTCCTACCCTGGGAAAAGTGCTTTGTGTGTGTGTGTGTGTGTGGAGTCTTGTGTGAGGTGTGCTGATGATGATTTTGAGTTAAAAATATTCTCAGGAAATTATCTGAATCTTCCAGGAAGAGACTTTCTTAGAGGCAGAAAATTCAGTCATTAGATTGTTAATTGCTAATTGTTAATTAGCTTAGAATTCATTCATTCATTCATTCCAAATTGCTTTCCTCCTTTTTGCTTGTTTATGTCTTACTGTTTTCGTTGGCACAGGGGACGGAGGTCGGCTGGATGGCCAGACCTTGGGGCCTGAGAGGTTGAGCAAAGGTCCTCCTGGAAGGTCTTAAAAAGCAAATGGAAGGTGTGTGTCATCATCACATGGGTAGTGCCGGACCACCATATTCCAGACAGCCTCTTTCCGGTTTTTCATGCCTCTGTGAAATAGTACAGGGAATTCATGGAAACCTGAAACTGCAACTCCCAGAAGCCTTCACCACCGCCTCTGCTGGCCAGGATTTCTGGGAGCAGAAGTCCAAGAACATCCGGAGGCCCAAAGTTGAGGATCCCTTGCTGTTGACGGCTGCCTTGGGTGATTATCAAACTTCAGCCGACCTTTGCTCTGTCAGGCCTGGCCTCCTTTTTCCTGCTGGCAAGGCGGGCACAATATTGTGCACCAGTTTTGAGTTTTATCCTGGCTTTTGGAATCATGAATATAGAAGCACACAATTTCCCCACCCATTCATAAATTGGAGGGTATTTTTTAAAAGAATTGAATTCTCCAGAGTGTCAAAAACACAAAGGCTTCTATCCTAAAGGGAAGTTTTTGGTTTCATCCAATCAAGAAACCTTCAGAATGATTTGTTTTTTCTTTTGTCCCAAGGATGGGGTGAGACTCACCTGATTCTCTCCCGACTTTTCTCTGGACAAAAAGGCAAGAATCACACTCCAAAGCCCCCCAAAAACTTGAACAGCAGGTGAGAACTTTCACTCTTTGACATTAGATGCGACACTGTGTTTGTTTATTTATTAGATAACTCTATGATTAGCAGGATGTGAGACGTTGTAAAGCTTACATCAGTATTTCAGAGAATTTTAGCCCAATCACAGGAAGCATTGGGAGCATTTGGAGGGTGCTTTCTACCAGATCTTCCATAATGACTGGTGAGGGCAAGAGGGGCCACTGAGATGGGCGTGACAGTGCAAAGGAGACTGAGTTGGTGTGAAATCTCCATATTCTGATGTTCACGTTGAATCTCTTCTGTCAACTTCATTCTGTCGCCCCTCTGGTTTGTGAAAGCAAGCACACACTGTCAGTTCCCTGGCCGAGTGGGGGTTCGAACCTGGGTCGTGTGAGTCCCAGTTTTACTGTCTACCGCAGTGCTTCTCTGAACATTTGCAGAGTGTTTTTCTTTTGGTTCCTAGTCTTGCTGGGCTCAACCCTGTGGTCACCAAGAGCAGGTGCTGTTGGTGAGATTCCAACCCTGGACAGCCTAGCATGGGGCCTCCCCTGAATTTCTCCTTTCCTCTTTTGGGATCCAAGAGGACGAGTTCAACAAGTCACTCCTGTCAGGACCAGCCTCCCTCTAGGGAGCGCCACTCCTTTGGCCACAGAGCCTCCAGGTATCTATGTACCCCATTTCAGCTAAGCTGAGTCCCTTTAACCATCAGCTAGGGCGTAGCACAAATCCTTTCCAGTAAGCCTGGCCTTAAAGGTTTTCTTCTGCACTTGCTTGTAGCTAGCAGGTACAGACACCTTGGCTTTGTAGTCCCTTAAGACTCACTAAAGCTCAGAGGATTAGGACTCTGTCTGATAGCAATATCATGGCCTTGCTACCCCTGGAAGCAGGCTCAGGAGACTTGCTGTTCAAGAGACCAGTCCTGTAGATTTTTTAAATTTCTTTTTTATTGAAAAAATAAAGTTTCATAGAAAATTCAGTTTGTTGCATAAGCATGGCATAGATTACATTTCCAAGGAATATTGCAGTTAAAATGGATAACAAGTTCCAGCTAAGTAAAAATAGATAAGATTTCTAAAAAGCTTTCTTCAGGGTAGGCAAAGGGTGAGAGTCCCCCTTCTTCTCTCTGTTCTTCCTACATTCTTAAACCTTAATCCTAACAAAAGGGGGGGGGGAAGCCTCTCTCTAAGATTGAGCAGGAAGTTGGACTTGATGGCCTTCGAGGCCCCCTCCGTTTTTCTATAATTCTATGATACATTTTATATTTTACCCAAGTGTGATACTCGGGGAAACAAGAGTTTGAGTGTTTAAAGAAACTGCCTTAGCCACAGATTGATGGGGGATATTTTTATTCTTCTGGAGTCCTACCTGGTCAGGATGGTGTGCAGGGTTTAAAGTACACAGTCAACAGTATTTTGTCCCCAAATAAGGGGATAATTGGGAATCTAGGGTTAGAAGCTTGCCCATATTTGTCCATTTCCACAACTTCTAGGTTTCACTCAGCCTAGGGTTCAAAGTTTGGTGAACCTGGGAACTCAAGTTGGCCCCTTCCCCTAGTGGAATAGCACCTTTAACATGGTGGGAGTGGTTTATCTGACATGAGTGGTGGAATCGTTTTAGCACTTAATCTTGATGTGTTTTAGTTTTTTGTGAAATTTTTAGAACTTGCCGCAGTTTGCATCATAAGTGGCACATGGAACAGGCTATAATTTCATTTTGGGAGGGTGCTGTTCTTAAGGTTTACGAGCACAGAGGAAACTTTCCCCCTGTGTTATTTTGCTTAGCCAGACAGGGCAGAAAAGATGGCTAGGAATGAAGAGGACATTCCTGACATCCCGCATCATGCAACTGCCATTCCCCCAGCTGTCGAATGATAGAATCATTTGACTTTGAAGGGGGCTATCAGTCTATCTCCGTCTCGTGCTCAGGGCTATCATATCCAAAAAGGAGAGTGTGGCCTAAGTTAATTCCAACCTGCTGACAAAATTCATAACCTCTTTACACACCCTAAGTCAGCCGGGCCACTCACAATTTGTCATGAACTATCTGGGTCCCTCTTCTCTGTCAGTGCTCCAGTCTAGGAAGTGGCTCAGCCCTTCCCTGCCTCCTCCAGCAGCTGACCACTCCACTGAGGAAGTGACACAAGGATTCTCCCACTGAGTTAATGATTGGTTGACTGCGGGAACAAGCAAGGAAGGGCCAGCAGAGCTCCATTCTGGATAGGTGCCCTACTGGAGAAGAAGGACCCCAGCAATGCACAGCGAGACATGACTGGCCCAGCTGGCCTGCGGGGTGTGCAAGAGTTTATGTGCTGCACCTTTAATTCTCCGCACATGAATTTTGTCAGTGGGGTCCAAGTTAATTCAGGCCAGTCTTTAGGAAAGAGTTCTATTATGTCTCCCCCCTGAGGCTTCTTTTCTCAAAGCTAAATACATCCAATTATTTCCGTCTTTCTCTGTTGGCTTTCAGTTTTCAAGATGTTTGCAGAGTGTCTGCTTTGTAATCTCCTCCAGAATTTTCCCTTACATGATTGTCAAGGTGTCAGGTCTGAAGTTCCCTGGCTCCCCCTTTTAAACATAGGACTCCTCTTTCATCTCTCTGTCTTCCTCCAACAGGTGAATAAGAAGACTGTAACGGGCAGACAAATGCAATTCTGTGGAGCCAATCGTTCTTTCAGTGGAAAAGAAAAATGACATCCTTAAAAGGTGGAAAAGGGAAGAAGGGAAGCTAGAAAACAACAGGGAATAAGAAATGTCCAGCTTCTGCTATTGATGTTGATGCACTTCTGATGATCTGAAAAAAATCAGCAGGGAAAAGGAAGGAGAAAGGTTTCCCTGGGCAGATAAACATTCAAGGGAGCTTCAGATGACAATAGACTTAATAAAGTCCACCCCGATGAGAAACAAAGTCAGTGCATTAAACAAGGAAAGAGCATCACGATGCACAGTGGTTATACTTCACGTGAAACATCCCTGAGAGGTGAGAGAGAGTATAAATGCCTACAGTGTGGAAAGAGCTTCAGTGAGACCAGTAGGCTTGTTTCTCATCAAAGAACTCACACTGGGGAGAAACCATATAAATGCATGGAATGTGGAAAGAACTTCACTCAGAGCAATAACCACTTCCCATCAAAGAACTCACACAGGGGAGAAACCATATAAATGTATGGAATGTGGGAAGTGTTTCAGTCAGAGAACTCACCTGAGTTCACATCAAAGAATTCACACTGGGGAGAAACCATATAAATGCATTCAATGTGGAAGGACCTTCATTCACAGCACTCACCTGAGTTTCCATCAAAGAACTCACACTGGGGAGAAACCACATAAATGCATGGAATGTGGAAAGAGATTTGGTTGGAGCAGTATCCTCAGGTCACATCAAAGAGCTCACACTGGGGAGAAACCATATAAATGCATGGAATGTGGAAAGAGCTTCAATCGGAACAGTTCGCTGAGTTCACATCAAATAATTCATACAGGGGAGAAACCTTATAAATGCATGGAATGTGGAAAGAGCTTCAATCAGAACAGTTCCTTGAGTTCCCATCAAAGAACTCACACTGGGGAGAAACCATATAAATGCACGGAAGGTGGGAAGTGTTTCAGTCAGAGCGGTGACCTGAGTTCTCATCGAAGAACTCACACTGGGGAGAAAGCATATAAATGCCTGGAATGTGGGAAGTGCTTCAGTCAGAGTAATCAGCTGAGTTCACTTCAGAGAACTCACACTGGAGGGAAACCATATAAATGCATGGAATGTGGGAAAGGTTTTTTTTTTAATTAGCCATATTAATCACGAAAAATCTTTATTCTGAAATGCAACGTTTTCTCTTCTGAGTAAAAAGATAAGAAATTACTGTTTTCTTGCTCCATAAGACACACCTGACCATAAGATGCACCTAATTGAAAAGCTGTACTTTGTCCACTCTGATCTAAAATCTGGTTGTGGGAAGAAAATAAAAAAAAGAATAGGCCAAAGCCTCAAGAGATAGATGTGGACCAGTAATGAGAAGGTTAGCAGCAGTTAACAATTCAACTTTTTAACTGTAGGTGGCGCTGAGGCTACTTTGTGTTGTAGCTCTTTTGGCAGTTATAGGGTGTGTCCGGTTGTGTCACAGTTAAGAGGCTTGGAAAAGCCTGCTTCGGAGTGAGTCTGTGTGCATGTGTCTGTAGGGAAGTAAGCTGATATTTTCTTCTTTGAAAAACTTTTCTGAGTGGGTTTTGGTGACTCTGTGTGTGTCTGTAGGTTTGCTTCTGTGCTCTGCTTCCAAGCAAGCATGTGTGCGTGTGTGTGTGTCTGTATTTTTGGAGTTGGCTCTAGTGTTTGTTTTTTGAGATTTTTTCTTAAAGCCTCAGCAATGGAGCACATTCTTACTGGGCTTGCTGTGCTCTTTATTTTTTTGGTTATTTTTTTCCTCTGGGCAGTTGGGGGGGAAGCCGTGGCTGCTGACCAGAGTGAGGGAAGCTCTGGAGGAGCAAGAGGAGGCGGGTGGGAGGCAGGTGAGCACTTCCCAGCCAGGTCTCTGGCCCCAGCCCCATTCACTTCAGCCAGCCTTTGAGGCTCCCTTTCTCTCCCTGGTTTTGTTTTTTGCAGCCCCAGCATGTTCCTATGGGCTTGCAGTGTTTTATTTTTGGGGGGAGTAAGGCCCCACTGTATTTGCTCCATAAGATGCACACACTCCCCCACACTTTTTTTGGGGGGGGAGTGCATCTTTTGGAGTGAAAAATACGGTAGTTCAACAGTCGGCAAATTAATGACAGAAATTAACCATGATGTTGAAAAAAAAATGGAATTTTATGTTGCTGTAATTGGAGAAGACGGGAGCAGATTCTGCAAACTATTAAAGCAATATATACTAAACATAAGGCCAAAATCTGTCAACAGCCAAATAACTGAAGATATCCCCATTAAACAAGGCACAAGACAGGGTTGCCCCTTTCCTGTTACTGCTTATTCTAACATTATAGATTTTGAATAGACTAATAAGAGAAAATAGAGGAATTAGGGGCCTTAGAATCAACACCAAATTGAAACCACAGGAGTTCCAACTTTAACCAAAGGTAGCCCGTCCTTTCCCCTCCACCTCAGCAAAGCTCCTTGACCAGTCACAACATATCCAGTGGGCTGGGCCCATTGAAGCCCTGGGGGAGTATTTGTCCCATGGACAGAGAGCTCACATGTGTCAACTAAAGGAATGTGTCAACTAAAGGAATAAGAATTCCAGGATGTATTTTCATTGACTTCTGGGAGGACTCTGCTGACTGAGTATGCCATCAACATTGACTCAGGTGTAGTAATGAGGGCTCCAGGGAGAAGCTGGCAAAAACAGCTATTGCAGGGAATTGAAGGGGAGGTGGACAGTATTCTCCCTCTCAGAGTCATAGAGCCATCCCATTGCTCATGGAGGTGTTAACCTGTCTGCCCAACCCAGATGGGCTCAATTTTGCATCAACCTGTGGATGAGACATTAGACATTTTAGGGGAAGCACTCTTCCTTATATCTTTAGACTTCATCAAGGATTACTGGCAGATATCCCTGCAGAAAGAAGATAGAGAAAAAAAGTTTTCTCAACCACCAAGGAGCTCTATCAATTCAACTACATGCCTTTTGACCTCTTTGACACATCTACATTATTCCAACAACTGAGAGACCAGACTCTCACCCTCCAGTCCATTACTAACACCAGACACTGATTTAGAACCTAAACAGTTTCCTTTGATTTAGATGGAAAGGGAGAATAGAGTTGGATGTCATCCACATCCAACTGCCCAGAATAAACCTTTGGTCTAGATGGGTGGTATATAAATCCAATAAAAGAAATAAACATTCTATTGACACCAAATCCAAAAAACTTAGACAACCTCTCCCAGTGGTTTTATATAGATGTTAAACAGCATAAAGGACAAAACAGGTGCTGAGGGACACCACAGGCTGGTGGCCAGGGTGGCAAACAAGAATCCTTAGCACCATCCTCTGAGTTCTTTCTTTCAGGAAGAACCAGAGCCACTGTAAAACAGCACCCCCCAATTCCCATTTCAGAGAGACTACCCAGAAAGAGATCATGGTCAATAGTATTAAAAGCCCCTCAGAGGTCCAGCGTAACCTACATGGACACAGATCCCTTAGCTAGTTTCCAGTATAAGTCATCCACTAAGGTGGCCTCCAACCCATAATCAGGCCGGTATCAGATTGAAATGGATCTAGATAACCTGTCTCATCCAGGAACCCCTGGACCTTAAAAGCCACATCCTGCTGTGAGTCAGTTGTCATATCTGTTTGCTTTATTGTTATTAGGTGCTTAGGGTAGTGCTCTTTTACTAGATAGGTGGGACAGAAATGCAATAAATACAGTCTTTGTCCCTTAGCCGGAAGGGATGAGAGTAAGCTTGCCTTTGCATGGACTGAAATGAAGAGAAAGCTCCCATGACATGTTAGTGTGGAAAGGGTAAGGAGGACAATGTTGTTCAACCTGCTGTGGGCGTCCACAGATGGCTTCTGGGGAGAGGAGGATGTCTCGATTTGCTCTTGTCCCATCGGGGCTGTGGAGGGGGTGGGGAGGTCAAGGCATGCCTTTCCTTCCATGACTGGCTGGGGCCAATCTGTGACCACAAGATTCGACCTATGGCAGAGGCTTCCATTGACTTCCTCGTCGCACATTAATCCTAGCTTCAGCAGGACCTCCCTTTCTAGTCTTCCAAATAACCCCAGTTTTGGGGCTGAGCTGTTTCTTTTTCCTTGCGGGTGAGCCGTTCCCCTGCTGGGAACTGAACCCAGGGTAGCGCTTTCCATACTGACCCCTTCAGGGAAGTCTTTCCTCTTAGCCTTTCTGTCCTGCAGACTTTGGACCATATTAATAGATTCGCCATCCCCAACTTTTGTCATGACCAGGTTGCTTATCATGATTTAAATTTGCTGCTTGAAGATACAAACATGTTTTAATTAATTGAATTAAATAAATTAGTTAATTAAAAAAGCAAAAAAATCTTTTAAAAGGCACTGAATTGGGGTCACAGAAGGAAAGACTAACTGGTGCTGAAAAACAATCCTCCCCTACTGTGAAAACAAGAAAGCTACGGAGTCATGAGCCAACTCTTTCCTTACCAAGAGCTAGGAGACCATCTTTCTTTCTCTTTGTAGAGAGAAGGGAGGTAGAAATTCACCTTGTGCACCTTTTCTGAGCATGCAGAAGCATTAGTAGAGATACAGTACCTGTTGGACTTGCAACCATCCTGCTCGTAAGACTCAAGATCCTTTGTCAGCTTTCTTAGCGGAAAAACCCATTTTAGCAGAGTGCTTGGCGGTTCAGGCAGTCCAGGAATGATTCACATGCAGTCCGGCAGCATTTCTCTCAGGAAAGTGTATTTACAGGAATATATACAGCAGTCCAACAGCATAACAGGCATATGTGATCTCCAAGCAGGTGAAGATGCAACTAACTGTAGTAGGCATCCTTCAGTCTCGAAAGACTATGGTAGCGTGCTCTGTATGGAGGACTTGGAACAGCGTCTAGTGTGGCTGAGGAGGCCAATTCGAGAGTTACAATCTCTTCCACACTGAAGACAAATCCAATCTGTCCCCTGTCCAGCTCCCTGGTTTTGCTTCCTTTGTGACTTCCTCTTTGCCTCGGCCTGCTGGATAAGGGTCTCTTCAAATTGGGAGAGGCCGTGATGTACCGCCTGCCTCCAGGCTGAACGATCAGATGTCAGAGTTTCCCATCTGTTGAGGTCTATTCCTAAGGCCTTCAGATCCCGCTTGCAGATATCCTTGTATCGCAGCTGTGGTCTCCCTCTGGGGCGATTTCCCTGCACTAATTCTCCATATAGGAGATCCTTTGGAATCCGACCATCAGCCATTCTCACAACGTGCCCAAGCCAGCGTAGACGGCGCTGTTTCAGTAGTGTATGCATGCTCAAAATTCCAGCTCGTTCTAGGACTACTCTATTTGGAACTCTGTCCTGCCAGGTGATACCAAAAATCCGTCGGAGGCAACGCATATGGAAGGTGTTCAGCTTCCTCTCCTGCCGGGCACAAAGTGTCCAGGACTCACTGCAGTACAGGAGTGTGCTCAGAACACAGGCTCTATAGACCTGGATCTTGGTATGTGTTGTCAGTTTCTTATTGAGCCATATCCATATCTATCCAGAATCACAGTGTGGATTTCAGGCTAATAGATTCACCACTGACATGGTATTCTCCCTCCAACAGTTGCAGGAGAAATGCAGGGAACAACAACAGCCACTCTTAGTGGCCTTCATAGACCTTACAAAAGCATTTGACTTGGTTAGCAGGGGGGTAGATGTGTATTCCTTATCTGTGTAGCAATGTGATTCTTCCTGAGTTCTGAGGACTTATTGTATTGTAAATCTGGTTCACTAGCCTCTTCTCGCCTCCCAGAAACATTCTGTAACATTCCAGTTTGGAAGGGATTGTCACTCTCAAATTGGCCTTCTCAGCCACACTAGATGCTGTTCTAAGACCTTTATTCAGACCATGTTACCATAGTCTCTCGAGACTCAAGGATGCCTACTGGAGGTCACCTAGGCCATATCACGTTTCTGAGAGTTGAGGTTAATTCAAGCTCGTTCCATATGGTGTCAGGGGATTTTACCCCTGTGCTGTGGGTTAAACAACAGAAGCCTCTGTGCTGCAAGGTCAGAAGACCAGCAGTCATAAGATCGAATCCACGCAACCGAGTGAGCTCCCGTCGCTTGTCCCAGCTCCTGCCAACCTAGCAGTTCAAAATCATGTAAAATTGGCAGTAGATAAATAGGTTCCACCTCGATGGGAAGGTCACGGTGTTCTGTGTCTAGTCATGCTGGCCACGTGACCATAGAAACTGTCTTCGGACAAACGCTGGCTCGATGGCTTGGAAACAGGGATGAGCACCGCGCCCTAGAGTCAGACACGACTGGACTCAATGTCAAGGGGAACTTTTACCTATTACTTTCACTATTTCTTTTATTCCTTTATTCAATACCTACTTGCTATCATTCATACTCATTGGGGAGGAAGGGGGAGATATTTTTGGCTCAAAATGTCTGCTTGTGCCCTCCATTCTCAAAAAACTGAAAGTGGCTACTAGAGGGAGCAAGGAGCATTTCCTTTTTCAAACCCCATTTTTCTAAGGATTCTGAGGAAAATATGTACTGTAGGTCAGTGGTTCTTAACCTTTGTTACTCGGATGTTTTTGAACTGCAACTCCCAGAAACCCCAGCCAGCACAGTTAGTGGTGAAGGCTTCTGGGAGTTGCAGTCCAAAACTCCTGAGTAACCCAAGGTTAAGAACCAGTGCTGTAGGTCACAGGCAGCGCCCTCTGCAGTCCAGGGATGGCCTTGCAGGGCTTCCCAGCCTTCCTTCACTTGCTCACCCTTGGCACCGGTTATGAACACTTGTGTCAGATTAAATGTTGTGAGTTTTTAAAGTGGTATGATGCTATTTTTGTTGTTGGTCTCTTCATTTTAGTGGGAAGAAAATCAGGACAGCATCTTGTGGCGTCAGTGAATAAAATAAATTTAGGGTTCCCTTGAACCTCTGCTTGCTACACTGAATGTTCTTGCAGTGACTTGAGTATTTCAGGTGCAGCTGTTCAGTCCCATGTCTGGAAGGGGGGGAGATGGAGAAGGAATTGCCTGAAGGAAGTGCCTGTGCTATACTTTTCCCCCACCTGTTCCACCCGGAGTGCAGCCCAACCAGAATTATATCTCGAGATGTGGTTCAAGGTGAACAGTGGCATCCCACCTCTCTCATTTTAAGATTTGATCCCATCCCTCCCAATCCACGTCTCAAATAGTCCTCCCCACTGGGTGCGGTCAGAGTGCATCTGGTCCAAGTGGACGCTCCTTCCAGGGGGAATGAAAAGAAATTAGTGAGGGTTCTCCTTTCTCTTTCAGGTCCCCAAGAGGGATCCACAGCCTTTTGAAGGCAGCCTTGATGGTCCAGATGCCTGGACTGGCTGCCCTTGAATCCATTGAGAACGTATGTCACTGGAAGTGTAAAAGGATACCTGGAAAAAAGTGAAGACAGTTCTAAAAAGCAGCGGGAAACCAAAGGACAAGAAATCCAAAGTGGAAGGTACATGGGTGTCCCATTGTTATAATCTAAATGTTTTTTTTTGTTTATTTAAAAAAAGCTGCTCTGCTCTAAAACTGGGTCTTCGAGTTCTTTCATCCTTTGGGTTCCCAGAGATCCGTGGGTGGGGCCCAGTCACAAAGCCATTAATTCCTCCCAGCAGGAGGCAATTGAGAGAGATAGAAACCCCCCCCCCACAACATGCAGCGGAGAGCACTGTCCCATTGAGCTTCAATGACAACCAAGAGGAATGACCAAAATTCAAAGCACCCACTGGAGGGTCTCCTTCCTTCTGTTCTCTCCCGAGGAGACTGGGTGGCCCAGAGACGGAAGGCAGGATCTCAAAAAGGTCAGGCTGCTGAGAGAAGAAGGGAAAGGAAACGTACGTCAGAAGGATCGTGTCCTGTCCTGTCTCGAGTACACAGTGGGAGTAAAATGTGGATTTCTTTGCTAGGGTTTATTTTGGAGAGGACGTGAAAATGCTAGGAAAACCAGAGAGATCTCATGCACATCTGGAGAAACATGAATAGTGTTACGCCTTGCCCACCTCAGAATGGATGTGTGGGGCAGGGATGGGGGAGGAGGGAAGGGGAGTCATGGTAGGACTCTGTAAACCAGAAGAGGAAGATTATTCATTTCCTCAATTCATCCATAACATTCTCTCTGTGCGGGGATGGATGTTGGTGAGGGAAGGGGGGCATCCCGCTGAACTGAGAGGGTACTGGGCTTTCCCTTCTTCATCAGCTTGATTTCCTCCAGCTCTTTAGGAGGGAATTCCTTGTCTCCGCTCCCCTGGGAGGTTACGAGAGCTTCATTTGGAGCTGCAGAGAAAGAGGAGGAGGAGAGAAGAGGCGTTAGATTTGGGTGGGATTAGCAGTGGCCAGAGGATTGGAAAAGATCAGTCTACATCCCAATCCCAAAGGGCAGTGCCAAAGAATGATCCAACTAACGTACAATTGCACTCATTTCACATACTAGCAAAGTCATGCTCAAAATCTTCCAAGGTAGGCTTCAGCAATATGTGAACTGAGAACTCCCAGAAGTAGAAGGTGGATATCGAAGGGGCAGAGGAACTAGAGACCAAATTGATAACATATGCTGGATAATGGAGAAAGCCAGAGAGTTCCAGAAAAACATATACTTCTGCTTCATTGACTATGCAAAAGCCTTTGACTGTGTGGACCACAGCAATCTATGGTGAGTTCTTAAAAAAGATGGGAGTGCCTGACCACCTTATCTATCTCCTGACAAATCTATAGTATATGGGACAGGAAGCAACAGTTAGAATTCATAGACATCCTTCAGTCTCGAGAGACTATGGTAACGTGCTCTGTATGGAGGACTTCAACGCTGTATGCGAAGCTTGAGTGTCCTCTCCAGAGCATGAAGCCTGGGTAAAATAATATGGAGGCTAGGTTGTTAGAACTGGATATGCAACAACTGATTGGTTCAAAATTGGGAAAGGAGTACAACAAGGCTGTATATTGCCCCACTGCTTATTCAACTTATATGCAGAATACATCATGCAAAAGAATGGAGTGGAGGAATCCCAAACTGGAATTAAGATTGCTGGAAGAAATATCAACAACCTTAGATATGCAGATGATACCACTCTGATGGCAGAAAGTGAGGAGGAACTAAAGAACCTTGTAATGAGGGTGAAAGAGGAGAGTGCAAAAAACGGTCTGAAACTCAACATAAAAAAAAACTAAGATCATGGCCTCTGGCAAATAGAAGGGGAAGATATGGAGGCAGTGAGAGATTTTACTTTACTGGGCATCATGATGACTGCAGATGGTGACAGCAGCCATGAAATTAAAAGACTCCTGCTTCTTGGGAGGAAAGTGATGACAAACCTAGACAGCATCTTAAAAAGCAGAGATGTCAACCTGCCGACAAAGGTCCACATAATCAAAGCTATGGTTTTTCCAGTAGCGATATATGGAAGTGAGAGCTGGACCATAAACAAGGCTGACTGGCGAAGAATTTATGTTTTTGAATTGAGGTGCTGGAGGAGGCTCTTGAGAGTCTCCTGGACTGCAAGGAGAACAAACCTATCCATTCTGAAGGAAACCAACCCTGAGTGCTCACTGGAAGGACAGATCCTAAAGCTGAGGCTTCAGTACTTTGGCCATCTCATGGCTCAAATTCAAACCTTCTTGTGTTTACTTGAAATCAGGTGGGGGGATCAACATATGGCAGATTATTACCTCCCTCGAGATGGCACAGAGAAGCTGCTTGAGATTATCTGCTGGGAGGAGATATTTTTTTGGGGGGGTGACCCCCTCCCCACCCTTTCCCTCATTTTTCTCCCCTTTCAGGCTCAGCATGGCCTCTTGTGGGGGGATTTTGGGGGCTGGGGCTGCCCTCCTGCTGCTGGCTGGCATTATCTACTACTCCCTCCATAAGTGGAGCCCTGAATGACCTTGCTGGGCACGGGAGGGGGTCACTTGGACAGGATTCAAGGGGGTGAACAACATCCCAAGGCATTTCAGGGAGCTGGGGCTGTGATGTCCACAAAAGGCAGATGTTTTCCCCCAAAGGTGCCGTGCCTTCAACCACTTGGTTGTGCTTGTTGTTGGAGAGATACAGAAGTAGTCCAGGTTGGGATGTGGGGTTTTTAAATCCTTCCTTGGCCTAGTGGGTCAGACTAGAGGGCCTCTCGGGTCTCCGTCCGAGCCAGTGGCTCTGAATCTGTTTTTTTCTGCAGGAACCTGGCCATCAGCCTCTGAAGCCGCCTCCGAATCAGCCTCCGGTGAGTGAAGCCTCCTCTCCTGGAAATAACAAGCAGAACCATCGCAAGAGAAAAGGAAGGGAAACGGGGGGACTCAGAGGGAGGAGCGGTAAAGCAGGGAGTTGAGCTCAACCGGTGACCAGTAGGGCCTTTCAGGGAACGGTGCTCCTTTTCCCCGTTGAGATCCATTTCCACATCAGACATTTCAAACCAAGTTTGATACGAGATAACAGCTTCTTGGCTTTTTAGCCAAGATGAAGTGTAGTAATACCCCCTTTCATTTCTCCAACTTTAATTCGGCCACGTGTCCAAGTATCTCAGAGGGAGTTTCACCCTTGAGTTCCTGCTCCTGCCTACAAACCCAACAAAAGCAATCCATCCAAGTCTTTATAAATGTGCAGATGGGTTCCCCCCGCCTCCGCCCCCAGCTCCACTCTTCCTTCATGCATTGACTTTTCGACAAGGGCTCTCAGGCATTCTGCCACACTTCCTAACCGTTGGAGCAGGACGAGAGTGGAACCGGTCACCTCGGGAGTTGGGGAGAGCTCCAACCCTGGAGGCCTTCAAGAGAAACTGAGATCGTCACCAGGCAGATCTGCTTGGATTCAGATTCCTGCCTTGAGCAGGGAGGGGGTTGGCCTTGATGGCCTTGGAGGCCCCTTCCAGCTTCATTTTTCTAGAAGGCAGTAGGGGGCTTTTATTTTCAGAGGGAAAATCAGTTTTGGAAGGAAAAAGAAAGGTGGGGTTATAGGAACAGGGTGCTGGGACTATGTTGGCCACCCCTGAACCCCTGGAGCTGGTCCAACCCCTCCTTCGACCTCTAGTCTGAGACCTCACGTCCTCCCAAGATCTGCTGCAAAGGAGGCTCGTCTTAGGGGGCCCTCGGAAGAACCCCCCCTTCCAAGCCCCCAAACCCACCTGACAGGCTGCCTCTCCCCTGGTCCCTCCCAAGCCACGTCGAGGGGTTTCGGGAGGCCAGCATGTTCCACCTGGCACCGGTCGATCTGGAGGCTCAGCTGTGCCTGGAAAGTCTTGGCCGTGTTGGGGAGGGCACCTTTACGGAGCGTCTCATGCAGGAAGACTTGGCCGTCCTTCAGCCAGGAGACGTTGATCTCTTTGGGGTAGAAGCCGTCCGTGCAGCACACCAGCGCTTCCAGGCTCCGGCTGGTCCCAACGCGGGTCACCCTCACGGCTGGGGGCTCTGGCGAAACAGAAAAATACGACAGCAGAAGAAACGCTCAAAGGAAGACCAGCTGCTCACATGAGGTGGCTCAATTTGGATCCCGGGTGTGCTTCTGGGCATTATCCAGCAAGAGAGCTCAGGTCTTCGAGATGGGAGCTTTGGGGACAACAAATCCTCAAGTCATTAGGGCCAGGGCACTGGGGACCCTCCCAGGCCAGCCTCTGCTCTGCCCCTTCTTCATGGGCCCCCAGCCCTCCTGCCTCTTCTTCCTCCCCAGGGTGAGTCTTAGGGTGGGTGATCAGAGCTGCAGCTGGGGTGAGCACCATGCCTCCCTTTTAGAAGCAGATCTGCTTCCAGTCTGGAATCAGGTTCGTGATCCTCAGAAACAGGCACGAGAGGGAAAAGTTTTTACTCGGAGACTTCCACGCTATGTAAACCTGACTTGTAACTTTTTCTTTGGTTTAGTCATTTAGCTGTGTCCGACTCTTTGTGACCCCATGGACCAGAGCACGCCAGGCCCTCCTGTCTTCCACTGCCTCCCAGAGTTGGGTCAGATTCATGTTGGTTGCTTCGATGACACTTCCCAACCATCTCATCCTCTGTCGTCCCCTTCTCCTCTTGCCTTCACACTTTCCCAACATTAAGGTCTTTTCCAGCGACTCCTCTGTTCTCATGAGATGGCCAAAATATTGGAGCCTCAGCTTCAGGATCTGTCCTTCCAGTGAGCACTCAGGGTTGATTTCCTTTAGAACGGATAGGTTTGTTCTCCTTGCAGTCCAGGGGACTCTCAAGAGCCTCCTCCAGCACCACAATTCAAAGGCATCAATTCTAAGGCGGTCAGCTTTCTTTATGGTCCAACTGTCACTTCCATATGTCACTACGGGAAAAACCATAGCTTTGACTATTCGGAGTTTTGTTGGCAAGGTGATATCTCTGCTTTTTAAGATGCTGTCAAGGTTTGTCATCGCTTTCCTCCCAAGAAGCAGATGTCTTTTAATTTCGTGGCTGCTGTCTCCATCTGCAGTGATCATTGAGCCCAAGAAAGTAAAATCTGTCACTGCCTCCATATCTTCCCCTTCTATTTGCCAGGACGTGATGGGGCCAGTGGCCATGATCTTAGTTTTTTTTTATGTTGAGTTTCAGACCGTTTTTTGCACTCTCCTCTTTCACCCTCATTACAAGGTTCTTTAGTTCCTCCTCACTTTCTGCCATCAGAGTGGTATCATCTGCATATCGGAGGTTGTTGATATTTCTTCCAGCAATCTTAATTCCGGTTTGGGATTCCTCCAGTCCAGCCTTCCGCATGATGTATTCTGCATATAAGTTAAATAAGCAGGGGGACAATATACAGCCTTGTCGTACTCCTTTCCCAATTTTGAACCAATCAGTGTTTCCGTATCCAGTTCTAACTGTTGCTTCCTGTCCCACATATAGGTTTCTCAGGAGATGGATAAGGTGGTCAGGCACGCCCATTTCTTTAAGGACTTGCCATAGTTTGTTGTGGTCCACACAGTCAAAGGCTTTTGCATAATTAATGAAACAGAAGTAGATGTTTTTCTGGAACTCTCTGGCTTTCTCCATAATCCAGCGCATGTTAGCAATTTGGTCTCGAGTTCCTCTGCCCCTTCAGAATCCCGCTTGTACTTCTGGGAGTTCTCGGTCCACATACTGCTGAAGCCTACCTTGTAGGATTTTGAGCATAACCTTGCTAGCGTGTGAAATGAGTGCATTTTTAGGTTTTTGGAGCATTCTTTGGCACTGCCCTTCTTTGGGATTGGGATGTAAACTGTAACTTTTAAATAACCTCAAAAACCGATGGTTAACTTTTCAATAACTTTTGAATGTGTCCGTTCTCTTAGGGAGATCCTTTCTATGTTTCAAAGCTTCCTCGGTTTGAAAGGCTATCCAGCCCACGTCCGATTTTAGGGTCACAAAGTCAATTTCTCATTGTGGCCCTGTGCAATTTAATTAGCACATGTCCTTTTCTGCCCATCGGGATCTTTAATGGTTCTTTATTCTTTCTTTTTTTGATGACTGCATAGACACAGCCATTAAGCTAGAGAAGACATAACTGCGTTTCCCTCCCCATCCTGTGTAGGTTTGTTTTCGGGGACTACAAACGATGCAGCTGGGGAAGGCTGGGCTTTGTAGTCCAGGAACCCCGACGTGCCCCTCTCCCACCCCCACTTTTCCTCCGCAGTTCCTCCTCCTCCAGGTATGGCTGGTGCCTCTTCAGCCACCCGGTGCAGTTCATGCCCCAGAAGCTTTTCTGGTGCCTGTAAGGGACCCACGTGGGCTTCCACTTCTGGATCTCTCGCCCATCGTAAGTCTCCTGGTGGAAGGAATTCTCCTGCCCATCGTCCCCGAGCTCACAGCCATCATTGCACTGCAAAGTGTGAAACCCTAATGGAGAAAAACATCAACAAGGTGAAGCCAATGGGGGTCCAGAGCCCAAGGGCAGGGTTCCCCCCACAATAAGCGGGGTCAGACTGAAACTTAAAGAGAAGGCACCTTCTCTAGGACCACCCTGTCTGCCTTCCTGGGTACCAAGGCATTTCCTCAGAGATGCATGTCTCAACTGCCAGACTTGTAAATTAATTTTGTGCTTACCTCCCAGCGACCAATCACAGAGCAAGGACGGCGACATGCAAGACACATGATGCAAAGCAGATTTAATGCCATGGAGGGAGAGAAATAGCGTATTGTGTATAAGGACCTCATGTTTAAGACGACCCCCACTTTTCCAACCCAAATAAGATTTGATTGCTGCTTTCCCCCTCCACTTCCTAAGCCCCATGAAAGATGGATCAAAGGGATGCGGAAGTGGAGGGGGAAAGCAGCGACCTTAGAAAGTGCAGGGATAAAGCAGTGATGAAGTGGGCTTATGAAGTGGAGGAGCAAAGGGCTCCTGCAGCCCTTTCATCGCTGCTTTACCCCACCACTTCCTAAGCCTCACGGAAAGCAATGATCAAAGGGCTACAGGGTCAAAGACCTGTGACCCTGCAGCTCTTTGACCCCTTTCCCTGTACTTCTGTGTATAAGACAACCCTCAATTTTTAGTCTAAAGATTTTAAATAAAAGTGTCATCTTATACACAGAAAAATACGGTAGATCTGCCTTTTCCACAGGTCCTCCCCTCCTGATGCCAGTTGTTAAAGGCCCAGTGAAAGCCACCCACACCTATAGCCACCCACATGGAGGTTTTATTGTAATAGTATAATAATCATCTTAGAGCTGTACAGCTGGATGGGGCCCTCCGGATTCATGGCATCCAGCTCCTGTCAAGGAGGCACCTCTGGGGAATTATCTGAACTGACAACCACTGGCTCCACAGCTGGACCAAAACCACAGAGCAATCCAACTCATTTATCATAAATTTAAATGACTTTATAAAATTATAAATATGCATATTTAAATTTCTAAATATGTATAACATATATTAATTTATAAGTATATAATGTTATATATTATATATTAAACAAGTTTAATTTATAATGTATATATAATTATAAAATATTTATTACTGGTTTGATTGTCAGAGTTTTCCCCCGCTGCTACCCATTTTTCTCCATACTTGTACTATATGCTTTAAAAAAAATCAATAGAGACAAATAAATGAAGTTCTCTTTATCATGATGATGATGAGGAGGAGGAGGATCGATGGGGCCCACTGTCTCCTCCACTCACCAAAGGCTAGATGAAGTGAAATGGATGGGCAATACAACTCAGGGCCTCAGTAGACAAAACATGCTGATTCCCTATTGAGAAGGAGGATGCTTCAAATAATTTTTTTTAAACCAGTCTGTTTATCCAAACACACACACTTGACTTAAACTATGTTTGGTGCATTCGCTTGCTTTTCGCAGTAAAGAGTGAGATAGCATGGCTTTGTTTGCCCATCGGATGTCTCCGGCGAGTCGCCCAGAAAGATTAGCGTGCCTCAAGGGATGGTTTCCTATCCTTCCATTGCACATTCAGATCTGAGCTTCTGCACATCCATTTTCTTGCACACTCTGAAGCCACCTGTTCCCACAGATCAGAAAATTTACTTTTCCGGACTACAGTTCCCTGAAAGCTCAACTATTCCCCCAACTCATACACACCTCTTTTGAATTCCTCCTCTCTTCCCCCCTTTCAGCTAGCATAAAACATGCTTTATTAATCACGACACATAAACATGCATTTTCTCACCCTGGGGAGTGCAGAGCACAGAATCCTCATTGCTCCCATCCTGGCAGTCAAGAGACCAGTCGCAGATATAACGCCAGGGAATGCAAGTCCTGTCCCCACATTTGAACTCAGTGCTGGAACAGGAATTGGGTTCACGGCCAGCAATTGGAAGCAAAGGAAAGAGGAGCAAAGAATCAGTGCCAGAGCTTACCACCCTTCCCCGTAAGACAAGTGGGAAATCCCCCCTTACTATGTGCTTAATCCTGGAAGTACCCAGTTGCAAGTAACTAATTACTTTTCAGGTAAGCAAATGTAACTTTTGAGCATAATTAGAAACCATCAGTTGTTGCATTGGAAAAGTAACTGCTTATATTAAAAAGTGCCTTACTTTCTCAAATCTGTTCTTCTTATATAATATCTTGTTATTGCGAACCCATGCAGAATCCAGCAGAGTTAATATTTTCAGGTCCAGAAGACAAAATAAATCACGCAGACACGTTCAGCTTCCTCCAACATGACATGTGTATTTACAGCATATATACAAGTGTAAAAAGCAACAGCATGACAGCATGACATCATCAAATGACGGTGGTGGTACATGTTCTCTATACAGTAAATATATATACAGTTGAGCCTCTGCTCTTATCCAATCACAGTAGGTGTTGCATCATCCAAGGCACCACCTCTCGAGAATCACTGTGACTCAGCAAATTACATACCTGTATAACATGGCAGCTCATTATTACTTCTGCTCTGTTCTGTTCAGGCCTGTAAATTTTCAGTATTCTGACATATCTCACATAGATGCCCTCCAACCCGTTTTTTCAAGAGTTTCCTTTTTCCTTTCCTTTTCTAAAAAGGCTTTTAAAATGTTGAAGATGATGGGGGGAGGGGGGAGAGAGAGAGAATTGGAGGTCAGTACAGTAGAGGTGAAGACAGTAAGCTATTGCTAGAAGGGTGGGAAGGTTTCTGGATGAAGAACCCATGGATTCATATCTGGGAGAGGATGATGATACCAAGAGAAGAGGCAGAAAGGGGAAGGAACCCTCGCTTGGCCATGAAATATTTTCTGAAGGGTAAACAGGAGAGAAGAGGATGGAGAGTCTATTCTAGAGACTCTCTGTGCGTGGACCCATCTGTTGTGGGTTTTTTGGTTTCTTTGGCCATGTTCTGAATGTTCTTCGTAACATTTCACCAGTCTCTGTTGTCCCGCAGGCCGGGGCAAAGAGGCAGTCACAAAAGCAGCAATATGAGGGAGCTAGACGGGGAACAGATTGTATTTGTCTTCAGTGTGGAAGGGATTGTCACCCTCGAATTGGCCTTCTCAGCCATACTAGATGGTGTTCCAAGTCCTCCATACAGAGCATGATACCAAAGTCTCTCGAGACTGAAGGATGCCTAATCACTAATTCTATGATAACTTTAACAAAGTTTTTGACCAAGTGCTCCATGATCTTCTAATTGATACAGATGGCTAGGGAATCATATTCAGAGGGTGATGATTAATGGCTCCTTCACTAACTGGCAGGAGGTCACAGGTGGGGTATCCAAGGCTCAGTCCTGGGCCCGGTGCTCTTCAACATTTTTATTAATGATGTGGATTGGGGATGCAGGGAATGCTAATCAAACTTGCAAATATCACAAAATTGGGTGGACTAGCCAATACATTGGAAGATTGAAAAAAATCAAAATGAGTTTGATAGGCTGGAGCCCTGGACCGAAAGCAACAGAATGAAATTTGACAAGGAGAAGCACAAAGTACTGCACAACAGAAAAAGAAACCAATTGCGGTTACATGGATCAGCAAAACTATGAACGAGAAGGATATGAAAAATGTCATGGATCACAAGCTAAATAAGAGCCAACAGTTGGATGTGGCTACAAAAAATGCAAATGCATTTTAGCCTCACTGTGAATTCTTTGATGGGAACTCAGGTGACTGTTCCTATTGAAGCTGTTTCCACATTCCATGCATTTATATGGTTTCTCCCCAGTGTGAATTCTTTGATGTACACTCAGTTGACTGCTACAACTGAAGCACTTCCCACATTCCATGCATTTATATGGTTTCTCTCCAGTGTGAGTTCTTTGATGGTTACTCAGGGTAGTGCTTTGACTGAAGCTCTTTCCACATTCCATGCATTTATATGGTTTCTCCCCAGTGTGAATTCTTCGATGTACACTCAGTTGACTGCTACAACTGAAGCACTTCCCACATTCCATGCATTTATATAGTTTCTCCCCAGTGTGAGTTCTCTGATGGGAACTCAGGCTACTGTTCTGTCTGAAGTTCTTTCCACATTCCAAACATTTATATAGTTTCTCCCCAGTGTGAGTTCTTTGATGTCTACTCAGGGAACTGCCATGACCGAAGCTCTTTCCACATTCCATGCATTTATATGGTTTGTCTCCAGTGTGAGTTCTTTCATGTCTACTCAGGGAACTGCTGTGTCTGAAGCTCTTTCCACATTCCATGCATTTATATGATTTCTCCCCAGTGTGAGTTCTTTCATGTCTACTCAGGGAACTGACGTGACCGAAGCTCTTTCCACATTCGATGCATTTATATGGTTTCTCCCCAGTGTGAATTCTGTGATGTGAATTCAGGCCACCACTCTGACTGAAGCTCTTTCCACATTCCAAGCATTTATATGGTTTCTCCCCTGTGTGAGTTCTTTGATGGGAACTCAGGTCACTGCTGTGACTGAAGCTCTTTCCACATTCCATGCATTTATATGGTTTCTCCCCAGTGTGAGTTCTTTGATGGGAACTCAGGTCACCACTGTGACTGAAGCTCTTTCCACATTCCATGCATTTATATGGTTTCTCCCCAGTGTGAGTCCTTTGATGAGAAACAAGCCTACTGGTCTCACTGAAGCTCTTTCCACACTGTAGGCATTTATACTCTCTCTCACCTCTCAGGGATGTTTCACGTGAAGTATAATCACTGTGCATTGTGATGCTCTTTCCTTGTTTAATGCATTGAATTTGTTTCTCATCTGGGTGCACTTTGTCAAGTCTATTGTCATCTGAGGCACCCCTGAATGTTTATCTGCCCAGGGAACCTTTTCTCCTTCCTTTTCCCTGTTGATTTTTTCAGATCATCAGAAGTGCATCAACATCAATAGCAGGAGAAGCTGGAGATTTCTTTTCTCCTCTTTTTTTCTGGCTTCCCTTCTTCCCTTTTATGCCTTTTAAGTGTGTTGATTTTCTTTTTTGGTCCTTCACATTTTTCTTTTCCACTGAAAGAATGATTCGCTCCACAGAATTGCATTTGTCTTCTTATTCACCTGTTGTAGGAAGACAAAGAGATGAAAGAGGAGTCCTATGTTTAAAAAGGGGAGCCAGGGAACTGCAGACCTGACACCTTAACAATCATGTAAGGGAAAAATCTGGAGGAGATTACAAAGCAGACACTCTGCAAACATCTTGAAAACTGAAAGCCAATAGAGAAAGATGGAAATAATTGGATGTATTTAGCTTTGAGAAAAGAAGCCTCAGGGGAGAGACATAATAGAACTCTTTCCTAAATATGGGCCTGAATTAATTTGGATCCCACCGACAAAATTCATATGCGGAGAATTAGAGGTGCAGCACATAAACTCTCCCACACCTCACAGGCCAGGCAGAGCCACTTCCCAGTCTGGAACACTGACAGAGAAGAGGGACCCTGGTGGCGCATGACAATTCATGAGTGGACAGACCGACCAAGGGTGTATGAAGAGGTTATGAATTTTGTTGGTGGGTTGGAATTAATTTGGGCCCCTCTCTCCTTTTTGGATATGACAGCACTGAGCAGGGGATGGGACCTGATAGACAGATAGCCCCCTTCACAATCAAATTATTCTTTCATCCATCATCACGTCTGTGGGACTCACAGTTGCACGATGGGAGATGTTAGGAATGTCCTCTTCATTCCTAATCATCTTTGCTGCCCTGTCAGGCTAAGCAAAATAACACAGGGATAGTTTCCACTGTGCTCATTAACCTTAAGAACAGCACCCTCCCAAAATGCAATTACAGCCTCTTCCATGTGCCTCTTCAGATGAAACTGTGGCAAGTTCCAAAAATTTCACAAAAAACTAAAACACATCAAGTGCTAAAATGATTCCACCACTCCTGCCATATCAGATAAGCCACTCCCATCATTTTAAAGGTGCTATACCACTAGGGGAAGGGGGCAACTTGAGTTCCCAGTTTCACCAGCCTTTGAAACCTAGGCTGAGTGAAACCTAGAAAGTGTGGAAACAGAAAATATGGGCAAGCTTCTAACCCTAGATTCCCACTTATCCCCTTATTTGGGGACAAAATACTGTTGACTGTGTACTTTAAGCCATGCAGACTATCCTGACCAAGTAGGACTCCTGAAGAATAAAAATATCCCCCATCGCTCAGTGGCCAAGGCAGTTTCTTTAGACACTCAAACTCTTGTTTCCCGGAGGATCACACTTGGGTAAAATACAAAATGAATCATAGAATTATAGAGAAATGAAGTTGCAAAGATTTAATTGTACCACGCTCCCCGTGGTTCATAGGGAGACTCAGACCACCCTGGTGGTACCTAATCATCTACGCATCTGGGTGATGCACTGGGCACATGACCTGCTGGCAGCTGGACACTTTTGATGTCACGGGTGAGACAAAGGTTCTTTTGGCCAAAAATGACGAAGGAAATCGAGGACTTTTGTAAACTGTGTCTGGAATGCCAATTAACTCAGCCTAAGGTGGGGCCAGGGGCAGCACTAATGCTGACGCCCCTGGTGGACCGTCCCTTTGATAGAATTGCTATGGACATAGTAGGACCGCTGACCAAATCAGCAGGGGGACATCAGTACATCTTGGTTATTATCGATTATGCCACCCAATACCCGGAGGCCATTCCCCTCAGGTCTATGACAGCAAAGGTGTTGGCCAAAGAACTGTTCAGAGTGTTTTCTAGGGTGGGCTTCCCAAGGGAGGTATTGACGGATCAGGGGCCTAATTTCATGAGTTCTATGTTTAAGCAGATCTGGGAAATGTTGGGGTGAAGCCTCTTAAAACCTCCATCTATCACCCTCAGGCCAACGGCCTAGTAGAAAGATTTAATTGTACCCTTAAGGGCATGCTGAGAAAGCTGGTGCTTGAGAAGCCAAAAAAGTGGCACACTTTTGTGAACCCTTTAATGTTTGCACTGCAGGAAGCCCCACTAGCTTTGATGGGCTTTTCCCCTTTTGAGCTGCTGTATGGGCGGCAGATTAGGGGTATTTTGGATCTGGTTAGAGAAAAATGGGAGGAAGGGAAAGATCATTCACAAAATGAGTTACAACAGATTTTGGACATGAGAAATAACTTGGGGCTGGCTTGGGAGGTGGCCAAAGACAATCTGGGCCAGGCGCAGACCAAACAAAAGGCACGATTTGATCAAAGGGTGAGGCTGCGGGAGTTTGAACCTGGGCAGAAGGTATTGGTACTCCTGCCTACAGAAACCTCTAAATTTTTAACTAAATGGCATGGCCCTTATGAGGTAAAGAGGAGGATGAATGACATTGATCATGAGGTGGAAACCCCAGATAGGAAAAAGAAGTATCAAATTTTCCATGTCAATTTACTGAAAGCATGGATAGATCGGGAATGCCTGTATGTTGATGTGGAAGAAAAACTGGGGCCCAAAAGTTATGAAATGCCAGTGAGAAGGAAGTGACGATTGGGCCCATGCTAGACCCTAGACAGAAGAGACAAGCCTTAGGGCTAAAACAGGAATTCCCTAATGTGTTCTCAAAGGTGCCTGGACATACTAAGTTGGTAGAACATGCTATAGAGACAGAACCTGGAGTGGTAGTGAGGGATAATGGCAGGACCTGGCCAAGGCATTTAACTGAGGTAATGGAGAAGGAACTGGATGAAGTGCTAAAGCTGGGAGTAATAGAACCAGCTAAGGGGCCATGGAGAAGTTTTCCGGTCATGGTACCCAAACCTGATGGGACCTTTCATTTCTGTATCGACTTCGGTAAGGTCAATGCTGTTTCTAAGTTTGATGCCTACCCTATGCCAAAGGTAGGGACCTGTTGGATCGCCTAGGTCAGTGGTTCTTAACCTTTTTGAAAGAAACACCCCCTTGAGCCACTGAGGAACTTATCATTGACCCCCTCCCCACGGTGATATTTATTTATTTATTTATTTATTTATTTATTTATTTATTTATTTATTTATTTATTTATTTGTTTATTTGTTTATTTATTTATTTATTTTAAGACACTTAAATCCAATGACCCCTGAAAACAATATTCAATTGCAAGAAAATGAAATGCCCCCCAAAAGTAACATTTAATGATTTAGTTGCAAGTGAATTTTAAGACACAAAAAGAAATATAAAAAGGGCATAAAAACAAACCGCAATGCAGGAACTAAAAATTTCAAGACGAAAACTCTGAAACTAAATTAAGATTGGAGGAAAATATATATTCATATATATTCATGTAAAAAGGCTGCAGCCATCTTCACAGGTTTGGCTTGCTCCAGCGCCCCCTACCGCCCCCATTCTGCTCCAGCACCCCCACGCCGCCCCCTTTTGTTCTACCACCCCACTGAAAAATGAAATCGCCCCCTGGGGGCATTATCGCCCACGTTAAGAACCACTGGCCTAGGTAACGCCAAGTACCTAAGTTCCATCAATTTGACAAAAGGTTACTGGCAAATACCACTGAGACCCCAGGATAGGGAAAAATGGCTTTCTGCACCCCAAAAGGATTATTCTAATTCATCAAAATGCCTTTTGGGTGGCGTGGGGCAGCGGCAACCTTTCAGCGGCTTATGGACAAGCTGCTGGACCCTCATCGCGAATGGACAGCTGCCTACATAGACGACATCATTGTATTTAGTCAGACTTGGGACGAACATCTCAACCATCTAAGAATGGTATTGTCTGCATTAAGAGAGGCAGGTCTGACAGTAAACCCCAAGAAATGTAGGATTGGGCTACCCAAGGTGGAGTACTTAGGCTTTAAGGTAGGCCAGGGTGAAATTCAACCCCAGGATGAAAAAGTAACAAAGATCTCCAACTGGTCCCACCCTCATACAAAAAGAGAGGTTCAGCAGTTCCTAGGCTTAGTGGGGTACTATCAGCAGTTCATTCCCCAATTTGCAACTATAGCGGCCCCGTTAACTGATTTAACCTGGAAAAGTGCACCTGTGAAAGTTCCATGGACCCATTCTCAGGAAAGGGCCTTCACCACCCTCAAGGAGATAATTAGCGAATTGCCTATAAGGTTTACCCCTGATTTCAATGTGCCTTTCACTCTGTTCACAGATGCTTCAGACTGGGGATTGGGAGCAGTGTTGGCCCAAGTTAAAGAAGGGGTAGAGTTTCCAGTCCTATATCTGAGCAGAAAGTTAACCCCAAGAGAGCAGAGGTATGCAGTTATTGAAAAGGAGGCACTGGCTATTAAATGGGCTACCCATTGTCTGAGGTATTACCTACAAGGCATCCCTTTCACCTTGGTAACTGACCATGCCCCTCTCCAGTGGCTGAATTGCATGGAGACCAATCCCCAACTTACCCGCTGGTATTGAGCTCTGCAGTCCTTTTCCTTCATCGTCAAGTACCATAAGGGTTGCAAGCATGCTAATGTCAATTATTTTTCTCAGCAGGGACCATGGGTGTGCAGTGAGGAGGAGCGGATGGCCCTCTCAAAGGGGGGTATGTGAAGTCCCAAAGCCAAGACAGGAGGCATTTCTGGGAGTGCTGTCACTCCCCGCAGTTCATAGGGAGACTCAGACCACCCCGCCACCCTCTCCTCCTAGGAAGGAACATCGAGGCACAGATACCCAGGAGCTGGAGGAAGCCTCAAGGGATAATGGGTGGAAACATCAGGGAGTAGATACTTGGGAACTGGTGCTGGAGATGAGGGGGTTAAATGTGGCTACCCAGACTGACTGGGAAAAGGCGGGAACAGCCAACGGCCGGTAGTGGAGGAGGGAATAGGAGACATAAGAGCTGCCCGGGACGAAATACCAGGGGGTTGGGAGAAGATATGGGTACAGGACTCATGGACTGGTAAATGGGAACAAGTCCGCATGCCACATGCCGAGGCTGAGAAGAGACACCGGCAAGGACTCCCCCAAAAACCATCTTACTGGGGTGAGTCTGAGACCAAAGAGTGGAGGAAGAAGCTGCATGAGGAAAAGGAACAGATTGTGAGAGAACAAGAGGCGAAGCGAGCATGGCATCTGGAGGAGCTCCGGAAGATGGGCTGCTACCCAGACCGTGGCTCGAGCAGCCGGGAGAGGGATCCCCTATGTGGGGCTGGCTCGGAGATGAGGAGACCCTCCCGCTTCTAATCCCAGACGACGATGAGGGGGAGAACCAAGATCCCGGGAAAGTGTTAGGAGGGCCTTGGGACTTTAATGACGTTCACCAATAGTTCATGGACACCCTTGCGAATTCCATTTCAGCCGCAAGAGACATTTGAAGCATGTTGAAGTTTCAATACTGTGATGAGATGGGTTTTTGAGATAAAATCTTTTAAAGGCATATGGGTTTTGTAATTAAGAAATAAGCCAGAGAGGTTCCATCTTGTTTCTTTGTATAAAGTATCTTTGCTATGCTGACAAGTGTTTTCCAGGTGAGCCGAGAGAATGTTATTCTGGGAGCCTGAGAAAGGACTCTGTGTGATTAGATAGATGGGAATTGTTGTGACTCTTTGAGAAATCACCGTAAACCCAAATAACATCTGGTGCGTATGAGAAAGAAGTCATGTGGTGCAACAGGACTGTTTGCCTAGTAACAAACTCTGATTGGATGACATCGTGGGAAGGTGCGATGAGCCCTTGCCAGTTACTCTTGAAAAAAGAACTTTTTGCCTATAGACATTGTCTTTCCAAGACCGACCTTTCAGTGATTCGTGACCTACTCTTCAGCCATTTGGGACTCACCCTAATGTCTTTCGAGACAGGCTGGTGGCCTATCTACATGGACTGGTTTCTATACTTTGCTGGATTACTTTTGGACTTATGGGATTTTTCCTAAGGACTGTGCATGGACTATTTTCTATGGACTGTTCTATGGAATATTCTTTATGGACTTCTTTTCTTGGAATACTCCATATGGACTATGCTCTTGTAATGTTGTAAGGACTATGGTATATTTACTGGATTTTTCTTTTCTAAGGACTATGGGACATATAATGGATTTTTACTTTTGTTTAGGGGTTTTTATTCTATAGGATCACTGAGGACTATAGCCTTTTTATAACCTACTTGGATTATTTTGTTTTACTAATGATTTCCTGGACTGGAACTGTTTTGATTCTTTTTAATGTCTTTTTGTATTTTTAATAAGGTTTTTGAATACTTTTCTATTTTTCATGTTTTCTTTGCCTTATTATATCTGTGTAACTAAACAGCACAATGCTAGTTTATTTGTTTTGGTTTAATTTGGCTTAATAACATGCTTTTTCTTTAATAAAATAAAGATTATAAAACTCAATTGGTTTTCTGAACAGTACACTTGTCATAGGGTCATCTGAGAGTGCTGCCTCGGCCTAGCTTACTTAGAGTCCTGTCAGTGGTGCAAGTTAAGTCTAAGGACTACAAAGCCCACTTGACCTTTTCACAATAATATCTGAAAGTACCAGGGTGTTCTTATGTGGGCAGACTTGCGAGAAGGAGTGTTGTATCATGGCTAGCTGAATTTGGACTCTTCAGCCCATTTTAGCATGTGCAAACTCCTGATTGCTCTCTGTCCAAGCTTACACATGTGTTTTCGAACCCGTGTTTGCTTACAAATACCGGTTCCAGAGTTAATAAATACAGAACAGTTGTTTGATGAAAAGCAGTCTCGTGGTTTATTTGAAGAAAAGGAAGGCCCTAAAACCGAACCTTTACATGCTTCTATTAATGTAGCCTGAAATAGAATTTGCCCTTTTTGTAGTCACATCACACTGTTGGCTCATATTTAGCTTGTGATCTACAACAATCCTTCTCGCTCATGGTTTTGCTGAGCTAGGTCTCCCCCACCTCGCAACTGTGAAATTGGTTTCTTTCTCTGAGGTGCAGGACTTTGCAATTATCACTGTTGAATTTCATTCTCTTGCTTTCAGTCCAGGGCTCCATCCTATCAAGGTCATTGTGAATTTTGTTTCTAGGGTATTAGCTATTCCCAGAATTCAGTTCACAATCTGGGGCTCCATCTTGACCTGGCACTCATCATGGAGACCAAGGTAGTGTCAGTGGTCTGTACCACCTATTTTCATGTTCGGTGGATTGCCCAGCTGTGTCCTGGTCTTCATGTGGGGGCCCTCACCATTCTGGTCCTTGCGTTTGTAGTCTCGAGATTTGACCACTGTAATGCTCTCTATGTGGGGCTACCTCTGAGATTGATGCAGAAATTTCAAATGGTGCAGAACGTGGCAGCCAGACATCTTCCAGGGGTGAGAAAACACCTACTATGTCTGCCCTGCATTGGCTGCCCTTCATTTCCGCATTGAATTCAAAGTACTAACGATGACATATAAAGCCCTGAATGGTTTAAGAATATCTGGTGGAACGCCTCCTCCCACCAGATCTACCCGAATCACACGCTTCAGTCAAGATGGAAGGCTGAGGGGCCTAAAGCTGAGGGAGACCCAAAGAGAATGAACAAGAAAATGGGCCTTCTTGGTAGTGGCCCCTCACCTTTGGAACAGTCTCCCCCCAGAGATCTGTCTGGCTCCGTTGCTGGGTGTTTTTAAGAACCAACTCAAGACCTGGATCTTTAGGCAGGCTTTCTCTCCTGTTAATACCTGATTTATTGTTAGCCTTGTGGTTTAAATGTTGTTGTTTATTTTATTTTATTATCCTTCTATGTTGTCACCCACCCAGAGTAGACTTCGGTCTAGATGGGTGGGATATAAAATAAAAAATAAATATTCTCCCCAATTTGGTATCATCTGCAACTTTGACAAAGTTCTCTGCATCCCCAATCCACATCATTAATAAAAGTGGTCATATTGACCAGATAGGCGGGGTACAAATAGAATAAATAAATAAAAATATTGAAGAGCATAGGACCTAGGACTGAGCCTTGGGGTAGCCCACATCTGACCTCCTCCCAGTTAGAGGACCCTTTAATCATCATTATCTGAGTACAATTCTGTAGCCAACTGTGTATCCGCCTGGCCCTTGATCTACCTGGCCCACACCTAGTTAGCTTACTAATCAAGATATCATGTGGCACTTTGTCAAAAGCTTTGCTAAAGTGAAGATATACAGAAGTCAAGATATCCCTGGGTCAGCAATACTATAAGCAAAAAAGATCAAGGAATTGTCATAGATCACAAGCTGAATATGCACCAGCAGTGTGATGCAGCTACAAAAAAGGCAAACACTATTTTGCAGGATTAATAGGAAGGGAGTCTCCAAATCCTGCGAGGTTCTGTCTCTATATGGGAGTACTGTGTCCTGTTCTGGACACCGCACTTCAAAAAGGATACTAAGAATTTGCAGCAAGTTCAGAGGAGGCCAAGAGTGTTCCACCAATGGAGGCATTCAAGAGAACATAAAAACATTAAAAAAAGCCCTGCTGGATCAAGCCAAGGGCCCCTCTAGTCCAGCATCGTGTATCTCACAGTGGCCCCAACAGATGCCTCTGGGAGCACATGAGACCATGAGATCCCTGTCTCCTGATCCCCCTCTCTTGCATCTGGCCTTTGCGGGGACCTTCCTTTTAAGCCTGGAGATTGTACATCCCCATCCTGACTTGTCCTCCTGGAATCTGTCCAATTTCCTTTTTGAGGTATCTACGCCAGATGCCATCACCACATCCTGTAACAAGGAGTTCCAAGGACCAATAACACGCTGGGTCAAGAAATATTTTCTTTTCTTTGTTCTCAGTCTCCCAACACTGCTAATGAAGTGGTTGGGACAAAGCCGGATGGACGTTCAGCTCTGGATGTGCATGGAAGTGAAAGAAAAGTCTGATGTGCCAAAGAAAAATACTGCATAGGAACCTGGTATTCAAGATATTTGAACCTTGATAAGCTGGATGTGGTCAAACAGGAGATGGCAAAAATAAATATTGACATCCTGGATGTCCGTGAACTAAAATGGACGGGAATGGGTGAATTCAATTCAGACGATTATCATATCTACTATTGTGGGCAAGAAACCTGTACAAGAAATGGAGTAGCCTTCATAGTCAACAAAAGACTAGGAAAAGCTGTACTTGGATATAATCTCAAAAATAATAGAATGATTTCAATACGAATCCAAGGCAGACTTTCAGCATCACAGTAATCCAAATTCATTCACCAGCCACGGATGTTGAAGAGGCTGAAATTGACTAATTCTATGAAGACTTGCAACACCTTCTAGAACTGACACCAAAGAAAGATGTTCTTCTCATTATAGGGGATTGGAATGCTGAGGTAGGGAGTCAAGAGATAAAAGGAACAACAGGAAAGTTTGGCCTTGGAGTTCAAAACGAAGCAGGGCAAGGACAAATAGAGTTTTGTCAAGAGAACAAGCAGGTCATTACAAATGTTTTTCCAGCAACACAAGAGGTGACTCTACACATGGACATCACCAGATGGGCAATACCGAAACCAGATTTATTATATTCTCTGCAACCAAAGATGGAGAAGCTCTATACAGTCAGCAAAAAGAAGACCTGGTGCTGATTGTGGCTCTGATCATCAGCTTCTCATAGCAAAATTCAAGCTTAAACTGAAGAAAGTAGGAAAAACCACTGGGCTAGTCAGGTATAATCTAAACCAAATCCCTTATGAATACACAGTGGAAGTGAAGAACAGATTTCAGGAACTCGATTTGGTGGACAGAGTGCCTGAAGAACTATGGCTGGAGGCTTGTAACATTGTACAGGAGGCAGCAACAAAAGCCATCCCAAAGAAAAGGAAATGCAAGAAAGCAAAGTGGCTGTCCAACGAGGCCTTACAAATAGCAGAAAAGAGAAAGGAAACTAAATGCAATGGAGGTAGGGAAAGTTACAGAAAATTGAACGTGGAATTCCAAAGAATAGCAAGGAGAGACAAGATGGATTTCTTAAATGAACAAGGCAAAGAAATAGAGGAAAATAATAGAAAGGGAAAAACCAAATAGTTTGCTGTTCAAGAAAATTGGAGATATTAAAGGAACATTTTGTGCAAAGATGGACATAATAAAGGACAAAGAATGCAGGGGCCTAACAGAAACAGAAGACATCAAGAAGAGGTGGCAAGAATACACCAGAATTATACCAGAAGTAATTATACCAGAAAGATTTGGACATCCTGCACAACACAGATATCGTGGTTGCTGACCTTGAGCCAGACATCCTGGAGAGCGAAGTCAAGTGGGCCTTAGAAAGCTTGTCTAACAACAAGGCCAGTGGAGGTGATGGCATTCCAGTCAAACTATATAAAATCTTAAAAGATGCTGCTGTTAAGGTACTACATTCAATATGCCAGCAATTTTAGAAAACTCAACAGTGGCCAGAGGACTGGAAAAGATCAGTCTACATCCCAAAGAAGGGCAGTGCCAAAGAATGCTCCAACTACCGTACAATTGCACTCATTTCACACGCTAGCAAGGTCATGCTCAAAATCCTACAAGGTAGGCTTCAGCAATATGTGGACCCAGAACTCCCAAAATACAAACTGGATTAAGAAGGGGCAGAGGAACAAGGGACCAAATTGCTAACATGCGCTGGATTATGGAGAAAGCCAGAGAGTTACAGAAAAACATCTACTTCTGCTTCATTGACTACGCAAAAGCCTTTGACTGTGTGGACCACAGCAAACTATGGCAAGTCCTTAAAGAAATGGGAGTGCCTGGCCACCTTATCCATCTCCCGAGAAACCTATATGTGGGACAGGAAGCAACAGTTAGAACTGGATATGGAACAACCAATTGGTTCAAAATTGGGAAAGGAGTACGACAAGGCTGTATATTGTCCCCTTGCTTATTTAACTTATATGCAGAATGCATCATTGTAGCGAGCACGCTGAAGCCTCAATTATCTCAGGCCTCCAAGAGGTGCTCACTCTTTCCACTCAGTTGCTGCCACCAAAATACCATTTATTCAATGAGGCATATGTCACTTTAAAACTAAAACTTGTTTATTTGATCAGTAATATATAATAGGTAAATCAACAGTTGCTAATCAATCTCTCTCACTCACTCAACTCTCTGGCACGCAGAACCCTACACTCACTGACTTACAGGCCCACAGAATCATAAATCTCTCACATATCTCTCCCCATCATACTCCATACACACCCCTTTATATCCAAGCCACTCCCCCTTTAGCACCACCTTCCGTTCACTCATTGGCTCCTTTTCCACTGCTCTGCTGTGACGGACAGGTGAGGGCAGGACTGTTCGCTACATACCTCCCCCCTTAACAAGTTGTTTCATGGGGTAAAAGCTATAGTGCTTTACCCTCATGAACAACGAGGAGCTTGACAATATTACATCATCACAACATTACACTCAAACTTACCACAACATTTACATAACATTACCCTCAAACTTACCACAACATTCACATAAAGAATAAGTCAACCTCTTACTTACATGTTATACATTAAGTTTGCAATCCAGTTACTAGTTCATTGACTACGCAAAAGCCTTTGACTGTGTGGACCACAGCAAACTATGGCAGATTCTTTAAGAAATGGGAGTTTCTTAAGAAACTATCTCCTGAGAAACCTATATGTGGGACAGGAAGCAACAGTTAGAACTGGATATGGAACAACCAATTGGTTCAAAATTGGGAAAGGAGTACGACAAGGCTGTATATTGTCCCCTTGCTTATTTAACTTATATGCAGAATACATCATGCAAAAGAATGGAGTGGAGGAATCCCAAACCGGAATTAAGATTGCCGGAAGAAATATCAACAACCTCCGATATGCAGATGACACCACTCTGATGGCAGAAAGAGAGGAGGAATTAAAGAACCTGGTAATGAGGGTGAAAGAGGAGAATGCAAAAAAAACTGTGTGAAGCTCAATATCCAAAAAACTAAGATCATGGCCACTGGTCCCATCACCTCCTGGCAAACAGAAGGGGAAGATATGGAGGCAGTGACATATTTTACTTTCTTGGGTTCCATGATCCCTGCAGATGGTGTCAGTAGCCACGCAAGATTCTGAAGCTGAGGCTCCAATCCTTTTGCCATCTCATGAGAAGAGCAGACTCCCTGGAAAATACCTTGATGTTGGGAAAGTGTGAAGGCAAGAGGAGAAGGGGATGGCAGAGGACGAGATGGTTTCAACAGTGTCACTGAAGCGACCAACATGAACTTGACCAAACTCTGGGAGGCAGTGGAAGACAGGAAGGCCTGGCATGCTCTGGTCCATGGGGTCATGAAGAGTCGGACACAACTTAATGACTAAACAACAACAAAGTGTGGATCAAACAGTTACTTAGAGATTTAAATGTTAATGTAACTGACCCTTCGTCTATTTTTATGGATAACATGTTTCAGTTTACTTGAGAATACAAGTGTAAAAGGTAGAAGCAAACACATATGTACAAAATATTATGATGGAAGACAAGCTGTAAAAGAGGGGAAAGTAAAAGTTGCATTTTGCCCTGGTAAAGTCCATATTGCTGGCCTCTTCACAAAACGTCTTCCAGAAGGAAGTCATGTAGTTTTGTCAAGTAGAACAGGAATGTTCAAAACTATATTTAGGAGGAGTGTCAAGATATAAAAACCATCCCATAGAAAAGGAACTGAGTGTGCAAGACCTACTGCAAATGCAAACAAAACAAAGCAAAAAGCAATCAAGCATGCAAGACCTATTGTACTGTAAATGCAAAGAAAACAAACCAAAAACCTATCAACTGTGCAAGACCGATTGCAAATGCAAACAAAGCAAGGCAAAAAGCAATCAAGTGTGCAAGATCCACTGCAAATGCAAACAAAGCAAAAAGCAATCAAGCAGATTGTGCAAGATCAGAAATGGGGGAAAAATAAAAGGAAACAAACTCCCCAAGACCCATTGGAAATGGGGGGGAAACCACAAAAGCAACCAAACCTCGCAAGGCTGATCGGAAATGGGGGGGAATCCAAAAGCAAGGAAACCGCCAAATCCCATAGGAAATGGGGGACAATACAAAATGCAAGGAAACCCCCCAAGACCCTTCAGAAATGGGTGGAAAACAAGAAACAAACCCCCCAAGACCCATCACAGCACAGAAACATAATCCCCAGCCCAAAACCATGCCGCAATAACACCCAGAACAGTGTTTTAAAAAGCAGAAAACAGCACCTTACCTTACCAGGCAGTCCCAAACCTCCCTGCAAACACACACACGCACACTCAGAGGCAGAAGCTAGGCAGTCCCAAGCCTCCTCCAATTGCACACTCTCTTAACACAGTGGTCAGGGAACAGGGGTAAATATCCAGAAATGGGGTAAATATGCAAATCTTGGGGCTAATTTTGGACGCGACCCTAACCAACTTCCCTCCTTCTCCTCCTCTTCCTTCTCTTCTGCCTGGAGGGGGTCTCTGGCTCCCCAATTGTCCCCTTTCCTCCCCCTTCTCCAGCCTGGCTGCGGACCTCTGAAGTACACAAAACCTGCAGGCAGGGTTTTGCCACGGTGCCGTCAGCAGCTTCTGGGAAACAGCTCCTGGGGAAAGCTGAAACCACCCGGTCTGCCCCCCCCCCCGTTACAACGGAGGCACAGGAGAAGAAAGGAGAATCTTCCCTGAGCTGTGAGTGAGCATCAGAGGGATGAATGGGAAGCTGCAACTGACATTTTTTTCCTTCTGAAGAGATCACGGAGCACAGACCAGGTCTGGGAGCCATCTTGCAGCCAGCTGTGAGTAACCCACCCAGCCTGGAGGAGAGGAGAATGGAGAACTGCAGTTAAAAACTAACAATAATAAATAAATCTGAAGACCTTGATCTAGAAAGGAGCATGTAATGCGACAAGGCCGAAAGGAGTGAGGTAGCGGTGAGATTGCTTACCGGCTCTGCTGCTTTGCTATTTCAAAAGTGAAACCAGCTGGTTGCAGACCAGCCAAGGCCAGCAGCCAGACTAAAATAAAGCAGACCCAGAAAAACTTTTTTATGAAATAGGCAAACATGGATATGGATAGAGCCTGAGTTGTTACTATTAAAAATTGGATAGACTTTTTGATAGCATACTGTAAGTTTCCATGACTATGTATTAAGCCTGTGGCGGGAGAAAGCCCCCCCTTTGGAGGTTACAGCTGTAAATAACATTTCAGCTGGGAAAGTTTTGATTCTTAAAGTGAAAGGTGTAATTGAAAACCAGAACTGGAGTGGTGGACCGGAGTGGAAAGAACATACTGTACTTTGGATAATGACATGTACTTGAGGAAAGTGGAATGTCAGCCCTAATATACTTAATTGACTTTTGAAACCCTTTGGGATTTTGGTGCCTTGTATGAAGAAGGGAACTGCAAAATATTGAGATGGGAAAAGAGAAAATTTTTCCTAGCCCCACAAGAACATCATCACTGAGAACTTGGGAATATTGACCTTTAAGACTCTGTGACTGTACTTAGCCTGGATTTATTTGGTTGGACTGCGTGGGTAACTAAGAAACAGAGGCTGGAGGTACAACAACCTTGATAAGACTTTCGAAAACAAGGTACATTCTACTATGGTGGTGGGTTAAACTGCTGGGTTAAAAAGTGATTTATATATTGTAATATTGGGCAAAGTTTGGAGGAAGGTTGTAGGTGAGGTTGCTGATAGTAGGCTCTTATCCTTAGCTAAATAGGGATTCGAGATGGCCTCAAAAAAATCAAAACCTCAGATGCCTGGAACCTCTCCTGCTCAGGCACCAGGTCTGACTAAGCTGGTAGAACCAGAGCCAGATAAAGAATAGCAGACCACTATGCAAAACCTATTAACTACAGGATTCCAGCAAATTAATTAACGTCTTACCCAGACATTCACTCAACAGACCAGATGAAGAAAATGAAAACGGAATTAACTGAAGCTAAGAAACAGATAACAGAAATGAAAACAAGAACACAAGATATTGAGGAAAAAGTGAAAGGCACTGATACCAGGGTGGACCAAACTGAAGAAACACTACAGGCAACACAGAAGAATCAAAAGCAAGATGATGATAGATTTGTAATGTTAGAGATGGGGAGAGCATAAAAAATGCTGAGATTTCAAAATGTACCAGTAAAGGAAGGTAAAGATCTAGAAATATTAATAAGTGAGGCATTGGCTCTAGAAATAGAAATAGACCCAGCAGAATTTTGTCAATATCTGGAAGCAACTTACAGGGTGAGTACAGCATATCTCAGAAAGAACAAGCTTCCTAAAGAAATTCATGTGAGATTTACAAAGAAGGTAATCAGAGATGAAGTTTTAAGAATCTCACAAGATAAACAACTGATAATAGAAAACAAGAAAATCAATGCACTAAAACAAATTCCCTGGCAAATGAGACAGAGAAGGAAGGAATATTCCTGTCTGGTATTGTTACTTCAACAAAATGGAATCTCATACAGATGGCTAACACCAGAAGGTTTATTCTTTAGGATTGATACACAGAGATATAACATAACATTTCTGATGAAAGCACGAGACTTCATGGGGGAAAATGAGAAGAATTTGAAAATACAGGGCGAAAGAAAGAAGGAGAGGAAACCAGAAGGAAGATCCCAAGAGAAACCAAGGCAATCATCACAATCAGAATCAGACACAGACTTAGGAGAACATGAAGTAGCCGATGTACCAGGAGCATGACAAGGAAAAAACAGAAAGTTAATAATCTACAACAAGATGTATAGAAAACAAATGAAGATTTTCTCAGTCAACGTAAATGGTTTAAACTCACCTCACAAATGGAGAAAGATCCTTCTACAATTACAGAAACAGAAATCCAACATTATTTGTATTCAAGAAACCCATATGAAAAGAGCAGACTTGAAACTGTTAGAACGGCCAAGGTTAGGAGAATTATTTGCAGCCTCGGATAGAAGTAAAAAGAAGAAAGGCTTGGCTATGTATATCAAGAAAAAATTAGAACCAAAACTGATTTTTGCCAAAGACAATGGAGGATAGTAATGGTGGAAATTCAATGAGAATCAAAGAAATTGCTAATTGTTAACATCTATGCACCAAATGGAAATCAAGAAATTTGTTTTAAACAATTGCAATCAGAACTGATAAAGATTACGATTACTACTGTCTGATAGGAGACTTCAATGCTGTCTTTGATAAAGAATTAGACACAAAAATCAGATAAAATAATTTTTAAAAGAGAGGTACAATTTCAAGAAACTTTTTACAACTGGCAGAAGAAGTGAACATCATAGATGCTTGGAGAACATGTAATCCAATGACAAGAGACTACACTGTCTATTCTAAAAGACACAAATCATGGTCAAGAATTGACACATGCTGGATCTCAACAAGCTTAATGAAAGAATTGGAACAAGTAGATATTTTACTTAATACATTTGCAGACCACAACCCAATTTCATTATAATTGGTCAGTAAATCAAGAGAATTTAATTGGAAGCTTAATACTACACATCTAAAAATGAGGATTTTAAGAAACAAGCAAAAGAAGAAATAGATCTTTTCTTTAAATAGAATATAAGGCTAGAAACTGATTATTATGGTCTGGGAGGCAAGTAAAGCCTTTTTTAGAAGAATAGCTATATGATTTGCAGCAAAACAAAAAAAGAAAAACAGAAAAAATATGATATGTTGGAAAGCAGATTAGCCTCAGACGAGATCCAGGTGAAACAAAATCCAACAAATATAGAATTGAAAGAGATGATAAAATCTATAAACCACCAGATAAATATACTGTTCACCAAAGAAATTGCAAAGAAGCTTAAATTTGCAAAGCATTTTTTTTTGAAAAGGCAAACAAACCAGGAAGATGGCTAGCATACAAATTGAGGAAAGAGAAGGAGGAAACAACAATATGAACACTGAAAGATGAAACGGGGATGGGGGAGAGGAGCGGGGCTACAAACAGCGAGGCAGCAAGAGAATCTGGGCTCTCCAGATTTCTGCTACATGCCGTGAATCCAAGACCCCCCCCTCGAGAAATTGGGGGAGAAGGGGAGCCAGGAGAAGCTCCCCTGGGTTGTAGGAGGGCGGGGGTTTTCTGGGGGGTGGAAGGCAACCACCTCTTTAGATTACCCTTTCTTCAGACAAAGGATTCCGTCGACACCATGTTTTATGGCTGTCCCAGCTGTAAGCCCCACGGCAGGAGGGAAAGCAGGAAGATTTTATGAAGGACTGCACCAACAGAACATCTTGTGAGTACAAAATAAATAAACTCAAATAGCTGGACAGTGTAATCCTGAAGCGGCATACAGGCTTTAGCCCCGAACAGATCAGCTTTTTTTTTACTGCGTCACACCCGAAATAGAGAAGCAGATAAGGACAGAGACTTTCATTTTCTGCTCCCTGTAAGAGGTGTAATTTAATGGTTGTTCCTTTAGGACTGACTTTATAATTTACAACCGAAGCTATTTGGAGAAAGCCTCATCATCTGTTGAGGATTTGACTTTTATTGCTTAAATACTTTACAGCTGTCGGCCGTGAGTAGTAAACAAGCTAAGTTGGGGAGAATCTTTATAACAAGGAATGTCTCTTCAAATGAGGTGGATACTTGGAAATTAAGAGGCAGTTTTGAACATTTACTTCGCAAATATGGAAACTCTAACAGGGGATATAGTAAATGTTTTTCAGAACTTACAGAGAAAACATTCCTGACCACCTGAATTTCCAGTTTGATGGGCCCAAGACTGTCCTTTCTGCGATAGAGGAAAGGATACAGCACTGGAACTTTTCGTCAGAACAGACTGAAACAGAGAACATCACTACACAGTCACAAAGGAAGGGACAAAGGAGGAGAAAGAGGCTCAGGTGGAGGAGAGGTGTCCGAATTTGATGGGTGTTTATGCAGACCGAAGAAGCGAGAAGGAAGAGTTGCAATATGATTACAAATCAGACATTCCTTGGCCCCAAATGGACATGAAAATTGGGGAAATTTCAAATCAGAGAGAAAATAACCTAATAGGATTTTATAGGTGGCATTTTAAAACTAGGGAAAAAAGGAGCTAATGTTTAATTTTGATGAAATATGAAATTGGGATATCATTGTAACACAATCAATCTATAAAGTGAGAGATACATAACATACCTATTCTCTGAAATATTGATATCATGTGAAATTTTGATATAGAATTTTATATTTGCATAGATTATAAATTGAAAGTAATATAGTGTAGGAGGATAATTAACACGTTTATATAAAGATATTAAACACATATGAAGTACAATATGATTAGGTAGCCAATGTTAGATATGTCTTGTGTGGTTTTGCTTTGTTTTTGTTTTTCTAATGATGTTGTTTATTGCTGAAATGTGGATTTTACATGATGGTAGTATTGATATTCTGAGAAATAATTGGTAGCCAAGGATGTAAAAGAAATAATTATTAACTGAACAAATCAGAGATAAAAATAAAATAAAAGGACTGAAAGTAAGAGGTCACACTTATAAACTCCAAGCTTTTGCAGATGATTTATTCATTATATTGGAAGATCCGTTGGACTCAATAGAACAGCGGTCCCCAACTTTCTGGGGACCGCAGACTGGCTGAGCCTCTGAGGAAGGCGGGCCCCCTGCAGGTGCATGCAGGTGTGAGCGGGCTCTCTGGTACATGTGCAAAGCGATGGAGGAGCGCCCACCTGCCCGCCACCGCCAATGTGAGTGCTCCTCCACCCCTTCGTGCATGCACAGGGGCACCTGCACACCCACCCACCCCTTCATGTGGGTGCTTGAGTGCATGTGCAAAGCAGTGGGGGAGCGCCTGCCCACCCGCCAGCACTGGCATGAGTGCTCCCCCACCCCTTTGCACATGCGCAGGGGCACCTTCAAACCCACCTGCATGCCCGCCCACCCTTCACCCAAGTGCTCGTGCACTTGGCCACATGCATGAAGGGGTGGGGGAGTGCTCACACTGGCGCTAGCATGCACACACATGCAGAAAGCAGCTGTGGAGAGGGGAGTGCGTGAGAGGGGGTGGGAGGTCTGTCTTCATGGCCCAGTCCGGCTCAGGCTACAGACCAGAACCAGGCCACGGACCAGGGGGTTGATGACCTCTGCAATAGAAGACCTGATGGAGATGCTGAAAAACTTTGGTGAAGTGGCAGGAATGAGAATAAACCAAAAGAAAACAAAAATACTTGTTAAAAATATGAGAGAACAAGAACGACAGAAGTTAATAGAAAAGACTAATTTCCAAGAGGAAAAGAGAATTAGATATTTAGCTATTCGAATTACAAAGATGACGAGCACATTATTCAAAGATTATTACATGAAATTGATTACAGACCAACTTGGAGAGATGGGACAAATTACAGTTAACGTTGATGGGAAGAATTGCAACTATCAAAATGAATGTCCTGCCAAAAATTGTATTTTTATTTCAGACAATTCCTATAATATTAAAACAGTCCTTTTTCCAAGAACTCAAAAAGATAATTATGAGATTTGTATGGCAAGGCAAAAAGCCAAGAATTAAAATTAAAGCAATGCAAGATGCCAAACAGAGGGCGGGTTTTAGTCTTCCAGATTGGGTTTTGTACTATAGATCCTGCATACTAGACTAGATAAAAGAACGAATAATTTTGGAAAATGATCTGCAGTGTGGTTGGCATGCTTTTCTGTGGTATAAAAAAAGATAAAGAACAAAAACAGTTTAATTCACATATGATAAGAAGAGCTTTGTTAGGAACCTGGACAAAGACTATACAACAAATTTACCAAAAAATACCAGTATGGGTATCACCTATAGAGGCCTTTACTCAATCCAATCTAATGATGAAAGTCAAGCTCCTAAGATATCAAGATTTACTGAAAAGTGACTGTGAGCTAAGGTCTAAAGAAGAATTAGAAATACAGAATATATACATAGACTGGTGGTCCAGAGCACAGCTTGAAGCCAGATACAGTAAAGATAAAATAGAGGGTTTCTATCTAGAACACAGGTGTCAAAAGCAAGGCCCGCGGGCCAAATCCGGCCCCCCAGACCTCGACTGATGGCCCGTGGAGCCGCCACCAGCCTTGCAGCCTCCCCCCCCTTTTTTTTCAATGAATTTACTCCGTGCCTGCACGGAGTAAATTCATTGAAAAAATGGCTCAAGTTAACAAGGCTACGTCCTCCTTCCGATTGGCTGTGGCGCTGTCACTCCTTTCCTCTCCCTCCGCCCCTCGCTCCCCCTCCCTCCCTCCCGTGCCTGTTCCTCGCTCGCTCTCGGCCTGAGGTGAGAGCCGTTCCCAAGGCCGCGCGAGGAGGGGGCTCTGCGCCGCCTCTGTCGCCCTGAGGGGAAGGGAAGGGAAGGGGAGCGGTGGGAGTTCCTGGCCGGGCTCCGAGGTGGAGGGAGGAGATGCTGGGGAGACACGGGAGGCAGCGGCCAGCGCGGCCCTGAGGAGAGGGAGAGAAGAGGGAACGTGGAGCGATGCGCCGGCCCGGTTGGGTAACGTCGGAGGCGGCCGTTCGACCCAGCCGCGGAGAGAAGGGAGGGAGGGCGGGAGGGCTGGCTGGTTGCTCGCTTCCTTTCCCTTCCCTTCCCTTCCCTTCCCTGACGTTCCGTTCTCTCTCTTGCTCGATTGGAATGCCTGAGGATTTGAAAGGACCGAAGAAGGCGTTTTTTTGCGAGATCCAAGCAGAGTTGCATATACTAAATAACTCTCTCTCTCTCTCTCTCTCTCTCCCTCTCTCTCTCTCTCTCTCTCTCACACACACACACACACACAGATCCCGGCACTTTTCCTTCCTTCACACACACATACGCATTCTCTTCCTTCCTGTAACTCTCTCTGTCTCTCTCTCTCTCTTTCTCTCTCACACACACAGAACCCGGCATTTTCTCTTCCTTCACACACACACACACACACACGTTCTCTTCCTTCCTGTATCTCTCTCACACACAGAAACACACACACACACAGAGAGACCCCGGCACTTTCTCTTCCTTCACACACACACACACACACACACACACACACACACACGTTCTCTTCCTGTATTTCTCTTTCTCACACACACACACAGGCACTTTCTCTTCCTTCTCTCTCTCTCTCTCTCTCTCTCTCTCACACACACACACACACACACACACACACTTTCTCTTCCTTCCTTTTCCCACCAAGTCGGATGGGGTCCTTGCAAGGCCATCAGTACAGATACAACCGGCCCTTTGATGGGGACCAAACTGCTGATGCGGCCCCCGATGAATTTGAGTTTGACACCCCTGATCTAGAACAAACGACATTTGATAAAGCTTTACTAGGCTCAAAAGATAAAATAATTAAGAGAATGTATACCCACTTGTTAGAAATTAAAATGCAAGATAAGATGGTTAAAGAATGTATGATTAAGTAGGCACAGAATATAGGACATAATATTGATATTGATCAATGGTCGAAAATATGGCAAATAATATAAAGCTCACGAAATCAGTTAACTTTAAAGAGAACATATATAAGATGTTTTATAAATGGCATATGACTCCTGAAAAATTGTCAAAGATGTATACAGATGTATCAAATTGTGGGAGTACGCCATTATGTTTAAGTGAAGCAGTTGCATACACCAGCAAGCTAGAGAACTTATGTAATATACCCATATATGGTAATGTTGTTTTACCCTGAGCATGCTCAGTGAGAAGATATGTTATGTAAGTTCGTATACTGTATGGCGATTGGCTGTGTATACTGTATGGCGATTGGCTGTATAACCCCTATATTGGAGGACATTTTGTGTTGAATAAAGAAGGGCTACGGGTGTGCAGGCAGGAGTTTTTTCTTCCCTCAAGCCACAATACACCACGGCTCACTGTTAGGCTCTGGAACCCATTTGGCCCTGATTTTTGTGTCCTGTGTGATTCTTTCACACCTGTGTGGCGGCCAGACCGCCACATCTGGTGCCCCGTGTGAGGCAAGGCCTACTCCACAGCGTGAGGCCTACTTTACAGTTTGAGGCCTACTCCACTGTGAGAGGCAAATTTTGGACCGGCTGTTCAGATAGAAGGCCGTCTTTCCCCCTACTCACCATGCCCTACGAGGGTTTCGGCGCGTGCATTCGTCTTCGGATCCCGGTGAGTAGGATTGTGAAAATTAGAACACACAGACCATGGGCTGCTCTTTGTCATCAGCCCAGCAGACCTATGTTGAGGACTTACAACAACTTCTTTCCTCAAAAGGTCAGAAAGCCACTAAAGAAGAAATAATTGAATTAGTTAAGGCTCTCGCCTGTTTTTGCCCTTGGTTACCGGAAAAAGGCACGTTGGACTTGGAAAAATGGATAAAAGTTGGAACCACTTTTCAGAATCATCCGGAGCTCCCTTTCCAGGTTCTTTTTACCTGGTGCAAGATTCGAGCTTGCTTGGTGGATATCACTCTGAAAAATATTCTCTTCAATAATCAATGGCAAACTGGCGTGGTTGGTGGCGATTTAGTTCTGCCGGTGCTTTTACCACCAGCACCAACTCCCTCAGCTCCTCCTCTGATTTATGAACCACCATTGGAGAAGATCCGTCCTAAACCACCGGATCAGGGATTGAACAAATGGGCTAATAACAACTCGGATGACCTTAATTTGTTCTCCGAGGATGAACATGACAAGCCATTTCATGAAAAGCCACTTCCTAAGCTGTTTCAACCTTTTCCTATTGCTTGTTCCATTGCTGCAGCTCTGCTAGAGATGGGAAACTCTCACCATTCTACTGTTGCCGCTGCATTTCCTATTATTCGGGGGAATCCAGCTATCCCGGGGCAGCCTGGGAATGATCAAAACCCGGGTGTCGCGGGCATTCCTGCTATGCCATATCGTTACGCCCCGCTTCAATTGAAGTTGGTGAAAGACTTTATGCAGGCTGTTCGAGATTATGGTCCTCACTCTTATTTTGTTAAGGCACTGCTCCCTAACATAGCTGCCTTAAGCTTGACACCTGGTGACTGGAAATTGTTAGGTCTGCCCTACCCCCTGCTCAGGCTCTCATTGTCCTTGATGAATTCAAGTTTTTAGTGGAAGGGCCCGAAATGCACAAATGATTATTGCTGCCGTACGGCTTAAAGCTGAAGATCAATTTAATGGTACTAGTAATTTTGCAATGGTCACTCAGCAACTCGCTCTAACAGATGTGGCAATTCAACAAATTGCACAACTTATTCAGAAAGCTTGGTCGAAGATTCCCAGCCCCCGCGAGGGTGGCGGATCCCTTGGTTTTGCCCGTATTCGACAGGGAGCTACTAAGTCATATTCAGATTTCATTAGTCGGCTCATGACTGCCACCGAACGTCAAGTGGAAAACGAAGAGGCTTGGGCAATCCTACTTAAGCAACTTGCATTTGAAAATGCAAATGATGATTGCCGAAAGGCCCTCGTTTCTACGTATAGCAATGCTGGCTCGACCATTCAGGACATGCTTAGGGTGTGCCAAAATATTGGGACCATTTCTCATACAGCAGCTCTGATGGTCGCCGCACAGACAGAAGCCTTTCAGGTTGCCTTTTCAGCAAATCCACCATCTGCCCAAGAAGATAAAAAATGTTTCAGGTGTAACAAGCCTGGCCATTTCATTAGCCAATGTCGTTCCATGCCCAAGACTGCGGCGCGCCCGTCTAAGAAATGCCCAATCTGTAACAAAGGGTTCAACTGGGCTAATCAATGTCGATCCCGACCACTACCTCAAAATCATAACCAAGCAGCCTCCTCTTCAAACCCTTCACAAAATCAGGGAAACTTCAGAGGGGGGTGGCCCCAGGCCCCGTAAAATCCCAGGGGTTTCACTTTCCAGATGGGAGACAGATTGGCATGCTAGTACAAACTGTCAATTCTACTGACTTCACTGTGCCAGGAGTAGCTCTTCCAGTTCTTGCTGGTATTTTTGACTCTGTCCCGCCTGGTCTGGTGGGCCTGTTTATTCCAACAGACAAGTTCCCCACTTTAGAAATCTTGGGTGGGCTGGTATTTCACACCAATGACCATAGCTCAGAAAAGTTTTTCCTTAGTGTTAGACCTTTTAAGGTCCTTTTCACTCTTCTGGCACAGGCAGAAATTGGCCGCCTTTTTTTCCTCCCCTCCCCACAAATACACCATTTGCTCCACAGGATTTTTCAGCTTTTGCTGTCCTCACCATGGATAACAGGCCTGTTACATACAGCTATGACATCACCTGCCCGTCACTGCTGAAGCTGTGTGTCATCTACCAATGGCGTGACAGAGGGTGGGACATAAGGGGTGGAGCTGTTGTATATAAGGGGAGTGAATGGTGTGAGAGATTCAGATAGGGCTAGATAGGGCTTTGAGATGGGGTTGAGATAGGGAGATAGGGCTTGGAAATACTGTGAGATAAGAACTGTGCTATATAGTGAGGGTCTGTGAGAGTGTGTGTGTGATTGCTTTATTATTTATGTTCAAGTGATTTACCATTCCTTTTGTTTGTACACAATAAACCTAAGTTTTTATTTTGAAATCATACTTTGGCCTGAAGATTCATTTGAGGGAATGGTTGGTGGCAGTGGGAACAAGAGTGATTGAGAGTGACGTAACGGCCCCTTTGTGAGGTATAAGGAGGCTGTCACAATAAAATTGGTGTCCAGCGGCGGGATGCAAGTATTCCAGTGAAGCCTTGGCAAAATCGTGCCCAGAGCAAGGGTCTTCAGTTAGGGTAATCTGAAGTGGAGAGCGTGGGTCACCTTCTAGGGCTTGGCTCAAGGGGAGCAAAGCCTAGTAGAGGGGCGCTGAAGCTTCAGAGTGTGGGGAGAGTGACCCAAAGCAAAGGCTGTGGTGTTTTGGCCAGCGTGTCCTGAGTTTAGGGAAACTCTGAGGGGACATAGCGAAGGCCAAGGGCAGCAAAGCTGAGGGATCTCCGTTTGTACAGCTAAACCTAGGTCAAGGTAGCTGTGTGAATTCAAGATTGGTGCCAGAGGCAGAATAATAAAGTAAACTTTGTTTGGCAAGAGGCCCAGCTTAAGGGGCAGAAGCATAGTTACAGTTGCTAGCTGACAGAGCTGGAGAAGGCTGCAACTTTATAACACAGACCAATAGCACAGGAAAAAAGTGACTTTAAACCAAGGCTTAAGAGTTCATATAAGAGCCTTTGGTGAAATAAAATGCCCTTAACCTGAAGTAGAAAAACTGAAATAAGACCATCTGAAATGGCAGCTAGTTCAGACGAAGAAATTAGTGGGGGAGAGGAAAGATTTTCCTCAGCTCAAGAGGAAAGGTCCTCTAGAGAAGATTTAACAGACCTCAGAAAATTTGAATTAGCACAAGCACATGAATACAGAATGAAACAGCTAGAGATGGAGGAAAGAATGAAACAAATAGAATTAGAGAGAGGATGGCTTTTGAAATCAGGAGAATGGAATTAATGAACCAGAACAATAACAATAATAGAAATTCCAACTCTGAAGAAGGGCAGTTGTCAAAAGCAGATCTAAAGAAATTCCCTACTTTCAAACAGGGAGACTGTCCAGAAGCATTTTTAACTCTTTTTGAAAGAGCGTGTGCTGATTTTTCAGTCAGAGAGTCAGACAAAATGATTATTCTGAGATCTATAATTAGTGGAAGCCTCGCTGAGGTTTACGCCGAAATGCCAATCGAAATGATTAAAGATTATTCTGAATTTAAAAAGTTGGTGTTTGCCAGATATGGCATCAATGCAGAACATCTGAGGCAAAAGTTCAGAACACTAACAAAGAAACCTGATGAGTCTTACTCACAGTTAGGGGCCAATTTGGCTAAATATTTGGATAAATGGTTGGCGCAGGAGAAAGTTGAGACAATTCAGCAATTTAAAAATATAATAGGATTGGAACAGTTTTATTCCCTTCTACATGGTGAAATAAAATATTTGGTAAAAGACAAGAAACCTCTAGATTTGAAACAGGCAGGGGAAATAGCAGATTTCATTTCACAAATCAGAAAACCTATTTATTCTGAGGGAAAGAGTATGAGAAAAACATGGAAGGACTGGACTACAATAGATATCCCAAGGGACAAGTTAAAAGCCAGCAGAAAGTGGGCGGCCATTTTGTGGGAAAGCCTTCAGAACAGGGCCAAGCCAGAATTTGGAGGGAAAAGAAAAAGGGGCTGGAAAGGGTCCATGGAGTGATAGAATTTGCTTCATCTGCCATGAAAAAGGCCATATTGCATCCCAATGTTATAAAGCAAAAGAAAATAAAGAAATTTTACCTCAGAAAATGAATTTAAACAAGACTAAATCTGTTTACTGTATTCAGAAGGGACAGATAACTCCATCAAGGGAGGAGGAGTCTGTTGTCATAGCAACGCCAACAGAGATCTCTACAACAGATGAGTTTAATGAAGATAATATTCCTGTGGCTGAAATAAGACATTGTCTACTTATAAGAACTGATCCCCAATTATTTGAAGCAGCTGGTGATAATATAGGAATTTTAGACCACAACTATTTAGCATTAAGAGACATGTGCTCTCAGGTTACACTGTGTCACCCTGATATCATACCACAAAATCACATTATACCAAATGAAAGTATGACAATTAAAGGAATAGGGGAAGGAATAGTTGTTTTGCCTGTAGCAGAAGTGTTCGTTCGTTATAAGGGCTGGCAAGGAAATTGGCGCATAGGAATTTCCTCACAACTGCCTTCAGCTGTACTTATTGGGACAGACCTCTCTGAGCATGTTAAGAGAGTGTTAATTCTTACACATTCACAAGACCAAACAGAGGCAACTGAAAAAGTTACTGACATTCAAGAAGGAAATGAAAATATACCACAAGCTGAGGCATTCTCACTTGAAATACCCCAAAGCAGTATATTTTCCCAGGAGCAGCAAGCAGATCCCACTTTAAAATGTTGTTTTGAGAAAGTGTCAAGCCTGGAATTATCCCCTGAATCCCCTGAAAGGTTCCTTATTAAGCAGGGTTTGCTAGAAACGGCTTTGGTCGCCCTGTGTGATGACCTACTGAGGGAGGCCGATAGGGGCAAAGTGTCCCTGTTGTTCCTCCTCGACATCTCAGCGGCCTTTGATACCATTGACCACGGTATCCTCCTGGGGAGGCTCTCCGAGTTGGGAATAGGTGGCCTGGCATTGTCCTGGCTCCGTTCCTTCTTGGAGGACCGCCCCCAGAGAGTTCAGCTTGGGGAGAGAGTCTCGGCCCCGTGGAGCCTCAATTGTGGGGTTCCACAGGGGTCGATTATCTCCCCAATGCTATTTAACATCTATATGAGGCCGCTGGGTGGGGTCATCAGGGGGTGTGGTGCTTCGTGTCACCAGTATGCGGATGACACGCAGCTCTACATCTCCTTTTCGCCAACCGCAGGAGAAGCCGTCCTGTGCCTTCAGCGCTGCCTGGGGACTATACTGGAATGGATGCAGGAGAACGGGCTTAGGCTGAACCCGGACAAGTCGGAAGTACTGAGGGTGGGCCCTCCCACAGTTGGGGATTTGGGAAACTCCCTCTCTTTTGGGGGGGTGACTCTCCCTGCAAAGGATGGTGTACGCAGCTTGGTGATCCATCTGGACCCGGTGCTCTCCATGGAGTCACAGGTGGCGTCGGTGGTTCGCACCGCCTTTTTTCACCTCAGGCGGATAGCCCAGCTGCGGCCCTACCTGGATGTGGGGGCGCTCACCATCTTAGTACACGCGCTCGTAATCTCAAGATTAGACCACTGTAATGCGCTCTACGTGGGGCTTCCTTTGAGGTTGCTGCGGAAATTACAGGTGGTGCAGAATGCGGCGGCCAGATTACTCAGTGGAGTGAAAAAATTCCAACATATTTCACCCACTCTGGCCGCATTGCATTGGCTGCCCATCAGGTTCCGCATCGACTTCAAAGTGTTAACGCTTACGTATAAAGCCCTAAACGGTTTAGGGCCTCGATACCTGGCGGAATGCCTACTCCCACCAAGTTCTACCCGGGTCACACGGGCGAGCCAGGAGGTGAGGCTGAGGAGCTTAACGCCGAGGGAGGCCCGAAAAGAGAAAACAAGAAATAGGGCCTTCTCGGCGGTGGCTCCTCGCCTTTGGAATAACTTACCTCCTGGCATTCGCGGAGCTCCCTCGCTGGGCACCTTTAAGAACCTATTAAAGACTTGGATGTTTCGGCAGGCCTTCTCTCCAGATTACTTTTGATTTTCTTCTCTCCTTTATTGTTTCCCTATTTTTAATTGTTGTTGTAATTATGCTGTTTTATGTTATTGTATTTTATCTCTGTTGTTGGCCGCCTAGAGTAGTCCACCACGACTAGATAGGCGGGATATAAATTAAATAAATAATAATAATAATAAAAATATAGAGAAACACTGATGAACATTTCAAAAGGGGGACATGAGATTTGAAGCCAGTTGGTAGTGCCTGATAAATATCGCCAAATGATTTTAGAAAGGGGACATTCTGATATATTTGCTGCACATTTAGGGATAAATAAGACCAAGCAGAGAATAACTCAAAACTTCTATTGGCCAGAAATAAGAAAACAAATTAAAAATTTCTGTCAGAGATGTGATGTGTGCCAGAGACAGGGTAATAACCGTGACAGGACTAAGGCTAAGCTGTGTCCATTACCCATAATCTCTACACCTTTCAAATGCATTGGCATGGACATTATAGGACCATTGCCTAAGGTCACAAAAAGGGGAAACAGATTTATTCTCACCATTGTTGACCATGCCACAAGATACCCTGAGGCGATTCCTTTGAATTACATTGAGACCCATATAGTGGCTGATGCACTTTTAAGCTATATGAGTAGAATGGGTTTTGCTTCAGAGATTATAACTGACTTAGGACCATCGTTTACTTCCAAACTTATGAAGTGACTGTGGCAGATTTGTGGTATTAAACATTTAGAAACTTCCCCATATCATCCGCAGAGTAATGGGTTAACAGAGAAATTTAATGGAACCCTTATGAGAATGATTAAAGCCTATTTAGCGGAAAACCCAAATAACTGGGACCAGAAATTGCAATTATTGTTATATGCCTACAGATCAGTCCCACAAGAAAGTACCGGGTTCAGTCCTTTTGAACTGCTATTCAGGAGAAAAGTGAAAGGACCACTTGATTTGATTAAGCAAAATTGGGAACAGATTGTAGAAGAAGATCCTCAAAATGTAGTCTCATACATAGACACATTAATGAACAACCTCAAAAGAAATTTAGAGTTGGCTGCTGAAAACCTGCAAGCCCAGAAAATTAAACAAAAAGTTTGGTATGATAAAAAAGCTAGGGAACAACAGTTTAACCCTGGAGATGAGGTGCTGATGTTGAGGCCCATCAAGGGGAACAAACTACAGTTGAACTGGGCAGGACCTTATAGGATCATTTCCAAAATGAGTGATCTTAATTACATTATTGAAGGAGATGAACACCAAGGCAGGAGGGTAGTTCATGTGAATGCAATTAAGCCTTATTACAGAGAGGAAAAGAGAGTGCTTTTTGCAATGAAAGCAGCTGATAAAGAAGAACATAATTTGCCATACTGGGAAGGAAGGGGTGAAATAAAGTTCAACACAGAGGAGGTGAAGATCAGCCCTGCACTCACCCTAGAACAACAGAGGGAAATAATGATGTTGGTTACTAAGTATCAACAGGTCTTCTCAAGCAAGCCTGGTTTAGCCAAGGGAGTGATGCATAGAATAGATACTGGAAATGCACCCCCGCAGGCAGTAACCCCATACAGAGTAACCAGACCTTATGTGAACAAGGTGCGCAAGGAGCTAGATGAGATGCTAAAAGAAAATATTATTGTGCCATCGTCTAGCCCACTGGTTCTTAACCTTTGTTATTCAGATGTTTTTGGACTGCAAATCCCAGAAGCCTTCACCATCAGCTCTGCTGGCTGGGGTTTCTGGGAGTTGCACTTCAAAAACACATGAGTAACAAAGGTTAAGAACCACTGGTCTAGCCCTTGGTCAGCTCCAATAGTTTTGGTGGACAAACCGGATGGAAGCATTAGGTTCTGTGTGGATTACAGAAAATTAAATCTAGTAACCAAACCAGATGTTTACCCCATGCCCAGACTTGACAACCTGACTGAAACCATTGGGGGTTGTCAATACATTTCCTGTTTAGACTTGACTAAAGGGTTCTGGCAAGTGCGGATAGACACTAGAGATCAAGAAAAAACTGCTTTTTGTAGCCCTTTCGGCTTATTTGAGTTTCGTGTCCTCAGTTTTGGCCTTAGGAATTCCCCAGCTACATTCCAAAGGCTGATGGACAAAACTCTGCAAGGGCTCAGTGCATTTACTTACAGTTACAGTTGTTACAGTTGCCTACATTGACGATATAGGGATCTTTAGCAACACCTGGCAGGATCACCTGTGTCACCTAGAGTTAGTACTGCAGCGGTTGAAAGCAGTGGGGTTAACAGTAAAAGCAAGTAAATGTCAGCTGGGTAGCCCCGAGATGAAATATTTGGGTCATATGGTAGGGGGAGGTGTAATCAAACCCCTAGAAGCAAAGGTAGAGGCAATACGTAATTGGCCTAGACCCAATACCAAGAAAAAAATTAGATCCTTTCTTGGTTTAGTGGGATAATATAGAAAATTTATCCCCAGGTTCAGCGAAATTGCAGCACTGTTGACCGAGCTGATGAGGAAAAGGAGTGATGACTGCATCCCATGGTCCAGTGACTGCAAGGAGGCGTTCGGGAAGCTGAAGGAGGCGTTAACCAACCACCCTGTGTTGCGTGCTCCAGACTTTGATAAAGAGTTCATCATCTACACCGATGCATCCAACGCCGGGGTAGGAGCCGTGCTATGCCAGTGTGATGACAACGGAGACCAGCATCCTGTGTCCTACCTGAGCAAGAAACTTCAGAAAGGCGAGAAACACCTGTCGGCCATTGAGAAAGAATGTTGGGCCATCGTGTACTCAGTCCAGAAATTAAAACCTTACATCTGGGGGAGACACTTCATTCTGTGTACAGACCACTCACCTCTGATGCGGTTAAAGACTATGAAAGCCCAAAACAGCAAGCTAATGAGGTAGGCTTTAATTTTACACGACTATGACTTTGAAGTTAAGGTGGTCAAAGGGACTATGAACTGTGTTGCTGACGCCTTATCCCGAAGACCAGACGACGACAGATGAGAAAAAAATGGACTCTTGAAATTAATAACTGTGTTTAATAAGTTATGAAAATATGTGGTTATTGGAATATTCTGTGTGTGTATATATATATATATATATATATATATATATATATATATATATATATATATATATATATATATATATATATATATACATATACATATATATATATATATATATATATACATATACATATATATATATATATATATACATATACATATATATATATATATATACATATATATATATATATATATATATATATATATACATATATATATATATATATATATATATATATATATATGCAATTGATTATTTAAGTGTAAGTATATTTTGAATAATATAGTTACGTAAGAGTGTGCCTAATATGTTAATGGTAAGTGTTAAAATGTGGGAAAAATGTAATGTTTGATTTTGTTTCCAGTTGTTTTGGTGAAAAGCACCTTAGCTTTCCCCCACAAAACAACTTTTAAAGGGGGGATGTATTGTTACATACAGCTATGACATCACCTGCCCGTCACTGCTGAAGCTGTGTGTCATCTACCAATGGCGTGACGGAGGGTGGGACATAAGGGGTGGAGCTGTTGTATATAAGGGGAGTGAATGGTGTGAGAGATTCAGATAGGGCCAGATAGGGCTTTGAGATAGGGTTGAGATAGGGAGATAGGGCTTGAAGATACTCTGAGATAAGAACTGTGCTATATACTGAGGGTCTGTGAGAGTGTGTGTGTGATGGTTATATTATTATAGTGATTGCTTTATTATTTATGTTCAAGTGATTTACCATTCCTTTTGTTTGTACACAATAAACCTAAGTTTTTATTTTGAAATCATACTTTGGCCTGAAGATTCATTTGAGGGAATGGTTGGTGGCATTGGGAACAAGAGTGATTGAGAGTGACGTAACGGCCCCTTCGTGAGGTAGAAGGAGGCTGTCACAAAGCCTACCATGGACCTTATTGTAGGGGGAAGAAGATCACTGGACTGATTGACTCGGGTGCTGATGTTACTGTTGTGGCATTAAAGGACTGGCCCTCGTCATTTCCTCTTCGCACCACTGCTTCAGTGTTTGGTGTTGGGGGATTCCAGCCTGCACAGATTAGTGCTCAACCACTTTTATTTCAACATGAACAGCAACATGTAACCCTCACCCCACTTGTCATGGACATCCCTTTTACTTTGTTTGGCAGAGACCTTCTTTCCCATCTCAACGTTACCATCCACATGTCTTCAAATTTATCCTAAGGGCCTCCCCCTGCACTCCATGTCATGCTCTTCCTATTATGTGGATTGATGAATCTCCTGTATGGGTTGATCGGTGGCCACTCCCTCAGGAAAAATTGCAGGCGGCCACGGCCGAGGCCATCGTCTCTGAACAATTAAAACTTGGCCACATATGTCCATCCACTTCCCCATGGAATACTCCTATATTTGTAATCAAAAATAAATCGGGGAAATGGCGACTGTTGCAAGATCTTCGTAAGGTCAATGAACGCATGGTTGTCATGGGCTCTCTCCAAAGGGGGATGCCTAACCCTAATCTAATACCTGCTAATTACCAAGTGAGGATTATTGACCTAAAAGACTGGTTTTTTCCATACCACTTGCACCTCAAGTCCAAGTGAAATTTGCCTTTTCCCTTCCCACCTGCAACAACTATCATCCTGCTGCCAGGTATCAATGGCGGACACTCCCGCAAGGGATGGCAAATTCGCCAACTCTGTGTCAATATTTTGTTCACACAGCTTTGCTGTCATGAATTTGATTATGAAAATAGAATAGAGTTGTATTTCATAGGATTTATTTCAGAGCTGCAACGAAAAAGCTAGAAATCTGCTTGTGTCCAGGTGCTAATTAGAGAAAAAAATTGTACAAGGTCAGTTCTTCTCCAGCTAAAGAAAAAAAAGTCAAGATGACCGTTATCTTATCAAAACTCCGATGGACAAGGACATAACTTCTTAATTTAAGAAGGACGGAGAAGAGAGAGGGGGGAAGAGTTTGCTTTCATGACAGCCAGAGACGACACACGGAGAGAGATGCATCTGGCAGAACTTTAATCAGAAGACTGTGTAAGAATGTTAGTTTAAGATATAGCTAAACTGTTTATTATTTTCACTTTATAGAGGAAATTACTGGTGGCTAAGGCTGGGGGTTATTTTGGAAATAATTTGGAAATACTGAATGACGTTAAAATGAGCTTGTTGAAATGATATCTTTTGTAATAAAATATAAAAAGACAAATTGTCTGTAAGCTGTCTCCTTGTTTAGACCAAGCTACTGTAGTAAATTGGATATTTTGGAACTAGGATTGTTTTGATCTGGCCACATTACGCTACCAAATTAGGGTCCTAGATTAATGAAAGGAAGATTAGATCTTCCAGAGCTCCTAGACATTGTTTATTTAAAATCGGGACAGACTTGGGCGAAAGGGTGAGAAGTCGCCTAGAGCAAAGTTACAGGACCCGTTTTTGCTGGAGATAGGGACGGATCATTCCTGGATCCCTCTCTGTCCCGTGTAAGGGCCGTTCTAAGGAACACTTTTACCACATGGTGGCATCTTGGTATCTGAGTCTCATGTGCCGTGTTTACAGTATAGTGGCAGATGGAATTTGATTTACAAGCCATGGTGGCTGTGTTTGGATACAAATCCATGTGCTGTGTTTATGCCATGCTGACAGCTTAAATAGTTGCAGCTTGGGTTGCGCTTTGCTCAAGGGCTGAATTAGCGCTGGTAATTGTTTTATGAAGGCAGATGTGTGAGTAAGCAGATACACACTGCTAAATAAAGGACAAGAGAAACTTCTCTGGCGTGAGCTTCAGAGCAAAGCAGGGAAGGTTGTAAATTATTGTGACTGGAGAAGACTCCTATGCAGAAAGCTCAGGCTAAACTGATGCAAGGAGAGATTCTGCCAGTGGCTTTAGAGTTCCAAGGAACAAGCATTGTGCTGTTTAAAAAGTGCCAGCTCGTTTCACTCAGGTGACAGAGTGGCAAAATTGTTTTGAGTGTAGCAGGAGTCTATAAGGAGCAGCCAGGATAATAAAAGGAATTTAAAAATAATTAAATAAAGTTTAAAAAAAGGAAAATTTCCTACCCCAAGCCAGAGCCAAAAGGATTTCCTGGAGGGAAAGTAGGATCAGTCAAGGCTGACAGTTTAATTGTTTTATTGCTCCTCCCGTGCTTCAGCCAAGGCTGCAGGGAGAGAGGGGGAAAAAAAGGAAAAATGGCTTTTAGCAGTCGGTTTTCACTGCCTGAAGTATCAGTGGATAAGGAGATGTTGGAAGCAATGGAACACTGGGAAGTATATAACCCAGAGGATGAAGAAGATGCCCAAAGATTTTTTTTTTATCGAAACCTTTATTGGCATATAAACGGACAACAACAAAACATAGGTACAAGCCAAGCGATGATCAGAGTAAACGTAAAATAGGAGATACACTCAACAAATAGTATCATAGGTAATGGGTTAAATTGGAAATTTCCAAAAGATATCTTGCAACGGCAGATGTAATCCGCGGGCAAGAATCATTCAGGAAAAAGGATAGGGAGTTGGGCAAAAGAGAAAGCCACGGTTCGAGAAACAGCTTTCTCAGAGATGAATGCGCCGGGCAATGAAATAAAATATGGTCCAGGGAATCTGGGAGGGTATGACAGAAAAAGCAGAGCCTATTTGCATGGGGGATCTTAGCGAATCGGCCTGCATGAACCGCCGAAGGGAAGATATTGAGGTGAGCTAACATAAATGCTCTTCTCTGACCAGGGTTGGTCAGTGAAGAGAAATAGTTAGAAGGGCGTCCTAGGGAAGGAGGAAGACTGAAAAAAAGGGGAGAACAAGTGGTGTAAGGGCCATTCTAAGGAACGCTTTTACCACCGTTTAGAAATGCTTTTCCGCAGCTAAGAGTTTACCATTATATGGATGACATCCTTATTGCTGGTAAAGAAATAACTGATCATCATACTACCTTCCTGGTGAAAACCTTAACTGAATATGGACTTGTCATAGCTCCTGAGAACGTACAATCATCACCTCCCTACACCTATCTGGGACACAAACTTTCAGAGTCAGCCTCACTTCCCGTCTTACCTGATTTAAAGTTTAAAACTACTTACACTCTTGTAGAACTGCAAAGTTTAGTAGGAAATATTAACTGGGTACGACCATATTTGAAACTTCGAACACAAGCTCTATCACCTTTGTTTGCTGCCTTAACAGGACACTCTTCTCCGGCTGACATCATCCCGATAACTCCAGATATGCAGCGTGTTTTTCGCCTGATCTCCCAGGCACTACGAGACCGTTCTGTGGATAGGATTCCTTATGATACCTCTCCGGTTGCCTGTGCTATTTTCCCGCCTTCATCTCCTATGGCTTTACCAACAGGAATTATCTACTCTCCCGGTCAGAATCAAGTCTATATAGTAGAATGGCTTCATCTTCCACACACTCCACCGAAGAAGATCTACAGTTTGATTGAAGCTACTTCAGACTTACTTGCCAAGGCTCGCTCCCGTGTTCTTCAACTTACTGGGACAGACCCTGTGTCACTTTACTTACCTTTCTCCCCAGGAGAAGTAGAAAGACTCCTACAAACCTCTGTTCCTTTTCAGGTGGCTGTCGCAGGCTTCTCTGGTGCTGTACTAGCCAATCCTCCTAAGGATAGACGGCTTACCTTTCTCTCTTATGTCTCATACTCTTAGTTCCTTTTTTGCAGATTATCCGATTCCAGATGCTACTACTGTTTTCACCGATGGCTCCCTGTCCTGTGGGGTCATTACGTGGAAAGATGAAGAAGGCAAATGGCAGTCTCGCTACACTACTTCTTGCTCCTCTGCTCAACGTTCTGAGCTAACTGCTGTTATTCTTGCTTTTAACATCTTCTGCATAAAGCCGTTTAATCTTGTTGACATTCAATATGTTTATCGTCTTTTGCTTCATCTTCCTCATTCTTACTTATCTCCTACTATGGACCAAGAACTTTACAATCTCTTTGACTCTCTGCAGGCTCTTCTCCATGCTCGTACTGCCTCTGTCTTTGTCACTCATATACGTTCTCACTCTGGACTCCCTGGTGTTCTGGCTGAAGGTAATGCAATGGCTGATTCGCTTCTCCGTTCCCCTGTATCTGTCGCCTTTTCGCTATTTGATGACCCTCTTCTTTCCCACTCATTCTTCCATCAATCAGCTAAGACTCTTCACAAACAGTTTGCCATTCCTATGTCTCAAGCTCGTGATATTGTTTCTACCTGTTCTTCCTGTGCTACCTCTCCTCTAAATCTTCCTTTTGATTCTGTCAATCCACGTGGAACTGGACCCAATGATATTTGGCAGATGGATGTTACACATGCTCCATTGCTTTCTCCCTTTTCTAAGGTCCATTTGATTGTAGACACCTTCTCTGGTTTTATTTGGGCTACACCGCTTAAAGGAGAAACAATTCGTCATGTGATACAACATGCCATCCGTTGTTTCGCCATTATGGGACGACCACTTTCCCTCAAGACTGATAATGGACCTGCATATGTCTCATCTGCCTTTTCAACATTTTGTAAAGACTGGGGAATTAAGCTTATTCATGGGATTCCCTTTAATTCTACTGGTCAAGCTATAGTAGAACGTGCTCATTTAACCTTCAAATCCTTGCTTTCTAAACAGTTGGATAGCAAACATGTTCCTGTTGCCAATATACCTTTTTGTGTTGCTAAAGTACTATATGCTCTTAATCATCTTTTTTATCCTCATAATAGGAACTCCTGTTGAGGTTCATTTTAGAACACAGGAGCAGCTTCCACGTCCTTTGGTATCCTACCGTATCCCGCTGGACCCACAGTGGCATGGTCCCGCCCAGCTCATCACATGGGGACGCGGATACGCAGTAGAAGTGGACGGAACACCTCGTTGGATTCCTGCTCGCTGCGTTAGGCCATGGCGATCCGAGAGAAAATAATAGTACTCTGTTTCATAGTTGTTACTAATGTTTCCTGTTACTCACCCTCATGGAGGGACAATTATTTTATGAAAGATATTGCAAAAGTTTCAGTTATTAACTGCTATATATGTGCTCATATATCCGGCAATTCCTTTTCTGATGGATTTTTTATTAGTGTACCCCTACCTGCATGGATGTCTAAAGCCATCGAACCCATGCGCTCACTCTCTCCTGCGAGGGGTGGGGAGTGGAACTATAATAATCTTTTACAGCTTTCGAACTTTACAGAAGTTACATTTAATGACACAATACGTGCCTTGAAACTTGTTAATGTTAGACCTAAAAAGAATTTCGCACTGTAGCCTTACAAAACCAATGAGCTCTTGATTTTATCTTAGCTAGTAAAGGTGGCGTCTGTGTCTTGATTGGTGATGCTTGTTACATCTATGTTCCTGATCATTTCTCTGATATTTCTCAAAGACTTTCTGACATGGAACATCACTTTACTCAATTCAATTCGGTGTCAGGTTTTCCCTTTTGGGACTCCTTTTGGTCATAGCTACTGTCATTCGGTTTTGGATGGCTTTGACAATTACTTATGTACTTTATTATTGTCGTTTGTTCTCATGTTGATTTCTTGCTGCATACAGTTATTCCAAGCTTGATTCATATATTTCGTAATTGCTTTGCTCATGCTACTCCTACCTTCTCTTTAACCTTGTAGCAATTATATCAAATCTCTCACTATGTGCTTAATACTGAATCCCTCCAGATAAAAAACAGTTTCCTAGTTCTTCATACCTTCGTCATAATTCATTGGACTCAGAATATATAGGAGTATGTAATTGGCAATGACTTCTAACTAAATTAAAATAAAAACGAAGGAGATGTGGGAGTACGCCATTATGTTTAAGTGAAGCAGCTGCATACACCAGCAAGCTAGGGAACTTATGTAATATACCCATATATGGTAATGTTGTTTTACCCTGAGCATGCTCAGTGAGAAGATGTGTAAGTTTGTATACTGTATGGCGATTGGCTGTGTATACTGTATGGCGATTGGCTGTATAACCCCTGTATTGGAGGACATTTTGTGTTGAATAAAGAAGGGCTACGGGCGTGCAGGCAGGAGTTTTTTCTTCCCTCAAGCCACAATACACCACGGCTCACTGTTAGGCTCTGGAACCCATTTGGCCCTGATTTTTGTGTCCTGTGTGATTCTTTCGCACCTGTGTGGCGGCTGGACTGCCACATCAAATATCTGTTGGAAATGTGAAACACATGTGGAAAGCTACTATCGTATGTGGTGTAATTGTAGAGTAGCGAAACAATATTGCATAGGAGTACATATTGTGTTACAACAAATATTGCTTTGTAAGGTTCCATTAACCCCAGAACTGTTCTTATTGAGTATGATACTAGACAATATAGATAAAGCAATGTATAATTTATATATAATTACTGCAGCTAGAATTCTTTATGCTAAAAATGGGAAAAGCCAGGTGGTACTGAAACAAGAAGATCTTACAGAAACAGCAGAAATGGACATCTTATCAGAAGTGATGAAGGCCTATCCATTACAAAAGGCAACAAAAAGATGGGACTTATTTCACAAATGGTTAGAGTCATCGGATAGTGCTCAAATAACATAGATATAAATGTGAACTAAAATATGGAAGGCAGAAAATAGTAGAATAGCTGAGTTTGGATCTTGATATTGCAATATGAATAGAATGGATGTTAGTATATTTTTGTTTCTCCTCCCCCTCTAACCCAAATCCTCTTTCCTTCCCTTTTAACTTCTTTATCCCATACCCCAACCCAAGTTATCCAAATAAAAAAAAAAGAATAAAAGAAGAAGTACACAAAACCTTTTATAGTTAAACATCACCTCCTGAGGCTTATTTTCTAAAGTGCCAGGCTTTGGTGAGGGTGGATACCAAGAACAACTGGGTAAAGGGGACTTCTACAGCTAATTCTCACCTAAAAGAGCTGGCCTTCCGCTGTGCATTTTACTGGAATGTAAGCAAGTTCCCAGAACTCTCAAGTTGCAGAAAGATATATTTTAAAATGCCCAGAAAAAGAGCCTGCCCCCCCACATCCCCCAGAGACCGTAAAATTTGGATTGGGCCCCTCCTCCCACTTGGTCTGCAATGCATGAAGGCCTTGCAAGTGGAGGGAGGTGGAGGCGTCTATTTTTCTCTTGTGCTTTCTCATCTTCCTCCTTGGGGGGGTAAATTTGGAGGGGGCAGATCGGATGTCTGGGAGGGGTCTCAATCTCCCCTCCCCACCAGGGCCCTTTCTCTGTGCGTGTCCTGGGTCCTCCTTTGCTTTCCTGCGAGGAGACCCCCCCTTCTTTCCTCAGATCCTGCAGGCACCCTTTTGGGGGTGGCAAAGGCAGAAAGGAGGGAGCGTTGCTTGGAGCTCTTTCCCTCCGCACCAATTTCTCCTTCCTGCTCATCCAGCGAAGATCCTCCATAGGGCGGCCATTTTCCAAGCGCCGATCAGCTGTTTTTAATCACTGTCTTCCGAAACAAGGGTCGGAAAACAGTGGGAAAAACGCTGGGAAAATCGTCGTCCAGCGAAAAAACTGTTCCCGGAGCAGGGACCTAATCATCATAAAGCGGATTTTTCTCATAGGAACTATCATTTTGCGATCTCTATAGCGATTGCAAAAAAGTCACCATCAAGCGATTTCGTCGTAATGTGGGGTCATCGTAAAGCAGGGCACCACTGTACTAGACATTTTTAAAAAATTACCTGGAGAGACGTCGTTCCCAGAAATCTCCAGCAGGAGGTCCTCATGCAGAGATCTCAAGCCTCAATCCAGAAGATCCCAAGTTCTGTTGGGGTCAATACAGGGTCACCTCCTCAAAGGCCACTGGAAGCGGGAAGGAGAAAAGAGTCTTACAGTGGACCCTTGACTTACAGACGGCTTGACTTACAGACTTTTTGAGTTACGGACTTCTCTGGCCGCAAAATTTAGGTTTGACTTGCAAACTGAGATTTGACTTACAGACCAGAAAAAAACCAAAATGGAACAAAAACGGCCTGTTACGGGATTAATCGGTTTTCAATGCACTGTAGGTCAATGGAGACTTGACTTACAGACTTTTTGACTTGAGAACCGCCTTCCAATACGGATTAAGTTCTCAAGTCAAGACCCCACTGTACTAGGTGGAAAAGGTCCCATAATGTCCCAACTCTGTTTAAAATGTTTGAAAATAACAGGCGTACTCTGAAGTTCAGCTTCAGTAAGCTGAGTCGCATGTCCAATTTTCTGACAAACAGGTCAGCTGCGACAATTACGTCTGGCTGATTTTGAAACACTGGGCTAGTAGAAATGAGTAGTAATTCTATTCAAGGTCCTTTGGAAGCGAAGGTGGCCAGAAAAAGCAGCATCATGGGCTAACACGAACACCTTTTCTCGGAAAGGCGTTGGCACTGTGTTGGGGAAGGCAGGAGCTCCTCTTAAAGTCCCAGACCAACCCTGACATACCCCACACACCCACACCTATGGGGGGGGCTATGGTGGGAGGGGCTCCCCAACCTCATTGCAAGGAGAGATGTACGTGGGGTGGGTGGGCAGGAGCAGTGAAGGAAGAAGAGGTGGAGCAAAAGAGAGATGCGTCACCCACCCTAAAGCATGGGTGAAGGAAGGCCAGGGTGGGGTGGGGGGGTCACCTGGAGAGTCACCGCCTCTCCTTTCTTTCTGAAACACCCTCAAAGAAAGGAAGGAAAGCAAAAAAGGAAAAGAGAGGTCTCTATGCACAGGAGAAGAAACAACCACCACCAGAGGATGATTCCCTGCACGCTCACACACACATGCATGCGTGCAAGCTTCCTGGTCCCCCCCCGGGTGGGATTGTGACCCTCCCTCTCTCCTCCCCCCGTGTATATCATCCCTGTAAAAACTACACATGAAAAAGACATTTTCAGACGGTATACTGTGGTAACGTCCCTCTAAAACTGCAGATGGAAGGCAGTTAAATCTAGCTTCTGAAAAGGCCTGCCGGTATTTTGAGATGGTTAGGTGGAATTTATTTATTTAATTTTATTTATATCCCGCCAATCTGGTCGACCACTCTAGGCGGCTTCCAAATATATACATAAAACGACAAATAGATATTACACGAGAAATTACTACATTAAATTACAAATTCTACAAGATGGAAAAAATAAGAATAAATAAAAAAGGTAAATGAAGAGAAAAGATCAAATATTGACTGGAGGGAAGGCCTGCATGAACATCCATGTTTTTAGTTGGTTTTCAAAAATGTCAAATTTAAAAATTTGACCTTTAGACCAAAGTTCACGGGTGAAAAGATTTTGCAGACCTTGTAAACTCCTTTTCTCGGTAAGGCTTTGGGACGACAAGCTGATGCTTTTGTTCCAAATCCAAACGGGATTCCTGGGTGATTGCCCCGTACAAAAGTCCCTTTGCGGCCCAAGACGACCTGAGAGGTTTCACTGGGGAGGAAGGCAAACCAGAGTCAGCCGGGTCCCTTGGAGACGGCAGAGAGGGGGGGGTCACTTTTCTGCGCCCAACAGAAACATCCGGGGGAAATGGCCTGGCTCGGGGGGGGGGGCAGAAACCTCTGCCTGAGCAGAGAGCACTCCCTCCCCCCACCCCACTCCACTTTTGGAGTTTAGAACCTCAGTGTTAATTAATTAATTGTTCAGCAGGCTCTGGCTGCCCATCAGTCCCTTCATCATGTTTTGAAGGCAAGGAACTCAACTTCTCCAGCTCAACAATTTTCCTGTTTTTAAACATTCTGGGCAGCCTTTAGGCCTTTGATTTCTTTGTTGTGCCAAGGCAGCTGGGCTAAGCAAACATACCTGTTTCTTTCTTCAGAATTTAGGAATTCTCATTGGTAGCCCCCTTTTTCTCCTGGCCAGAGGGCCTCAGGCCGCCCAGAATAGTAAAAACAGTCCTATGGATTTTAAAAGGCAAATGGGCAGAGTGTGTGTGGAAGTGCTGGTTTAAAAAAGGAGAAAACAGCACCTCCTGCATGACACGGAGGTCGTGGCAAAAGGGCCACAGAGGAGACGGGCGTTGGAGAAATCAGCTTTCCCGAGGTTGACCTCCCTTTCCTTCATCCGGCCTAAAGACTGACAGAAACAGGCAGCGTCTCTGGTTCAGAAATGAATGACGGCGGCTTCCCTTGAGCTACAGAAACCGTCCTGTCAGAATGCAGAACGAACAACTCTGGTGACCTGGAAGGGTATCTCTTCACCAGAATAGCCTCCTTCTGTGCAAGCCGGTTGCAGAAAGAGTCACACCCCCCCCCCCGAAACGCACCGACTCTCACAGGCGCCGAAGCCTGGCAGACCCCGAGGGAGGTGGAAAGAACTCGTTACCCCCTCACACGAAAACACGAAAAGGCTTGTTCCGAAGAGCCTTTCCTGACACGCCTCGCCTGCCTGGTTCCTCACCTGTCCTGTCAGGATCTCAAGTCCTTCCCCCCCCCAGGCTGGACACTGCCTCGCCCCCCCCCCATCCACCCACCGGACGTGTTTGGGGGGGGGATTTGCCACCTGGGTTCCTTTTCTCTTTTTTTCAAGGGAAATGACTTGGAGGAGGAGAAGGAGAAGGCGGGGGGGGGGGAAGAGACTCGCCTTTTTGGCCATCCTGGCCGGCAGAGCGGGAGGGAGGCCCTTTTGTGTGCCTGTTTTTGTGGATGTGTGTGCGGGTGTCCCTTCCACAGACTGGGGGGGCGCCCCCCACCTTCTGCCACCTTCTTTCAACTCTCCCAGAGAGAGAGAGAGAGAGAGCCGGAGCTTCCGTCCTTCCTTCCGAGACCCACTCCTCCTCCCCCCCCCCCGTCCAGGCCAGGCTCTTCCTTGAAGGGACGTTTTAGGCCTCCCGCCCCTCCTCGAAAGACGCCTTGCCCGCCATCCTGGAACCTGTTGGGGAGAACTCAGACCCCCCCCCCCACCCCCCACCCCCACCTCTCCCAGGGACACACGGGGGGGGGGAATTTTCTACTTACCAGAAGGGCCACTAAAATTCCCCCAACCGCCTTCCTGAGGGGAGACCTTCTGGCCGCCTTCTCAACTGCGCACGCGTCACAGCCCCCCCACCTCACACCCCGTCTGTGGGGAAGAGGAGCGCATGCGCGCGAGGGAGAGCGAGCCGAACAGGCAGGGAGGGGGTCTCGCGCATGCGCAGAGAGGAGCCCTGGGTGGGCTTGGAGGGCAGCCTGTCAGTCACTCGAGGGGGAAGAAACGGCCATTCTTGCCCAGCCAGCCTTCCAGAGGGAGGGGCTTCTGCCCAGAGACAGGTGACGCGGAAGGAGCAGGAGGAGGACCGAGCTCTCATTGAGTCTCCGTTGTCTTATGGGCGGAGCCAGAACCTCTCCCCTGCGCGTGGCTTGGTTGCCAGGCAACCCCCGCATAGACGCCATAATGCGGCAGGGGGACGCCCAAGGAGACCCAGCCCTGGAAGGCTTCCGCCCAGCAACGGGTGACGCGCAGGAGGAACGAACTCTCATTGGGCCTCCATTGTTCTTCGGGGAGAGGCTGCTTTGCAAGGGGGGAGCGGATTCCTCGCGAGTTTCCCGCCAGGGGACCGGCAAGGACGTGAGCCGTCTGTCTGGGGTGCAGGACCGCTTTGGGGGGCTCAAGAGTTGCAGAGATGGAGAAAAACCCGTCTCTTCTCCCCCCCCCCGCCAACCCCAGAGACCCCCCCTCACAATCCGCTCCGTCTGCGAAGCACGAAAGGCCCCGCCCGCTTCGAGGGAGGGGGGCGAGGGGGGTCCCTTTGTTTCTCTCCCTGCCTTCCTCCTCCTCCTCTTCCTCCCCGCATGGAGGGGGGGCTAAATTGGGAGGGGGGCCGAATGGGAAGTCTGGGAGGGGCCTCGATCTAGTCCCTCCCCCCCCCCGAGCGAGACACCCAGGCCCTTCTCTCTGTGCGTGTCGGGGGGGGGGGGTCCCCCTCGACCCCCTTCTTTCCCCGGATCTTGCAGGCAGCCTTTTTTTTGGGGGGGGGTGGCAGAGGGGGGGAAAGTGGGGAGCGTCCCCCCCGGTGCTCTTTCTCACCCTCCAATTTCTCCTTCCTCCAGCAAACCCCCTCCCCAAACTTCACCCCCCCAGGTCGGAAGCGGGGTATGGGATGCAGGATATGGGGAGGAGAGAGGGAGGGAGGGAGGGAGGGAGGGGGGTCTGCAAAGGGAGGACACAAGGGGGATCCCAGAAATGGGCCCTTTCGGGGTGACGAGGGGGGGTCAGCTGGGGGCGATGGGGCTCCCCTCCTCCCCCCACCAGATGCTTGGCCTGCCATCCTGAGCGTCCTCTGGATCCCCCCTCCCAGTCTATGGGGTTCGAAGGGGACTCTTCAGAAGCTGTGGATGGAGGAGAGGGAGGGGCCGACCAGATCCCAGGCTGCAGGAAAGGGGTTGTGGGGGTGGGTGGACAGATTGCCTCCCTCCCTCCTTGTGCCTGTGTGTTGGGGGTGTTTGTGTGTGTGTGTGTGTTTGGGGGGGGGCTTCCTGGTGGCCTTGCAGGAAAAGCCTCCCCCCCCCAAGAGGAAAGCAGGGCACAAAGAGAAAGAGGCCCAGGAAGGCCACGGGTTTTGGGCAGAGGCGGGAAGGAGATCTCCCCCCCCCCCCCCCGCAAGGAGAGGATCCTCTGGCCGGCTCTCCCGGCTGCAAGGGGGGGGGGCTTTCTCCTGGAGGTGCCATTCAGAGCCCCCCTGTTTGCAAAAGGCCCCTCCCTCCCTCCCTGCCAGCTTTTCCTCCTCCTTCCCTTGCTCCTTTCTCTGCCCCACGGGATGGAAGAAGGAGAAAGGCAGCCCTTTGCTCTCAGCTGAGACGTGGACTCACATATCCACAGTGGGACTTTCTCCTGAGAATAAAAATGTAAAATATAAAATTAATTTTTTTTTTAATTCCAGAGAAAAAAATTGGACATGCAGCCCAGGGGTGGTTCTCCGCATGGGGCTCAGCCGAGAGGTGGGACCCCGTGTGAAAGCCTCGTCCAAGAGGAAAATCTTAAAAGACACAGGGAAGAACAAGCCTGGCTGAGGGAGAATCAGCATGGCTTCTCTGTCAGGATATTGTCATTTTGTAGGCCTGAAACTGGATTAAATATGATATTAATGAGCTTCCATAATGAACAGATGTGTGACTGCTGAGTCACTGTGACAGAGAAGAGGATCATGTAATGTCTGAAGATGAGGTGACAACCAGGTGGAGAAGATGATGTAAGGTGCCCAGTGACTGGACAGAAGAAGCTCTGTAAATGTATATAAGAGAACAGTGTGTACATAATGTATTCTCCTCCCTCTATCACTTGCTGCTATCCTCTGTGCCAGTTTGTCTGATGATTGCCTGCTACGCCGAAGTGCTGCCGGTCTGTATATTTGTATATATTTTGTATAATACACGTGTCTTGCTATAAAAGAAGAACGTGTCTGCTTCATCAATCAATTAACTCTACGCTGCTATCCAGACAATCTCTAAGGGCAAGTCTTGCCTCACAAACCTTTTAGAGTTCTTTGGAAAGGTCAACAGGCAGGTGGACGTGGTTGAACGAGTGGATATGGTCTCTCTGGATTTTGAGAAGGCGTTTGACACGGTCCCTCACTAAAGGCTCCTGAGAGAACTCCACAGTCCAGGGGAGTTGAGGGCAGGTATTCTTATGGGTCGAGAATTCATGGAGAACCAGGGAACAGAGAGAAGGAGTCAATGGGCAGATTTTCACCGTGGAGGGAGGTGAAGAGCGATGTGCCTTCAAAGATCTGACCTGGGACCGGTGCTTTTCAGCCTGCTCATCAATGTCCTGGAGACAAGGACAAGCAATGACGTGGCCAAGTTTGCAGATTGACATGCAAATTTTTCCGGGTGGTGAAGACCAGGAGGGATTGTGAAGAGCTCCAGAAGGAGCTCTTCACTCTAGCCGCCTAGAGTGGTCCTGACCCGACCAGATAGGCGGGATATAAAATAAATAAATAAATAAAATAAATAAATCTCTCCAAACAAGGAGACTGGGTGGAAAAATGAAAAATGTGTTTCAGTCTAAGAAAATGTAAAGTAATGCACGTCGGGGCAAACCATCTAAACTTTGTATTCGCAAAGGCTCTCACGGCTGGGATCTGATGGTTGTTGTGGGTTTTTCGGGCTTCTTGGCTGTGTTCTGAAAGTGGTTCTTCCTGACGTTTTGCCAGTCTCTGTGGCCGGCATCTTCAGAGGACAGCAAACTGTGCTTATCAGCTCATGGGTTCTGAGCTGCTCTTATGTTCTTTTGAATGCATCCATTGGTTTTAACACTCTTGGCCTCCTCTGAACTTTTTCCAATTTGTTAGTATCCTTCTTGAAGTGTGGTGTCCAGACCAGGACACAGTACTCTAGACGAGGCCTAACTAATGCTGAACGGGGGGGGGGGGATCCAGGGCCTCGCAGGGTTTGGAGACTGTATTCCTCTTCCTATCTCTGGTAAAACAGTGTTTGCTTTTTTCGTAGCCACATCACACTGCTGACTCATTTTCAGATTGTGATCTATGATGATTCCAAGATCTTTTTTTAGTATTGCTGAGCCAGGAATACTTCATCTTGTCTGTTTGGTTTCTTTTTTCAAGGTGAAGTACTTTGCTCTTCTCCTTGTTAAATTTCATTCTGTTGTTTTTAGCCCAGGGCTCCACCCTATCAAGCTCATTTTGAATGTTGTTTCTGTCTCCTAGGGTGTTAGCTATTCTGCCCAATTTTATGATATCCACAGATTTGATTTGCATTCCCTGCATTCCCAATCCACATCATTAGGAGAAATGCTGAAAAACGACGGGCCCAAGACTGAGCCTTGGGGTACCCCACTTGTTATCCTTTCCCAGTTGGAGAAGGAGCCATTAATCATCATCCTAAATCACGGGACACTTTCTCAAAAGCTTTGCTGAAGTCAGGATATTTATGTATGTATGTATTTATTTATATATTTATTGAGCTTATATGGCACCCATTTAGACATAGTCTACTCTGGGCGGCTCACAAACACGTAATAAAAACAATTAATATAAAGCAACGGTTTCTTACATTAACACAAAACAGAATAGATAAAGAGAGAGAAATATTATATCTACAGCGTTCCCCCTTTCTGTCAGGGAGGTCAAAAATGAGATCAGGCTAGTCTGGCAGGATTTGTTCTTGACCAATCCACACGAGCTTCTGTTTTGTAATGCATTGTTTCCTAGGTGCTTGCAGAATGTCTGCTTTATGATATTGTAGCGAACAGCCCTGCCCTCACCTGTCCGTCACAGCTGAGCAGTGGAAAAGGAGCCAATGAGTGAACGGAAGGCGGTGCCAAGGGGGGAGGGGTTTGGATATAAAGGCTGGTGTATGGAGTATGAGAGTTCAGTTCAGTGAATGAGGGAGACTCTGGTATTGAGAGACTGTGTGAAACTTAAGAGTGAACTAAGAAGGAGTGAGAGATCTGTGAGGACGCTGAATGGTAGTACTGATTCAGATTCAAGTGATTATCAACCTGTGATTTGCCTACTGCATATTAATCAGATGTTACCCTCCCTGATCAAATAAATAAGTTAAGTTTCAAAGATACACATGTCTCCTTGAGTGATTGGTATTGAGACAGCAATACTTGGTGGCAGTGAAGAAGGAAGAAGAGCGAGAACCTCCTGAAGGCCTAAGAGAATAAGGGCTTCGGAGGAGATTGCCACAGATATATTCCAGAATTCCCCTGGGATTGATGTTAGGCTGATTGGTCTATGTGAAGAAATGGGTTTTGTAGTACCACATTTTTCAGAGTTTGCCTGGGATGGAGCTTCGTTTGATCTGCCCAAAGTCCTCTTCAAGGTTTCTGTCTCAGAGAGATAAACACATGTGTCAGGAAGGCGTCTCCTTCGGAGAGCCATTCCACGAGGGGAAGGAGCCAAACTATAGTTCCCAGCATCCCCTACCTGTCTAACCTAGACTAGGTGAGATCTAGAAGGGTGTGATTGGGAACTATGAGCTATCTTCTGTCCCGAGATTTCCAACCACTTTCTTAAAATTCCTTAACTGGGTACTTTGTCTCTTGCACACCAGCCTTTCCAGGTAGGACACCCCAAATAACCAAAAACAGCAAACAAAGCCCTCGTGGCTAAGGCACTCTCTTTAGGTGCTCTCACCTTTGCTCCCAAGAAGCACACTTGGGTAAAAGATAAAATATTTATTCAAAAGTAGTAAAAAGCCAGAAAGCAAAATAAATAGCAAAAGATACAATTGTACTGATTAAATGCAAAGCATCTAAGAATTAACAATGAAATACTTACTAACTAAGAGCTTTAATACTTAATTGCTGGCTGTTCTAAATTACCATGACTGAGACTCCAATCCACCGTGGAAGGCTGTCAAGCTGTCCTCCATCTTCTCCAACTTACAGTCACACACCAACGACTTACTTAACCCCCTTTTTCTATAACTTAAAATCTCTTCTTCGTGATGACATCCCATCAGCCTGCAGTCCCTTGTCGGAAACTCCATGCCCGACTGTTAACTTCCCAGAGCTCCTTCTCCCACGCCAGGCTGGTCTGCTGGCAAAGAAGGTTTTGGTTCTCACTCCTGAGGAACGGCGTGGACTCCTCTCCAGAGGAAGGAACAGTTTCTAGGCACAATGAAAACCTGCAAGTCCTGAGAAATAAGGACTACAAAACCCATATCCTCACACACTGGACTCCATCTTAATTGTTTACCAGCCTGGGAATGAGGGACTGAACTTTGGGAAGTTACAAGTTGGGCATGGACTTTCCAACAAACAACTTTAAGGTGATTGGATACCCTCACAATGCAGAGACATGATTTAAGTCACAGAAAAGGGGACCAAGTGTGTGTCAAAGGAGGAGGAGGAGGAGGAGGAGGAGGAGGAGGAGGAGGAGGAGGAGGAGGAGGGCATGGCATGGGAGATGGAGCAATGGTAACATAGAATAGCATTGTATTTAAGTATAAATCCAGATACTTTAGGTAGCTAGCCTGTATTATTTTATGGGAGGAACTGCTTCCAAAAGTTCAACTAATCGTTAGCGGCTTGGAATTTTAATAGTACATCGTGTACCTCTTTTGAATATCTTATGTTTTACAACGATTAAATCTTTTAAATAAACTTAATTTTGTATTTTACCCAAGTGTGATCCTCAGGGGAACAAGAGTTTGAATGTCTAAAAGAAACTGCCATAGCCACAGAGCAATGTGCACTATTTTTGCTCTTCAGGTGTCCTACCTAGTCAGGCTGGTGTGCAAGGCTTAAAGTACACAGCCAACAGCATGTTGTCGCCAAAGAAGGGGGGAAGGGGAAATGTAGGTTGGAAGCTTCCCTGTATTTGTCAATTTCTGCACCTAATAGGTTTCACTCAGCTTAGGTTTCAAAGGCTGGTGAAACTTTTATGAATTTATTTAACTTTGCATCTGAGGTGGCACATGGAGAGGGTGTAACTGTATTTTAGAAGGGTGCTGTTCTTAAAGTTAATGAGCACAGTGGAAACTGACCCCGTTTGTTATTTTCCTTAGCCAGTCCCATCCCCTCTTAATGCTATCATATCCAAAAAATAGAGATGGGCCCAAATTAATTCCAACCCCGCACGACCTATCCGGAATTGGCCCGGGTGATGGGCCTCCCCCTAGTTTTTCACCGGACCAATTTGCAGCATTTTTAAAATCTAAAGTGGAGGCCATCCGCCGGGACCTGTCTCTTTTTTTGAATACAGTGAGTCGACCTGAGATGTCCAGCGCTCCGTCTTGCCCGGTGATTTTTAATTCCTTTCAGCCTGTCACGCCTGACACTCCAGGGTGCTTGACCGCTGTCGTGCCACCACCTCCTCCCTTGACCCTTGCCCGGCCTGACTAATCAAAGTGGCCAGGCCTAAAACAACGGAATGGGCTACTGTAATAATTAATGGGTCTTTCCTGGAGGGCAGATTTCCATCTGCCCTCAAGGAGACACTCATTAGGCCCATCAGGAAGAAACTAAGCTTGGCGGCGGACACAATTGGCAATTATAGGCCCGTCGCCAACGTTTCTTTCTTAAGCAAGGTGGTCGAGAGGGTGGTGGCCGATCAGCTGCAAGCGCTCCTGGACGAAACAGATGCCCTGGATCCATTTCAGTGGGGGTTCAGGCCGCGCTATGGTACAGAAACGGCATTGGTCGCGCTGTGCGATGACCTATTGAGGGAGACCGACAGGGGCAAATTGTCTCAGTTGGTCCTCCTCGATATCTCAGCGGCCTTCGATACCATTGACCATGGTATCCTCCTGGGGAGGCTCTCCGAGTTGGGAATTGGGGGCCTTGCCTTGGCCTGGCTCTGTTCCTTCCTGGAGGACCGTCCCCAGAGAGTACAGCTTGGGGAGAGCTTCTCGGCCCCGTGGAGTCTCAATTGTGGGGTTCCACAGGGGTCGATTATCTCCCCAATGCTGTTTAACATCTACATAAGGCCGCTGGGTGGGGTCATCAGGGGGTGTGGAGCTCGGTGTCATCAATATGCTGATGATACTCAGCTCTACATCTCCTTTCCGCCTACCGCAGGAGATGGCGTTTTGTGCCTCCAGCGCTGCCTGGAGGCCGTACTGAAATGGATGCAGGAGAACGGGCTGAAGCTGAACCCGGACAAGACGGAGGTGCTGACCCTCCCTGCCAAGGATGGGGTCTGCAGCTTGGGGATCCATCTGGACCCGGCGCTCACCATGGAATCCCAGGTGGCGTCCGTGGTCCGAACCACCTTTTACCACCTTAGGCGGATAGCCCAGCTGCGGTCCTATCTTGATGTGGGGGGCCTCACTACCTTAGTACATGTGCTTGTAATCTCAAGATTAGACCACTGCAATGCGCTCTATGTGGGGCTGCCTTTGAGGCTGCTGCGGAAACTACAGGTGGTGCAGAATGCTGCGGCCAGACTTATCAGTGGCGTGAAAAAATACCAACATATTTCTCCCACTCTGGCCGCATTGCATTGGCTGCCCATCCGTTTCCGGATCGACTTCAAAGTGTTGATGCTCACATATAAAGCCCTAAATGGTTTAGGGCCTCGATACTTGGTGGAACGCCTTCTCCCACCAAGATCTACCCGTGTCACTCACGCGAGCCAGGAGGTGAGGCAGAGGAGCCTAACGCCGAGGGAGGCTCGGAAAGAGAAGACAAGAAATCGGGCCTTGTCGGCAGTGGCTCCTCGCCTCTGGAATAACCTTCCCCCTGACATTCGCGCCGCCCCCTCGCTGGGTATCTTTAAAAAACAATTAAAATCACTGATGTTCCGGCAGGCCTTCCCCACAGCCAATTCCTGACCTTCCCCATTTTTCCTTTGCCCTAGTCTCCGTTTCACTTCGTTCTTGCCTTTCCTCTATCTTAAAATTGTATTAATTTTATTGTAAATTGTTGTTGTAAGCCGCCTAGAGTGGTCCTATGTGATTCAGATAGGCGGGATATAAATTAATTAATTAATTAATTAATTAATTAAATATAAATAAATAAATAAATAAATAAATAAATAAATAAATAAATAAATAAATAAATAAATAAATAAATAAAAAATACATAACCTCTTCATACTCCCTAGGTCGGCCGGGCCACTCACAATTTGTCAGGAACTACCAGGGTCCTTCTTCTCTGTTGGTGCTCCAGTCTGGGAAGTGGCTCAGCCCTTCCCTGCCTCCTCCAGCAGCTGACCACTCCCATGAGGAAGCGAGACAAGGATTCTCCCCACTGAGCTAATGATTGGTTGACAGGGAAGGGCCAGCTGAGCTCCGTTCTAGACCAGCACACTGCAGGAGAAGAAGGACCCCAGCAGTGCACGATGAGAGGTGATTGGCCCAGCTGGCCTGTGAGGCGTTTAAGGGGGTTCATTAGCTGCACTTTTGATTCTGCACCCAAGGATTTTGTCGATGTTGCACCATATTAATTCAGGCCAATGTTTACACAAGATTGCTATGGTTGATTGACTGATTTATCTATTGCTCATAAGGAAGCCAGAGACTTACAATAATAAAATAACATCAGGGTTGAGCGGTATGGAAATCAAATAAATAAATAAATATCCGAGTGCACAAATTAGTGAAAGGGCTACACTGCCTTCTATGCCCACCCAGGACTCAGTTGTGCAAGCTTGTTATTGATTAGTCATTAATTCATGTCCAACTCTTCGTGACCCCATGGACCAGAGCACGCCAGGCCCTCCTGTCTTCCACTGCCTCCCGGAGCTGGGTCAAATTCATGTTGGTTGCTTCAATGACACTTTTCAACCAAATTGTCCTCTGTTGTCCCCTTCTCCTCTTGCCTTCACACTTTCCCAACATCAAGGTCTTTTCCAGGGAGTCTTCTCTTCTCATGAGATGGCCAAAGTATTGGAGCCTCAGCTTCAGGATCTGTCCTTTCAGCGAGCTCTCATGGTTGATTTCCTTTAGAATTGATAGGTTTGTTCTCCTTGCAGTCCAGGGGACCCTCAAGAGTCTCCTCCAGCACCACAATTCAAAAGCATCCATTCTTTGGCAGTCAGCCTTCTTTATGGTCCAGCTCTCACTTCCGTACATCACTACAGTAAAAACCATAGCTTTGACTACGTGGACCTTTGTCAGCAAGGTAATGTCTCTGCTTTTTTAGATGCTGTCAAGGTTCATCATCGCTTTCCTCCCCAGAAGCAGGCATCTTTTAATTTTCACGGCTGCTGTCACCATCTGCAGTGACCATGGAGCCCAAGAAAGTAAAATCTGTCACTGCCTCCATATCTTCTCCTACTATTTGCCAGGAAGTGATGGGACCAGTGGCCATGATCTTAGTTTTTTTGATGTTGAGCTTCAGACCATTTTTTGCACTCTCCTCTTTCACCCTCATTAAGAGGTTCTTTAATTCCTCCTCACTTTCTGCCATCAGAGTGGGATTATCTGTATATCAGAGGTTGTTGATATTTCTTCCCGCAATCTTAATTCCATCTTGGGATTCCTCCAGTTCTGCATATAAGTTAAATAAGCAGGGAGACAATATGCAGCCTTGTCGTACTCCTTTCCCACTTATGAACCAATTGGTTGTTCCATTTCCAGTTCTAACTGTTGCTTCCTGTCCTACATATAGATTTCTAAGGTGATCAGGCACTCCCATTTTTTTAAGGACTTGCCATAGTTTTGCTGTGGTCCACACAATCAAAGGCTTTTGCGTAGTCAGTGAAGCAGAAGGAGATGTTTTTCTAGAACTCTCTGGCTTTCTCCATAATCCAGTGCATGTTAGCAATTTGGTCTCGAGTTCCTCTGACCCTTCAAAATCCAGCTTGTACTTCTGGAAGTTCTTGGTCCACATACTACTGAAGCCCACCTTGGAGGATTTTGAGCATAACCTTGCTAGCGTGGGAAATGAGTGCAATTGTACGGTAGTTGGAGCATTCTTTGGCACTGCCCTTCTTTGGGATTGGGGTGTAGACTGATCTTTTCCAATCCTCTGGCCACTGCTGACTTTTCCAAACTTACTGACATATTGAGTGTAGCACCTTAACAGCATCATCTTTTAAATAGTTCAGCTGGAATGCCATCAGTTCCACTGGCCTTGTTGTTAGACAAGCTTTCTAAGACCCACTTGACTTCACTCTTCAGGATGTCCGGCTCAAGGTCAGCAATGACACTATCTGGGTTATCCGGGATATCCAAATCTTCCTGGTATAATTCCTCTGTTCATTCTTGCCACCTCTTCTTGATGTCTTCTGCTTCTGTGAGGTCCCTACCATTTTTGTCCTTTATCATGTTCATCTTTGCACAAAATGTTCCTTTAATATCGCCAATTTTCTTGAACAGATCTTGGGTTTTTCCCTTTCTATTCTTTTCCTCTGTTTCTTTGCACTGTTCATTTAAGAAGGCTCTCTTGTCTCTCCTTGCTCTTCTTTGGAAGTCTGCATTCAATTTTCTATAATGTTCTGCAGCCAAAGATGGAGCAGCTCTATCCCTTATGAATACACAGTGGAAGTTTCGGTGGACAGAGTGGCTGAAGAACTATGGATGGAGGTTCGTAACATTGTACAGGAGGCAGGAAGACCCATTGCAAATGCAAATTTCTTGACCCAGTGTGTTATTAGTCTTTGGAACTCCTTGTCACATAATATGATGGCATTTGGCCTAGATACTTCGAAAAGGAGATTGGACAGATTCCAAGGGGACAGGTCATGATGGGGATGTACAATCTCCAGGCTTAAAAGGAAAGTCCCTGCAAAGGCCAGATGCAGGAGAGGGGGATCAGGAGAAAGGGATCCTGTCATCTTGTGGGAAGCAGAGGCATCTTTTGGGGCCACTGTGAGATACAGAAAGATGGACTAGAGGGGCCCTTGGCCTGATCCAGCAGGGCTCTTCTTATGTTCCCTTGAATGCCTCCATTGATGAAACACTTTTGGCCTCCTCAGAACTTGCTAGTATCCTTCTTGAAGTGCGTTATCCAGAACAGAACACAGTACTCTAAATGAGACCTAACCAATGCTGAATACAGGGAAACCAATACCTCGCAGGATTTGGACACTCTCTTCCTGTTAATCCCGCCTAAAGTAATGTTTGCCTTTTTTGTAGCCGCATCCCACTGCTGGCTCATATTAAGTTTGTGATCTATGATGAGTCCACAATCTTTGCGTATTCCTTGATCTTTTTTTTGCTTATAGTGTTGCTTAGCCAGGGATATTTTTACTTCTGTATATCTTGACTTCAGCAAAGCTTTTGACCAAGTGCCACATGATATCCTGATTAGCAAGCTAACTAGGTGTGGGCCAGATAGTTCAAGGGTCAGGCAGATACACAGTTGGCTAGAGAATCATACTGAGAGAGTGATGATTAATGGGTCCTTCTCTAACTGGGAGGAGGTCAGATGTGGGCTACCCCAAGACTCTGTCCTGGGCCCGGTCCTCTTCAATATTTTTATTAATGATGTGGATTGGGGATGCAGGGAAGCTTGTCAAAGTTGCAGATGATACCAAATTGGGTGGAATATTTATTTATTTTATATCCTGCCCATTGAGATGAATTCCTGCACCTCAGAAAAAGAAACCAGAGGACTTCTGGCTTGACGTCGCGACGAGACAGCAGCAGGAGGACAGAGCTCTGTCCCCTGGGCTGAATTCTGACCCATTTTGGGACACTGTAGGGTGTCGGAACCACCCTGGAGGGGTGGTGAACTGGGGAAGAAAACCTGTTGATCACGGGGGGCGGCGGCCATCCCGGTTCGATCCAGGAAACTCCCTAATCAGCCAATGGGCAGAAATAAGCAGCTTCGGCTAGCTTTCAAGTCGCTGGCAGCCGTCCGAGAGAAGCAAGGAACAGCACCTGGCATCGCTGTCTTTCCATCGGGTGATAATTCTTTTGCAACTAATTGCCTACGTACCCCTACATATGGAAAAAAAAGAATTGCTATCTTATCTCACTAACTTTCTAAAGCGGCAGAAAATCTGGTGAGAGGGATAGCTGAAGAAAGTAACTTTTTTAAACTATACTTTAAGAATATTTACAACCTGGTGTTATAAGCTTAAGAGACCTTCATGCAAATTAAGTGTGGACATTGTTTTGTCTATCTAAAGTGTTTGGAATGATTCCCAGAAGAGGTGGCCTTGGACATTCTGTTGTTGCTTAAGGCTGAAAAACTGTTTATCTCCTCGTGAGCTTCTCTTTGCATTTGGCCGGAATTAACCCTAAAGTGGACTTTTCAAAAACTGTTCCTTGGGTCGAATTTGGTTCAACTCTACATAGTCAAAGCGGAACTCCTGAAATGACTCTGGAAATTTGGAATATCTGTTTATAAGCATCTAGGCAGCAGAAACAGAATGGCACAACAAGGACAATTTTGGAATGAAGTAAAATTTATGCTTCAACAAATATTAACGACCGTGACATCTCATTATGAAGAGGCAAAATTATCCAATCAACATAAGGACTATAGTCCACAAGCAACTGAAAACAACAAGGAAGGAAATGGGAGTATCACAGATGATGCATGCCAAACCAAGCAGCAGCTTGAGAAAGTTAATCTAAGAGAAACATCAGTCTTGGACCAGAGGAGAGTACCAAGGGAAGACAAAGGGAAAAAAACAGCAAAATTAACCAAAAAAAGCCTGGAAGACTCATTGAAGATAGACCAAGTACAAAAAATGGACATAAATCAGATCTACAAAATGGTTTTAGAGGACATGAAAGATGACAGCATGTTTAGAGATATAGCAGGGAATGGAAAAAGAGGAACCAGAGAGGGAATTACCTAGAAAGATGAAAAAAGGGAAAACAAGGAAGGGCCCCTTAATATTGGAAACATGTTTATATTTATCATTTGGATCTGTAAAAGGGTATATTCTATATATTAAAAGGAGAACTAAATTGAAATAAGGGAGCCCGAATCAGGGTAAAGATGTAATATGGTGACTTTTTATTTTAGGCAGACTAAACTAGATATAAAACTGGGTCATGGATCTGGAACCACTTTCAATAAGAATGTTATTAGAAGATCTTGAGAACTTTATATAATATGAGAGTAATATTATGATAGTAGCTATACTATATACTAAAATCTGTATATGAATGGTTTGAAAGAAGGTCGGAATTTGGGGGGATAATCGAGAAGACACTGAGATGTAAAAAACAAATAATTGTAAGCAAGTATGTAACACAATGTCTGATAAGCACAAACAATGTAGATAGATTGGAAAATTAATAAAAAAAAGTTAAAAAGAAAAAGAAAAAGAAACCAATTGCACAGTTACAAGATGGGGGAGACTTGGCTCAGCAAAACTACGAGCGAGAAGGATGTTAGGATTGTTGTATATCACAAACTAAATATTAGCCAAAAGTGTGATGTGGCTACAAAAAAGGCAAATGTTATTTTAGGCTGCATTAATAGAAGTAGGGTTTCCAAATCCCGCGAGTTGCTAGTCTGCCTCTATTTAGCACTGGTGAGGCCTCGGCAGTTTCAGAGTATTGGTGTCAAGAGTTCAGCTGAAGAAGATCTGGAATCTGAGGGGTTAATTACAGCTGAGGAGAATGCTGAGCAAACAGAATTGCAGGCAGCGAAATTACCACCAGATTCTCCTCCCCCAGTAGCCAGAGTGAGGGAGAAGCTTTGGTAAGGACTCATGACACGAAGATCCAAAGCCCGCACGAATGCTTCCCATAGGAACATCAGGTTGACCAGCCCTGAATTTTAGCAGGATGAAGTATTTAGATGACTGATGTTGCTATACAATCTGCACCCAGATGCTTGCAAGCTTGTGGAAGCAACAAGTCAATTCCCTGGCTTGCATCCACGCTCCTGCTCATCTTGGACCTTGTTTTCTGGAGCCTTGGCTTTGGCCTCTGGCCTCTGACTATGGTTTGTGTTTGAGCTCTGGCATTTTTGGTATCTGTTTTGCATCTAGTGGACTTCTGATATTGACTGGTTTATTGGACTTTTGCCTGTTAAAACCCCGAGAAATATGACAGTTTGTTTCCACCACCACACTCTCTCCATAAGATGGAGAGGAAGGCAAGCGAAGGCTCTGGTCAGCTGCATGCTGTGCATACTCAGGTGCAGTTTTTGACACAAATGGTGGCACAGCTTCAGCAGCAACAACTGCAATCTCAGGCCAATGCTGCCACCAAGGTCAAGTGCCCTGTGCTTCCTCCCGAAAAGTTTGGAGGAAAGGTGGAGGAGTTTCCAGCATTCCTGGCACAGTGTAAACTGTATATTGAGCTGCGTGCCAGAGACTTTCCTACAGATAAAATCAAGGTCTGCTTCATAGTCAGCCTTCTCAAGGGACAGGCCAATCCTCTACTCCTTGCTCCAGGAGAGGAGGGAGCTCAGGGAAGAACGAGCAGTGAGAGCAGCAGCAGACGAAAAGAACTCTTTGGCCTGGTTTGTTAGTAAAACTCTTCCGACTTTCCAGGAGGGCCAAGATACACTTTCATTTCTAACTAACTGAGCAGGCTTGCAGAGAGTTAAACACACCTGAATCAATCTTCATTAAATTGCTTCGTTCTCAAGTGTCGGGACAGTTAGTCGGCCTGCTGGCTCTGAAAGCCAGAGATGACAGCTCATGGAATGACTTCAGGCAGCTCATAAATCGCCGTTTTGGTTATACGCCAGAAGGACTAAGGTAGAAATTTAGAAGCATGCATCGTCAACAGGACTCTTTTTCTGCTTTTGCAGACAAATTGGAACATGAGCATGCAATTTGGCATAAAGCAGGTGGTGTGGACTCTTATGATGAGTTATGCCAGCTACACCTGTGTGAGCAATTCCTAAGCACAGTTCCCCATGAAATGAATTCTGCCTTGTTAGATAAACATATAACTAACTTGAAGGAATTGGCTTTAACAGCAGATGAGTTATGGGTGGTTAGAGCAAATGAACTTTGCCAGAAAGCAAAAGCTGGGAAGGGCTTTCAGCAGCAGAGGAAGCCAGAACAATTTAAGAAACAAGATAAGGCTTTCCCTGGACTAAGTATGCTCGCCCTGTGGAAACAAGCCAGAAGCCCATTGCTTCTGCCCCCCCTATAAAATCTACTTCTTTGGAGGGAGCCACTTGTGATGGGACTGCCCCCAATATAACCAGAGCAAACAGCCATCCAAGTCTCCCACTAAACCACCTGCTTGCCCATCTTGTACTGAAGAGACTCCAAGTGCTTGCAGACAGAGTCTATCCAGAGTCTATCACCTGGCAGGATGAAGTTCCAAACAGAGTATAGTCCTAGAACTAGGTGGAATTGTTAGCATGTATACATTACAGTGGGCCCTCGACTTACGAACTTAATCTGTTCTGGAAGGACGTTCATACCTCGGAAAGTTCATAAGTCGAAGTACCATTTCCCTTGAAATGCATGGAAATGGAATTAATCCATTCCAGCATTTAAAAAAATAAATAAATACAAAAATAAAAAGAGCAAGTCCCACATTGGGACTGCAAAAAACATACGCACACACACACACACACACACACACACACACACACACACAGAAACATAACCCCCCAGTCCAAACCCACCCTCCCAAACCCACCCAGAAATGTTTTTTTTAAAAAAGGACTTACCGGTCGGTGCTCCGTTGCCTCCGCGCAGCCAGGGGCGAGCGGCCAAGCACCCGGCCAGCTCTAGCCTCCCAGAGCTGGGTTAGCTTCGGTGGCTCCGCAACCAAAAAGGAAGGGAGAAAGGGCTGGAAATTCGAATTTCCTGCCCTTCCTCCCTGCCTTTGGAGCTTTCAAAAGGCTTCCTCCGAAATCGGAGGAAGCCTTCTGAAACCTCCTACGACAAAAAGGGCGGGAAGTTCGAACTACCTGCCCTTTCTCCCTGCCATTTTGGTTTTGGAAGCAAGCCAAGTAGCTGGGGAGAAATTGGCTCCCTCCTTTCACCCAAAGCTGAGTCCCTTTCGCGCAGCAATGGGTGAAAGGAGGGAGCCGATGTCTCCCCGGCCACCTGGCTTGCTTCTGAAGCCAAAAAGGCAGGGAGAAAGGGTGGGAAGTTTGAACTTCCCACCCTTTCCTCTGCCTTTTTAGCTTTGGAGTTTTTGGAGGAAGCCGTTTGAAAGCTCCAAAGGCAGGGAGGAAGGGCAGGAAATTCAAACTTCCCACCCTTTCTCTCTGCTTTTTGGGTTCGTAACCCGATCCGCATTTGCACGTAGGATGTACTACTAGAGATCGGGTTCGTAACCCAAAATGTTCGTAACTAGGGCCGTTCATAAGTCGAGGGACCACTGTACTGAAACAGTGATGTCTCCGTTGGCTTGGGCATGTCATGAGAATGGCTGCTGGTCAGGTTCCAAAAGATTTCCTGTATGGAGAATTAATACAGGGAAATCACCCTAGAGGGAGACCACAGATGCGATACAAGGATATCTGCAAGTGGGATCTGAAGGCCTTAGGAATGGTCCTCAACAGATGGGAAACCCTGACATCTGAGCGTCTAGCCTGGAGGCAGGTGTTGCATCGCGGCCTCTCCCAATTTGAAGAGACCCTTGTCCAGCAGGCCGAGGCAAAGAGGCAGTCCCGAATGCTGCAAAACCAGGGAGCTGGACAGGGGACAGATTGGATTTGTCTTCAGTGTGGAAGGGACGGCCACTCTCGAATTGGCCTTCTCAGCCACACTAGACGCTGTTCCAAGTCTTCCATACAGAGCATGTTACCATAGTCTCTCGAGACTGAAGGATGCCTAAGATGGTGACATGCAAGGCATGTGGATGATGGGCAACTGACTGAATGTCGTGGAGGATGGGAAAGAAGTCTGCCTTTTCCAGAGGGCCTCCCCTCCTGACCCCAGCTGTTCAAGGCCCAGTGAAAACCACCCACACCTAGAGCCAGCCATACGGAGGTTTTAGTGCAATAATATAATAATCATCTTAATGTGACCTTCCGGATCCATGGCATCCAGACCCTATCAAGGAGGCACCTCTGGGGAATTACCTGAATTCGCAACCACTCTGAAACCCTGAATGAAACCCCTCCAGGACAGAGATGGCTTGGGAACGACCTCAACTGGGATCTGGACCAGGGGAGGACGTGTGCATCCCCTTTGGGTTCTGTTGGACCCTCTGCTGAGCTTTCGATACCATCGTCCACGGCACTTTGGATTTGGCACAGAAGCCAATGTTGGAGAAATCCCATTGCTGGAAAAAAAAGGGAAGATCATACATGGAGAAACCTTGAAGAAAAGGAGAAAGCAATTGGGGGGGGGGGGCTGCGCCTTTTTTGCCTCTTTTTCCAGATGTGCTCCTTTTTTTGCTTTGAGACGGATTTCCTGGTCCTAAGCCCAACCTTCAAGTCTTGTCTCTGGATCCCAGCCTCTGAATGGCAAGCAATCTGGGGTTTTCCCTTTGGCCTTCCTCGCAGGCAGAGCGGGAAGGAAGCACTCGCTGACCCCAGACACACCTACTACTCTGGCAAGGGCTGAGCCTGTTCCCCTGCCCCCCCCCGATCTCCACGGACTCCTGGACCCCAAACTTGGCTGACCGGTGAACAGAAAGCACCTGTTCTTTGGCTTCCTTGATCTTTGGAGGGAAAGCCGAAAAAACTGCCACACCCAACTTCCTGCTTTGTTTCCTGCAATCAGATCCAGACTCAACAACACAGAAACCTAGCAAACTAAAAAAAGGTACGTATCACTTGATTTCATAGAAACCATGGCCTGATAGTTAGAGGTGGGTTTTGGCTCACCTAGAAGGATGCCCACTCTGATGGGCCTGGCTCTCTTTTAGGATTTGGGAGGGACTGGCCAAACCATGTATATATATTTCCGTTCATCTGGGTGGAGGCTACAGCTGGGGAGATCTTCCACCATCAAGGGTGAAAACATTTGTAGACCAACAGGTAAGGAGCTGGGAATCAGCAGCTGAGCCGGGGGAGATCTTACATTAAAATTACTTTAAAAAAAAAATTGGACATATTAGAGGAACATTTTGCGCAAAGATGAACATGATAAAGGACAAAAATGGGAGGGACCTAACAGAAGCAGAAGACATCAAGAAGAGGTGGCAAGAATACACAGAGGAATTATATCAGAAAGATTCCGATATCCCGGAAAACCCAGACAATATAGTTGCTGACCTTGAGCCAGACATCCTGGAGAGTGAAGTCAAGTGGGCCTTAGAAAGCCTGGCTAACAACAAGGCCAGTGGAGGTGATGGCATCCCAGCTGAACTATTTAAAATCTTAAAAGATGATGCTGTTAAGGTGCTACATTCAATATGCCAGCAAGTTTGGAAAACTCAACAGTGGCCAGAGGATTGGAAAAGATCAGTCTACATCCCAATCCCAAAGAAAGGCAGTGCCAAAGAATGCTCCAACTACCGCACAATTGCACTCATTTCGCACGCTAGCAAGGTTATGCTCAAAATCCTACAAGGTAGGCTTCAGCAGTATGTGGACCGAGAACTCCCAGAAGTACAAGCTGGATTCCGAAGAGGCAGAGGAACTCGAGACCAAATTGCTAACTTGCGCAGGATTATGGAGAAAGCCAGAGAGTTCCAGAAAAATATCTACTTCTGCTTCATTGACTATGCAAAAGCCTTTGACTGTGTGGACCACAGCAAACTATGGCAAGTTCTTAAAGAAATGGGAGTGCCTGACCACTTTATCTGTCTCCTGAGAAACCTATATGTGGGACAGGAAGCAACAGTTAGAACTGGTCATGGAACAACTGAGTGGTTCAAAATTGGGAAAGGAGTACGGCAAGGCTGTATATTGTCCCCCAGCTTATTTAACTTATATGCAGAATACATCATGCGGAAGGCTGGACTGGAAGAAACCCAAGCCGGAATTAAGATTGCCGGAAGAAATATCAACAACCTCCGATATGCAGATGATACCACTCTGATGGCAGAAAGTGAGGAGGAATTAAAGAACCTTGTAATGAGATTGAAAGAGGAGAGTGCAAAAAACGGTCTGAAACTCAACATCAAAAAAACTAAGATCATGGCCACTGGTCCCATCACCTCCTGGGAAATAGAAGGGGAAGATATGGAGGCAGTGTCAAATTTTATCTTCCTGGGCTCCATGATTACTTCAGACGGAGACAGCAGCCCTGAAATTAAAAGGCGCCTTCTTCTTGGGAGGAAAGCGATGACAAATCTTGACAGCATCTTGAAAAGCAGAGACATCACCTTGCCAACAAAAGTCCGAATAGTCAAAGCTATGGTTTTTCCTGTCGTGATGTATGGAAGTGAGAGCTGGACCATAAAGAAAGCAGACCGCCGAAGAATTGATGCCTTTGAATTGTGGTGCTGGAGGAGGCTCTTGAGAATCCCCTGGACTGCAAGGAGAACAAACCTATCAATACTAAAGGAAATCAACCCTGAGTGCTCACTGGAAGGACAGATCCTGAAGCTGAGGCTCCAGTACTTTGGCCATCTCATGAGAAGAAAAGAGTCCTTGGAAAAAACCTTGATGTTAGGAAGGTGTGATGGCAAGAGGAGAAGGGGACGACCAAGGATGAGATGGCTGGACAGTGTCTGCAAAGCAACCAACATGAACCTGACACAACTCCGGGAGGCAGTAGAAGACAGGAGGGCCTGGCGTGCTCTGGTCCATGGGGTCACGAAGAGTCGGACACGACTAAACGACTAAACACACACACACACAAAAAAAGTAATTCAGATCTCTGTCTGTGGAGCCAGAGGTTGGGAGTTTGATCCCTCAATGAGTCCCCTTGACCAGGGCTGGTCTCCATGATCCAGAAGGTCCCAGATAGCTGAACAAAAAGCCATGAAGGCCCATGAAAAATGGCCGGGCTGACTAGGGATCAGCTTGCTGTAGATCCTGTGGTTGATGGAACAAAACATGAAATTACACAGGCATGACATGCAGGTGAAATTGTTTTGTAGTTGCATCTTGGGAATCTTTTTACTTCCTGTTACTATTTTTGTGATAAGTGCACACACCACCCTGGCCCTTCTTCCTACCAGGGGCCCATCTTTGGTAGTCTTCCCCTGAACCCCTTTTCAGCTCCGTAGTACAGAAGAGGGTGGCCTCTCCGTGTTGTGGCCTGAATTTTGGCCACATCCGGTCACAACGTGGCTACCCTTGGCAGGCAAAGGAGCTAGTGGAGAAGAGGGCGGGCGCCTTGGAGAACAGGAAGTGGAGTGGGGTGGAAAGAGAACTTTGGTCTGTGAGCTGGAGGCGAGCCAAGGAGCAGGCAGGGCAACAGCGGCCACCACCAATGTCCCAGGCAGGAGATTTAGGGGCCTTCATTTAGTGGCCCAGGATGAGATCAACCAGGGATGCCTAGGTGGGGTGTTCCTCGTGCGAGGTGTCAACCGGTGTTCCCCAAATCATTTCCCACCTAGTTCTCCTCGACTGCAACTCCCCTTATTCTAGTCAGTACTGCAAACTCTGACATCCAGATGTTTTTCATCTGATGCTATTGATTTATTGTCCGTTTCATCTCTCTTTTTTAATGTATACCCTGGCTCTCCATAAAATTTTCTCGGAAGTAGCTTATAGTTGGTAAGAAGCAATTCATAGAATTTATAGATCTGTCTTTTCATGACTGAATCATGTAAAAATGCTTTTGTGGATTCCCCCCTCCCCCAAAAATCATAGGGTATGTTTTTGGATGGCCCAATGTAAAATATTGTCACAACCAAATCTTCCTAAGGAGCATATGGCATTCAGGCAGGGAGTTCCACAGGCCACAAATCTACCATTTTATGCTAAGGGAAGTCCTCAACCTCCAGCAGTGCATAGCTGTCAGCTACACGCTGTAATGTGCAGAGTTATCTGATTGAAGAAATACACACATGCTCTTCTTCTGTACAAAAAGACACGTGTATTAACAAATATACAAATATACAAACTGGCAGAACTTTGGCGTTGCAGGCAAAATATAGGCAAACTGGCATAAAGGATAGTAGCATAGGAAAGAAGGAGAAGATACATTAATGTCCACACTGTTCACTTATATACAGTTACACTGCTCCTTCTGTCCAATCACTGGAAGTATTGCATCATCCTCTTCCCTGTCACAGTGACTCAGCAGTCACACAGCTGTTCATTATGGCAGCTCATTAATGTTACATTTAATACTTGTTCAGGCCTATAAAATTACAATATCTTGACACCCCTCCTAATTTTATTCGTTCGTTCGTTTAGTCATTTAGTCATGTCCAACTCTTCGTGACCCCATGGACAAGAGCATGCCAGGCCCGCCTGTCTTCCACTGCCTCCCGGAGTTGGGTCAGATTCATGTTGGTTGCTTCGGTGACACTGTCCAGCCATCTCATCCTCGGTCGTCCCCTTCTCCTCTTGACTTCACACTTTCCCAACATCAAGGTCTTTTCCAGGGAGTCCTCTCTTCTCATGAGATGGCCTAAGTACTGGAGCCTCAGCTTCAGGATCTGTCCTTCCAGGGAGTACTCAGGGTTGATTTCCTTTAGAATTGATAGGTTTGTTCTCCTTGCAGTCCAGGGGACTCTCAAGAGCCTCCTCCAGCACCACAATTCAAAGGCATCAATTCTTCGGCGGTCAGCTTTCTTTATGGTCCAGCTCTCACTTCCATACATCACGACAGGAAAAACCATAGCTTTGACTATTCGGACTTTTGTTGGCAATGTGATGTCTCTGCTTTTAACGATGCTGTCAAGGTTTGTCATCGCTTTCCTCCCAAGAAGAAGGCGTCTTTTAATTTCGTGGCTGCTGTCTCCATCTGCAGTGATCAGTGGAGACCAAGAAGGTAAAATCTGTCACTGCCTCCATATCTTCCCCTTCTATTTCCCAGGAGGTGATGAGGCCAGTGGCCATGATCTTAGTTTTTTTGATGTTGAGTTTAAGACCGTTTTTTGCACTCTCCTCTTTCACCCTCATTACAAGGTTCTTTAATTCCTCCTCACTTTCTGTCATCAGAGTGGTATCATCTGCATATCGGAGGTTGTTGATATTTCTTCCGGCAATCTTGATTCTGGCTTGGGATTCCCCCAGTCCAGCCTTTCGCATGATGTATTCTGCATATAAGTTAAATAAGCAGGGAGACAATATACAGCCTTGTCGTACTCCTTTCCCAATTTTTAACCACTCAGTTGTTCCATATCCAGTTCTAACTGTTGCTTCCTGTCCCACATATAGGTTTCTCAGGAAATGGATAAGGTGGTCAGGCATGCCCATTTCTTTACGGACTTGCCATAGTTTGCTGTAGTCCACACAGTCAAAGGCTTTTGCATAATCAATGAAGCAGAAGTAGATGTTTTTCTGGAACTCTCTGGCTTTCTCCATAATCCAGCGCATGTTAGGAATTTGGTCTCTAGTTCCTCTGCCCCTTCGGAATCCAGCTTGTACTTCTGGGAGTTCTCGGTCCACATATTGCTGAAGCCTACCTTGTAGGATTTTGAGCATAACCTTGCTAGCGTGTGAAATGAGTGCAATTGTGCGGTAGTTGGAGCATTCTTTCGCACTTCCCTTCTTTGGTATTGGGATGTAGACTGATCTTTTCCAATCCTCCGGCCACTGTTGAGTTTTCCAAGCTTACTGGCATATTGAATGTAGCACCTTAACAGCATCATCTTTCAAGATTTTAAATAGTTCAGCTGGAATGCCATCGCCTCCACTGGCCTTGTTGTTAGCCAGGCTTTCTAAGGCCCACTTGACCTCACTCTCCAGGATGTCTGGCTCAAGGTCAGCAACTACATTGTCTGGGTTGTCTGGGATATCCAAATCTTTCTGATATAATTCCTCTGTGTATTCTTGCCACCTCTTCTTGACGTCTTCTGCTTCTGTGAGGTCTCTCCCATTTTTGTCCTTCATCATGTTAATTTTTGCACAAAATATTCCTTTAATATCTCCAATTTTCCTGAACAGATCTCTGGTTTTTCCTTTTCTGTTATTTTCCTCTATTTCTTTGCATTGTTCATTTAAGAAGGCCCTCTTGTATCTCCTTGCTATTCTTTTGAAATCAGCATTCAATTTTCTGTAACTTTCCCTATCTCCCTTGCATTTTGTTTCCCTTCTCTTCTCTGCTATTTGTAAGGCCTTGTTGGACAGCCACTTTGCTCTCTTGCATTTCCTTTTCTTTGGGATGGTTTTTGTTGCTGCCTCCTGTACAATGTTACGAGCCTCTATCCAAAGTTCTTCAGGCACTCTGTCCACCAAATCTAGTTCCTTAACTCTGTTCTTCACTTCCACTCTGTATTCATAAGAGATTTGGTTTAGATTATACCTGAGTGGCCCAGTGGTTTTTCCTGCTCTCTTCAGTCTAAGCTTGAATTTTGCTATGAGGAGCTGATGATCAGAGCCGCAGTCAGCTCCAGGTCTTGTTTTTGCTGACTGTATAGAACTTCTCCATCTTTGGCTGCAGAGAATATAATCAATCTGATTTCGATATTGCCCATCTGGTGATTTCCATGTCTAGAGTTGCCTCTTGTGTTGCTAGAAGAGAGTGCTTGTGATGACCAACTTGTTCTCTTGACAGAACTCTATTAGCCTTTGCCCTGCTTCGTTCTGAACTCCAAGGCCAAACTTCCCTGTTGTTCCTTTTATCTCTTGGCTCCCTACCTTAGCATTCCAATCTCCTTAGCATTCCAATAATCATAAAAACATTTAAACAACAATATAGTGTGATCAAGACATGGAATGAAAAAACAGAAGGGTAGATTTCAAGAACTGACAGGAGGGAAGGCCTGTTTGAAGAGCCAAGTTTTAAAGTGGCTTTTAAAAACACCTAGCTAGGGAACCAGGGCTGGCTCCCAGGGCTGGCCTTTTGCTTCAAATCTCCCCCAAAGCTGGCCTTTTGCTTCTTCTCAGTTCCCCCCCTCTGCATAGGGGGTGGGGAGGTGTCAGTCTTCAGGGGAGGGAGGGGGGTGCTTTGGGAGAAAAGAGGAGTCCAGATCCCCTCCAAGCAAGGGTGGGGGTCTGTCCTAGGTTTTCCTGCATGGCGACACCCCGCCACTCAAAAAAAAATATCACACCTCCCAGTGGGTTTCTTTCTTCTTTTTTTTAAATAATTTATTATTTTTTAACTACTAGGAATCGGGTAGGGAATACTGTACAAAAGGTAAAAGGGAGTGCAGGGGATTGGAAAAAGGTTTTGAGGATAGGAGAACACAGAGTATACAATCATCCACTCTATTCATATTAAGTATGCATGCCTCTGATCCATTCATTTTCCACTACAAAAAATCTTTGTATTCTTTTTAATGTATATATATCTGTATACTATTTGATTATCCTCTAAATATCAGCTTATATTCATATTTTAATTTAAGTCTAGGTTATTCCAACTCTATCAAGAAATTGAGACCAATTATAAAATACATCCTCTCTTTCATTTTCCTTCTGCCTTGGACATATCAGCTTGTCTGGAAAGCTGTCCATTTCTGGCACTTCCCATATTTTCTCAGTACCTTCCTCTCGTTTCTGTGCCTCTATTTTCTTCCAGTTTTGGGGAGATAAAATTAAATCCAGAACAGTAGTCTGATTTTTGAAATCACCTTTTCTGACTATTATAACTGTGTATCCCACGTGGTAGCACGTTTTGGGGGGCAGAAATGACAGAACGAGGCTATTGTGGTGAAGAGATACCACTCCATGTCACCAGAGTTGTTCATCTTCCATTCTGACAGGATGATTTCTGTAGCTCAAGGGAAGCCGCGGTCATTCATTTCGGAACCCGAGTCACTGCCTGTTTCTGTCAGCCTTTAGGCCAGATGAAGGAAAGGGAGGTCAACCTCGGGAAAGCTGATTTCTCCAACGCCCGTCTGCTCTGTGGCGCTTTTGCACTTGAGGTGCTGTTTCTCCTTTTTTAAAACCAGCACTTCCACACACTCTGCCCATTTGCCTTATAAACCCATGTGAGGGTTGGATTTTTACCTCAGGCATACCTGACACGAAGACAGGAGACTCTTGTTCTTGAAAAACAAAACTTGGATTTATTGTAACATCAACTAAAGAAGGATTAACATTCACATTATTCTCTGGTATTTCTCTCGCCGCCAACGGGTCCAGCGAGGGTCTCCAAGCCTCTTGGAAAAACGGGTTATAACGTGGTGCATTGTGGCGGTCCGGCCGCCACACAGGTGCGAAAGAATCACACAGGACACAAAAATCAGGGCCAAATGGGTTCCAGAGCCTAACAGTCAGCCGTGGCGTGTTGTGGCTTGAGGGGAAAAAAAGCTCCTGCCTGCACGCCCGTAGCCCTTCTTTATTCAACACAAAATGTCCTCCAATACAGGGGTTATACAGCCAATCGCCATACAGTATACGAACTTACATGACATATCTTCTCACTGAGCATGCTCAGGGTAATACAACATTACCATATATGGGTATATTACATAAGTTTCCTAGCTTGCTGGTGTATGTAACTGCTTTGCTTAAGCTGAATGGCATACTCCCTCAGTTCATACCATAGTCCTTTCCTAAACGGGTTACTGTCACCCGGCACCTTTTCTTCGACCATCTCGCCAATCAAAGGTAAGGTCTCTTCTTCTCCTCCTTCCTGGTCGAAGGAGTCACTTCCCTCATGGTCGGGGTCCCAGGGACCGGTGAACACCTCCTCCGGAGAGCCTCCTCCAGTCGCCATGCTTTCCTTTCCCTTTCCTCCTGTTCTACCCTTTCCTTCTCCTCTCTTAACCGCCTTCTCCACTCCCTAGCTTCTTTCTCACCCCAGTATGACGGTCTGGGGGGTAAACCTTTTCTCCTTCCATAGTCTGCCTCCTCCCGAGGCACCCTCACCCTCTCGCTTCTCCCCGTCCATGGATCTTCTACCCAGATCCACTCCCATCCCCCGGGTATCCTCTCTCTCCCCCCCCCTCTAGCTCACCATGCCTCTCTTAACGGTTTTCTCCCTACCCCCCCCCCGTTCCCACCTTTTCAGACAGGGTCTGCGTAGCAACAGACATCTTCTGTATCCCCTGTACCTAGTCTTCGGTATCTACCCCTTGGTGTCTGATCGCGACACGTGTATCCCTCTGAGAAGATGTCTGGGTCCCGCGTTCTCTTCTAACTGAGGATGACACTCCGGCGAGGACGTCCACTGTCTCGCCTCTGTTCTCACAACCCATAGGACTGTTTTTAAATATTCTGGGTGGCCTGAGGCCCTCTGACCAGGAGGAAAGGGGGCTACGAATGAGAATTCCTAAATTCCGAAGGAAGAAACAGGTATGTTTGCTTTGCCCAGCTGCCTTGGCACAACAAAGAAATCAAAGGCCTAAAGGCTGCCCAGAATGTTTAAAAACAGGAAAATTCCTGAGCTGGAGAAGTGGAGCCTTTTGTTGCCTTCAAAACATGCTGAAGGGACTGATGGGCAGCCGGAGCCTCATGAAAAATTAATTAATTAACACTGAGGTTGTACACTCAGAAAGTGGGGGAGGGAGCGCTTTCTGCTCAGGCAGAGGTTTCTGCCCCCCAGGCCACACCATTTCCCCTGGATGTTTTTGCTGGGAGCAGAAAAGTGACCCCCCCTGTCTGCCGTCTCCAAGGGACGGGGCTGACTCTGGTTTGCCTTCCTCCCCAGTGAAACCTCTCGGGTTGTCTTGGGACGCAAAGGGACTTTCGTACGGGGCATTCACCCAGGAATCCTGTTTGGATTTGGAATAAAAGCATCAGCTTGTCGTTACCGAGAAAAGGTGTTTACAATGTCCGCAAAATCTCTTCACCCGTGAACTTTGGTCTAAATTTCAAATTCCACCAAAGAGCTAACTGCCTGGAAAACCTAACCATCTCAAAATGCCGGCAGGAGTTTTCAGGAGCGAGATTTAACTGCCTTCCATCTGCAGTTTTAGAAGGATGTTACCACAGTATACCTTATGAAAATCGACTATGCCCCTGCAATGATAAAGAAATTGAAACATTAGAGCATGTCTTTTTCATATGTAGTTTTTACAGGGGTCATTTATGGGGAGGGAGAGAGAGGGAGGGTCACAATCCCACCCTGGGAGGCAGGATGCTCGCAAGGATCTCCTCCAATCATGTATGTGTGTGAGCATCCAGGGAATCAGTCTCTGGTGGTGGTGAGACCTCCCTTTTCCTTTTTTGCTTTCCTTCCTTCCTTTGGCGGGGAAGGTTTCCAAAGGGAAGGAGAGGTGGCGACTCTTCAGGTGATTCCCCCTACCCCTGCCTTCCTTCGCCCTGGCTTGGCTGTGGAGCCTTTTGAATTCCCTTTCAGGGGGGAGGGGGCATCCAGGAGGAGGAGGGGATGCCCCACCCCTCAGGAGGAGGAGCCTCGGGGTGGGTGTGGCATCTCTCTTTTGCTCCGCCTCTTCTTCCTTCCCTTCTCTTCCCCATCCACCCCATGTCCTTCTCTCCATAAGTGTGGGTGGCTGTGTCAAGGTTGGTCTTGGACTTTCTTACGAGGAGCTCCTGCCTCCCTGGACACAGTGCCAAAGCCTTGCCAAGAAAAGGTTTTTCATGTTAGCCCACGCTGCTGCTTTTTCTGGCCACCTTCGCCTCCAAAGGACCTTGAATGGAATTACTACTCCTTTCTACTGGCCCAGTGTTTCAAAATCAGCCGGACGTAATGTCAAGGAAAATTGCAGGCCTGAGCAGAATGGAGTAGTTTAATGAGAAGCCATATTAATCAGGTGTGCTGAAACTGAGTCAGGATGACTCAGCAGAGATGATGTAGTCCAGGGCTGATGTCACCTGGGGATGAGGTAATGTGTAATGAGGTCATGTGTAACCTGATTGGTTGTGGATACGTATATATGTAGAGCTGTACAGTTAGTTGTATCTTCGCCTGCTTGAAGACCACATCTGCCTGCTATGCTGCCAGACTGCTGTATATATTTGCTGGAAATACACTGTGCTGAAGGAAATGCTGCTGGACTGCGTGTGAATTATTCCTGGACTGCCTGAACCGCCAAATACTCTGCTAAACCGTGATTTCTGCTGAGAAAACTGACACGTAATTGTGGCAGCTCTCCTGTTTGTCAGAAAATAGGACGTGCGAATCACGTTACTGAAGCTGAACTTCAGAGAATGCCTGTTATTTTCAAACCTTTGAAATAAACCGAGTTGGGACGTTGTGGGACCTTTCCCACCCAGTGAGACTGTGTTTTCTCCTTCCCGCTTCCAGTGGCCTTTGAGGAGGTGACCCCGTATTGCCCCCAACAAGATCCTCTGGATCAAGGCTCGAGATCTCTGCCCCAGAATCTCCTACTGGGAACGAGGTCTCTTCAGGTAAGGATCCCGTTGTCTCCTGGGCTGAGACTGTGAAGGATGATGGTTGGAAAAGATTTCTGGGAACGACGTCTCTGCAGGTAACTCTATTTTTTTTTAAAAAAATGTCTAGTACATACACAATGCAAAAGCCATTCCCAGAGAGAGAGAGAGAGAGAGAGTCTGTGTCTGTGTCAGTGTGAGTGTGAGTGTGTTTATTAAGCCATCACCCGAGGATGATGACGCGAAAGGCTGATGGGGGGAGGGAAAGGAAAGGGAGGGGGGAGAACTACGAAAGCCGTAGAGGGAGGAGGGAGGAGGAGGAGGGGGCTGCTTCCGGAGCTGCGTCCCCTCCCCCACCGGAACCGGAAGTGGAGGCCGTGCCCCCCCTCCCTCCTTCCCTCCATTTTCTCTCTCCCCGTTTCTTCGGACCTCTTTTCCCCGCCGGAGGGAGGTGGGTCGATTTGGGGGTCTCTATTGGGGGGGGAGAAGGAGGGAGGGGGGAGGGCAGTGGGGTGGGGGGGCCCTAGAAAGAGGCTCCTCCTATTCGCTCCCCCCACACTCCCGCAGGGCAGAAAAACACCCCTCCCGGCCCTCCCACCTCACCCCCACCTCACACTCCTGGGGGGGCAGGAGGGGCCCTTCCGTCCCTTTTCCTCTCCTCTGTGTGTGTGTCTGTGTGTGTGTGTGTGTGGGGGGAGAATCTTCAGTGGGGCTTTTGTGTGTTTCCTCCCCCCTCTCTGTTTTCTCTCAGAGTCCCCTCAGGCTCGCCTCTTTCCCCCCCCCCGGACTTTCTCCAGCCGAAGTCTGAGCGCGATCCTCCCCCCAGGAAACCCCTTTTGTTGGAAAGCTTTGTGGAAAGGGGTCCTTTTGTGGGGGGGCGTCAGGGCGGGTTGAGATCCCGATACTCCGAAGGGGCAGGAGGGGCAAACAGCAAGGCCCCCCGCCCCCCCCATTGTGTGCCTGTGTGTGTGTGTGTGTCTTTGTGTGTTTTCCCTCTGAGCCCCCTCAGGCTCGCCTCTCTCCCCCCCCCCGCCTCTTCCCCCCCCCGACCTTCTCCAACCGAAGTCTGGATACAACCCCCCCCCAAAACCACTTTTGTTGGAAAGCTTTGGGGAAGGGGTCCTTTTTGTGGGGGGTGGAGGAAAAGGAGGAGTGCGAGGGCGTGGGTGTAGGGGGTGGGGGGAATTGGATGGGGCCCAGAGAAATGGGGCTTGGAGGGGGGGAGAAGATAGGGGGTCGGCTGGGAGGGAGGGATGTGGATGATAAGGATGATACTTCATTTCTATGGCAGCCTGCAACGGAGGGAAGTTCCTGGAACGCGAACCAGGCCCTGACCTGAACCCAGACCCTCAACACCCCCCCACCCCCTTCCTACCCACCCAGAGCAATGGGGGCAGGAGAGCCCCTGGGGAAAGGGGCTGCACATTTCCTACACTGGGAAAAGTGTGTGTGTGTGTGTGGAGTCTTGTGTGAGGAAATTGTCTGAATCTCCTCTTGGTTTCCAGGAAGAGACTTTCTTAGAGGCAAGAAATTCCATCATTAGATTCTTAATTAGCTTTGAATTCATTCATTCTTTCATTGAAAATTACTTTTCTCCTGCCTTTCTCCTCTTTGCTTGTTTATGTCTTGCTGTTTTCGTTGGCGCAGGGGATGGTGGTCGGCTGGATGGCGACACCTTTTGGCTTGAGGGGCTGAGCAAAGGTCCTCCTGGAAGGTCTTAAAAATCAGGCAGAAGTTGTGTGTCATCATCACACGGGTGGTGCCAGACCACCACATTCTTCTGCATAGCCTCTTTCTGTTTTTTTTGTGAAATATTACGAGGAATTAATGGAAACCTGAAACACTCCACAGGCTGAGGGTTGGGGGGGATTGAACAGGAGTCCCCCCCCCCAGTACCACTGTCATTCGCAGAGTGACACCACACGAGGAAAAATCCCAGAAGCTGAGTTGCCTTTTTGTCAAGTGACCACTCCTCCCCCAGGCACAAAGCCATGGTCAGGGCTGTGAAGAGTATCAAGCAGAAGAGGGTCTCCTGCAGAGTCCAGGGGTCCCCAACCTCTGGCCTCCAGAGGTTCTTGGACTGCAACTCCCAGAAGCCTTCACCACCCCCTTTACTGGCCAGGATTTCTGGGAGCGGAAGTCCAAGAACATTTGGAGGCCCAAGGTCGGGGGGACCCCCTGCTGTAGACCCTCTGGACGGCTGCCTTGGCTGTGGCCACCCCTCAGAGGCCCTTTGCTCTGTCTGGCTCGGCCTCCTTTTCCAGCTGGCAAAGCGGGCACGAGATTGTGCAGCAGTTTTGGGCTATTTCCTGGCTTTTGGAATCGTGGGTATAGAAGCACACCCACCCACCCACCCACTTTCATAAACCAGAGGGTAATTGTTTTGAAGAATTGAATTCTCCAGATTGTCAAAAAGACAAAAGGCTTCTATGCTAAGGGAAAGCTTTTGGTTTTGTCCATCCAAGAAGGCTCTAGAATTATTTGGTTTTTTTTCTTTTCTCCGTAGAATGGGGTGAGATGATTTGATGCTCTCCCAGTTTTCTCTGGACAAAAAGAGAAACCCAAAGCCCCCCTTAAAGCAGGTAAGATCTGTTTCATTCTTTGGGATCAGAAGCACCGTTGTGTTTGTTCATTCATTAAACGATAACCCTATGATAAGCAGGATGCAAGATGTTGTAAAGCTTGCATCAGTATTTCAGAAAATTTTAGCCCAATCGCAGGAAGCATTGGGAGTGTTTGGAGAACGCCTTCTACCAGATCTTCCATGGTGCCTGGTGAGGGCCAGAGGGGCCTCCGAGGTGGGCCTGACAGTGCAAAGGAATTGGTGTGAAATCCCCATATCCTGAGGTTCACTTTGAGTCTCTTCTGTCAACTTCCTTCTGTCGCCCCGTTCTGGAGACCTCTGGTTTATGAAAGCAAGCACACACTGTCAGTTCCCTGGCTGAGTGGAGGTTTCAACCTGGGTTGTGTGAGTCCCAGTTTTACTGTCTACAGCAGAGCCTCTCTGAACATGTGCAGAGAGTTTTTCTTTTGGTTCCCAGTCCTGCTTGGCTCAACCCTGTGGTCACCAAGAGCAGGTGCTGTCGGTGTGATTCCAACCCTGGACAGCCTGGCATGAGGCTCTCGATGCCCCCAAATGTAAACTGAGAGCACGGAGAGAACGAAAAAGGGCCCGTACGTTGCCTCTGTAAACAGGCTTCCTTCAATCGCGAGGCTTTGCTTCCTACAGTCAGGAGACTTAGCTTGCCCCAATCACGCGTCTTATGGAACTGACATCAGCAGATGCTCTACAAACCGATTGGGACACACCTCACTGGAGGTGGAGACTGCAGGCTCAGAAGCAACGGGGACTCCTAATGTCCGAGCATTCTGAGCTCATAGGCTAAACACTCAAAACCAAGTTTTCTTAATTTTTGGGTTAGAAAAGAGTCTGTGTGGGTCTTATAAACCAGTGGTTCTTAACCTTTTTGAAAGAAACGCCCCCTTGAGCCATTGAGGAAGTTATCATCGCCCCCCTCCCCGCAGTGATGATATCTTTTATTTATTTATTTATTTATTTATTTATTTATTTATTTATTTATTTATTTATTTATTTATTTAAGACACTTAACTCCAATGACCCCTGAAAACAAAATTAAATTCCAAGAAAATGAAATGCCCCCCAAAAAGTAACATTTAATGATTTTGTTGCAAGTGAATTTTAAGACGCAAGATGAAATATAAAAAGGGCATAAAAACAAATGCAGGAACTAAAAATTTCAAGACAAAAAGTCTGAAACTAAATTAAAATTGTAGGAAAATATATATTCATGCACACTGTAAAAAGGCTACAGCCATCTTCACAGGTTTGGCTTGCTCCAGCGCCCCCCTACCGCCCCCTTCTGCTCCAGCGCCCCCACACCGCCCCTTTTCGTTCTACTGCCCCCCTGAAAAATGAAATCGCCCCCTGGGGGGCATTATCGCCCACGTTAAGAACCACTGTTATAAACAAAGGTGTCTCATCAACAGAAAAATACAGTATTTTTTAGAACAGGTTTATCAATCTTTTTAACCTCTTCCCCAATGTTTTCTTTGAAAAAAAAAAGTTATCCAAAATTCCCTGGCTTCCACGCATTTCTAATTATTTTCATATTAAATCTTTAATGTTGGTTATAATACCTGAAATACATCTTAATTGATTTGTTATATAATAGCATTTAATACTGGTTATCTGACAACCTTCTTTTTGTAATATCTAACAAAATTTCTTATTAATTCTAGCTTTCTTACTTCCTTGTGGGTTTCCCGCCAGAGGACCTGCAAGGAGGTGAGCAATTGGGGGGGGGAGTTGCAAGACTGGGGGGGGGATAAGGGGTAAAAAGGCTTTGCAGAGAGATATTTAAAAAAACAAAACAAAAAAAAAACCAGTCTCCCCCCCAACCCCAGAGACTGGACAATCCACTTGGTCTGCTCTGCACGAAGGCCTTGCACAGTTTGAGGGAGGGGGGGGGAGTCATCTCTTTGTTTTGGTCCCTGCCCTCCTCCTCTCCCTCCTTGTATGGGGGGAGGGCTAAATTGGGAAGGGGCCGAATGGGAAGTCTGGATCCCGCCCTCCCCCTGCCCCCGAGCAAGACACCTGGGGGCTTTCTCTGTCTGTGTTGGTGAGTCCTCCTCGATCACCTTTTCCTGCAGGCAGACTTTTTGGGGGGTGAGAGAAAGAGGGGGGAAAGTGGGGAGTGTCCCCCAGTGCTCTTTCTCTCCCCTCCCAATTTCTCCTTACTCCAGCATCCCCCCAAACCTCACACCCCAGGTTGGAAGCGGGATATGGGCTTTGTGGGAGAAGGGTGGTTCGGCTGGGGGTGATGGCTCTCCCTCCGTCCCCCCGAGATACCTGGCCTGCTATCCTGAGCCTCTTCAGGATCCCCCTCCCCCCTCCTAGTCTATGGCGATTGAAGGGGACTCTTCAGAATGGCTTGGTTCAGTGGCTCTGGATGGAGGTGAGGGAAGGGAAGTCCAGATCCCCCTCCCAACCAGATCCCAGGCTGTTGATCCACTGCAGAAAAGGGATGGTGGGTGTGTGGAGGGATTTCCTCCCTCCCTTTGTGTTTGTGGGTTTTTTGGGGGAGGGGGGGCTTCCTGGCAGCACTGCAGGAAAAGCCTTTTTTTCCACCTGAGAGGAAAGCAGGGCAGAAAGAGAAAGAGGCCCAGAAAGGCCACAGGGGTGGGGCAGAGGCGGAAAGGCGATCTCCCCCCCCCGCCCCGTGAAACAAACTTTTTCTTAGGGGGGAGGAAGGTGGCGATCATCCACAGCACTCATGCTATTTATATTCATTATCTGATTTGCATGAACCTATCAGAGGGCTGGAGAGGCGGAGTCAGCAGCTACCCGAGGCTTGTCAGGAGGAGGAGGGAGGAGTCAGATGGGAAGCAGAGAGAGAGTGAGCCTGAAGGGGAGGTCAGTCTGTGGTCCTTAGAGAGGGTGGCAGAGTTAGGGGTTAAGAGTGTGGAACTTACGGAGAGCGAAAAGAGTTAAGAGTGAAACAAGTTATTAATAATCTAATGAATGCATTAAAGTCTGTGAAGAACCCGTTTAAGCCAACTGTAATCCATAAACCTCTGTTGTTCAACTTTATCCTCAGCTTGGACCTCAATCTTTCTAATTAATGGGTGTCGACAGAAGTCAGCGGGTGGCAGCGAGATAAAGGACGTGTGAGCTCTGTGTTGGGTGAAACAAGCAGGGGCCACGTGAGTAAACATCACAGTTATCTAACACACTGCCTCTCTGAACATGTGCAGAGTGTTCTTATTGTTTTAGCCCAATCCTGCTGGGCTCCACCCTGCCTTAACTGCTGTGGGTTACATGCTGCTTGGTGTGGGGCCTCTCCCGAATGTTTCCTTCCTTCTTTTGGGATCCAGGAGGGTGAACAGAAGAAGCTGCTCCTGCGTTTGGGGGTTCTTTTGGAGGGGGAAAGGTGGGAGAGAGCCTTTTTCCCGACCAGCCTTGAGTCAACCCCAGGTGGGGTTGTCTCCAGGCATCCAAGGGGAAGTTGAGCATCCAAGGGGTTTTCCAGAGTCCCGTGTTCTGGCCATCTTTTAGGTCCCCAGACCCTACGAATCCCAGGTTCCAGAGGTGGAGTTTACTGGGAGGGCCCCTGGTGCCCCATCCCGGTCTGGAAAAGGGCCTCCCACCAAGTGACTACTTTGGAGAAAGACCTCATAATCAAAACCTTACCACCAATTTGCTAGTTTGGTGGAAGGCTGGGGGGAACTCCTCAGTGTATCCTAATTTCTGGGTTTGTCCTGAGTTAACTTTCTCAACCTTCCCTTCAGTGTCCAATTAAACCATTCCACTTGTCCATTTGCTTGGGGATGATAAATGGAAACCTTTGGTGGCTTCACCCCTTACAATTACCACATCGGTTCCAAGATCCAGATCATAAAATTGGTCAGGGAAGACATCTTGAAGGAAATCTGTTCTTGAAAATATCCCTGTTCTGTCGAAAGGCCTGTCCAGGAGGGACCTTGGTGTTCATGGCCCTGCTGGGGGTGGCCTTCACTGGAGCGAATGTGATCGGCGGCCTTTGTCCACCTCCTTCCTCTTCTTCAGCCAGAAGAACTGCTGTTTTCCTCTGGCCGGGGTTTTCTACACCCCCAGGATAGGTCCTGCTCGGGGTAGATCACGAGCCCGTTGAAGCACCACTCTCTGTAACCTTCGGGGTAAAACATTTGTCCCTTCTCTACCCCCTCCCTTCTGATTTTACTACTGTGTATAGGATCCCATCCCCCAAGTCAATCTTATGCTCTGTTTTCGTAGTCCCTTTGGGTCCCGCTTTGCCTCTAATTTCCTCCAGTTCTGAAGCCTCTCGCTGCCATTTTCGTAATTGTTCTCATGAAATGTGCAACACCTTTTCTTCTGGTGTCGTTTCCTCCACCTCCCCAGTTCGTCCTTCTGCTGCAGTTTCAGCCAGGTCTCCTATTTGAAGCCAGTCTCTCCCCAAGAACTTCTCTCCTCCTAATCCTGGGATGACCCTGATCTCCAAGTCTTGTCCTCAATTTTTTAAAATATGGCTCAACTGGCGGCACCCAGAGGCAAGAAGTTTTGATGGCTAGGTCTCTATACTTTGTTAGTTTTTCCAGTTCTTTATTTTCAACTCTGGCCTCCCCTGGAATTGCAATGTCAATGATCCGGGCATTTCTTTTTTCTATTCTTACCATCTCTGGTCAAGGTGTCTATCCGTTTGGATCCAGAAATCCCACAAGATCTTGACTTCCTCGTTTTCTGACACCTTCTCTACCTGATGTTCCCACGGGTTTTTGGAGACTGGCAAGTTCTATTTTTTGCATAATGACCAGTGCACTAACCTTGTAATCTGTTTGTGAAATCTTTGGACATTCACCGATGAGGTGTGATAAGGTTTCATCTTTTTATTGGAAGAGTCAACCTGTGTTGTTAGCACTAACTCTGTTGAATTAGCATCATGCTTTCCATCGGTATTTCTCAGGTGTTGTCCATGTGGTGGTTTATTTTTCCAGCTGTTTAATTACTTTTCAAATTCTTGTTTCTTATATTGAGCCTTGGTTTCTGTGGTTTTCAAAATAGTCTCCATATTCACTGTTTCCAGTAATTTTTCTCTACTTGTACTGATATAAATATTTAGGTTTCTTTTTTCTTTCTCTACTACCAGCTGCATTTGCAGTAATCCACGGCCTCTGATTTTTCATGGTACAGTGGACCCTTGACTTACAGACGGCTTGACTTACAGACTTTTTGAGTTACAGACTTCTCTGGCCACAAAATTTAGATTTGACTTGCAGACTGAGATTTGACTTACAGACCAGAAAAAAACCAAAATGGAACAAAAATGGCCTGTTACGGGATTAATCGGTTTTCAGTGCACTGTAGGTCAATGGAGACTTGACTTACAGACTTTTTGACTTGAGAACCGCCTTCCAATACGGATTAAGTTCTCAAGTCAAGACCCCACTGTAAATATAATCTGTCCTCATCACTTTTTTGGATGTAGTGTGTGATGCATGTCCGTAAGTTTCCATGTTTTTTGATTCAGTTCTTCTGAATCACGAGCAAGAGCCTCGTGGTGCAGTGGTTAAAACGCTGTACTGCAGCTAAAACTGTGCTCACGACCTGGGGTTCAAATCCCAGGTAGCCGGCTCAAGGTTGACTCAGCCTTCCATCCTTCCGAGGTCGGTAAAATGAGTACCCAGCTTGCTGGGGGTGCAATGTGTAGCCTGTATAATTAAAAATTGTAAACTGCCCGGAGAGTGCTTGTAGCGCTATGGGGCGGTATATAAGTCCAATAAACAAGCAAACAAGCAAACAAGCAAACAAACAAACAAACAAACAAACAAACAAACAAACAAATAAATAAATAAATTGTTTTTATTCCATTCTATTATTCTAGCTATTTAATTACTGGAACAGCTTATGTGTTTATGGCTTTGATTGCATTTCCCCCATTTAATTTTGATTTTAAGGTTTTCCACAGTCTGTTATATTTATTGATTTATTTGATTTATACCCTGCCCATCTAGATCAAAGTCTACTCCGGGCGACTAACAATAAAAAATGGAATAGAAACAATATAATAAAGTAAAAAACAACAATAGTAATGTGGCACAAGATGGGGAAAAGAAAGGAAAAAAGTCTTTTGGTATCTTCTCTTTCTGTCAGTTCTTTAATTTTTGTTTGCAAGATGTTGTCTGCTTCTAGTATTCCAAGGTATTTAGATTTGTCACCACTTCAAAGTGATTTTAGAATATTGCCATTTTTAAAAACTCTATATTCCATCTAGTTTTTTTTTAATCTTGCCACGGTGTATAGACAGAGCGACACTTTTGTCCATTCCAAATTTCCTCTGGATATTTTAACTAAATATTTGCACCATTTAGCCGTGATTTTATCTCTGTGGAACTTTTTGCATTTAGTTTTAGGTCATCCATTTATAACAGATGATTGATTTTGTTTTCTGTTTGTTCTGAAATATGGTAGCCCAATCCAGGGACGTGGTGGCGCTGCGGGCTAAACTGCAGAAGCCTGTGCTGCAGGGTCAGAAGACCAAGCAGTCGTAAGATCGAATCCACGCAACGGAGTGAGTTCCCGTCGCTTGTCCCAGCTCCTGCCAACCTAGCGGTTCGAAAGCATGCAAATGCAAGTAGATAAATAGGGACCACCTCGGTGGGAAGGTAACAGCGTTCGGTGTCTAAGTCGCACTGGCCATGTGACCACGGAATATTGTCTTCGAATAAAACGCTGGCTCTATGGCTTGGAAACGGGGATGAGCACCGCCCCCTAGAGTCGAACACGACTGGACAAAAATTGTCAAGGGGAACCTTTACCTTTACCTTTAATCCAGGTTTAATTAAAACTATTGGCACAGAGTGCTGTCCTCTGAAGATGTCTGTAGCGGGCCACTCTGAAGCCTCTACCAACTCAGGACTCCAGGAGTGCTCACTACTCTTCTTCAAACTGCTGCCACCAACTTATCTTTAATATTCAAAAAAGACAAGTGTTTCTTTAAAAACAAAACGTTGTTTATTGATTTAACCAAATAAAAGGAGTAAATCACAGGTAGCAAATCAAGTTGTAAATCACTGTTTCTCAATCACTAAATCACACAGACTTTTTCCTCACTAACTAGCTCTCACCAAATCTTTCTCACTCTCTCTATCAATCTCTCTAATCTCTCATCCTTCAATTCTCTCACACAACACACACCCCTTTATATAATTCAGCTCCTCCCCCTTCTGCACCACCCTCCGTCCTCTCATTGGCTTATGATCCCCTGCCCAGCTGTGACGGACAGGTGAGAGCAGAGCTGTATGTTACAATGCCGGCCATAGAGACTGGCTAAATGTTAGGAAGAACAACCTTTAGAACATGACCAAAGAGCCTGAAAAACCCACAACAACTATTGACACAGGGATTAGTGAGATGTCAAATAGCAGTGGTGACAAAGAATCCTCCTGAAATATTCCTCATTTGATGTTAACTTCTTTGATTTCTTCACCATGTTTTTATTAATCCCAAATTTTTTTAGGCAGGTGTTAATCCAGCTGTGTGACAACGAGTCAGATGACTTTTTAATGTCTGTTAAGGTGTGTTTTTCACCTTTTTGTATTCTTCAGTATCATTTTATCAATAAGCAGCTGATCTTTTGTGCCTCTTGACTTTTTTAAAGTTCCCTTTCTCTTCAGTTGGGTAGACGGAGTTTTCAGTTAAATGTTTAGATATTGATCTTGCCAGCACTCCTGTGAGGAGCTTGAACATTGTTGGAAGGCATGTAATTGGTCGATAATTACTGGGTTCGTTGCCCTTTTTTATTATCAGAAATATGCGTCCTGTTGTCATCTCTTCTTTAGTTGTCGAATTTTGAAATGGTTAAATGACACTGCTATACATTGATGGAGATGTTTCGCCAGTCTCTGTGGTTGGTCTCTTCTGTGGTCAGGCGTGCCCCCCCTCACCCCCCACGGCAAAGCGGGGCTTTCAGAGGTGCATTTTCACTACTGAAAAAGCCCCAGGAGGCTTCTGAAAGCGGCGCCTGGGGGGGTGGGGGGCGGGCCTGCCCCTGCCACCCACCCACCCACCCCAGCAAAGCGCCACTTTCAGAGGCTTCCCCAGTGCATTTCCACTGCCTATTTACCTGCTGGGCAAGCCTGGGCAAGCTTCTAAGAGCAGCGCGCGGATCAGCTGTAAGGTGGGGAGAGGGGGGAGCTGGAGTGGAGAAGATGGCAAAATGGCCATCCGCTGTGTTTTGGCCTGGATTCCTTGCTTACCGGGCAGCGAAAATGGCCGCCGTATGGAGGATTTTTGCATAAAGGTGAGTTTTTTGCCCATAGGAACGCATTAAATGGTTTTTAATGCATTCCTATGGGCTTTTTTTCGCATAGCGAGGAATCCATATAGCGACGGTTTTGACTGCACAGATTCTCACTATGCGGGGCACCACTGTACTGGGAGGCAGGCTTTGTTGAGTTTTAGACTGTCTTCTTTTTTTGTTTAAACTGTGCTGATGTTTGTGGATTTTAATGGCTTCCCTGTGTAGTCTAACAAATTGGTTGCTGGTGTTGTTCAGTACTGTTGTGCTTTGAAATAGAATTTCATGTTCAGATTGTTTTAGGGCATGTTCAGCTACTGCCAGTTTTCCAGTTGTTTTAGTCTGCAGTGTCTCTCATGTTCTCTAATTTTAGTGTGGATGCTGTGTTTTGTGTTGTTGTTGTTGTTGTTGTTATTGTTATTGTTGTTGTTGTTGTTGTTAATAATAATAATAATGATAATGATAATGATAATACTTATATCCTGCCCATTTAGTCGTTGACTACTCTGGGTGGCTTACAACAGACTCGGCAAAGAAATGACAAATATGTTACAATCTAAAAAAATGTAAAGTAATGCACATTGGGACAACCCCCCCCCCAAAAAAACTCTATGGATCACACATAAATGGCAAATAAATGACCATCCAATTGAGCAAGTCAAATCTTGTGATCTTTCAGTCCTCAGGGTCTTGGAAGGCTCAATTATCCAACGCTATTGCAAATGCTCAGAGAAGTATTGAGTCACTCATACATTTTTTTCTTTGCAAAAGGAGGTCAGTATATACCATCAGCCATACAGGTGTTCAATGCCAAGGCGTTAGCGCAGATGTTCTATGGTGTACAGTGGCAGCAGACTGGCAGCACTTCGGCGTGGCAGGAAATCATCAGACAAACCGATATAGAGGATATCAGCAAGTGATAGAGAGAGAAGAAAAAGATATGTACACACTGTTCTCTTATATACATTTACAAAGCTTCTTCAGTCCAATCACAGGACACATTACATCATCTTCTGCACCTGGTCATCTCTTCTTCAGACATTGCATCATCTCTTCATTAGTCATAGTGACTCAGCAGTCACACATCTGTTCATAATGGCAGTTCATTAATAACACATTTAATCCACATTTGGTTCAGGCCTACAAAAAATTACAATATCCTGACAGTGTAGATACAGACATTTTACTGCAGTGGAGTCCGTTCAAATGAAATTTCTGAGAACTGTTCTTGGACTCCCGAGTTGTGTGTCAAATGTACTTTTACGATTAGAAACAGGGCAGATGTTGATAGAGTCTCGGGCATGGATACTTAAGATAACTTTTTGGTTTTAAATGTTCTTCAACCCTGTGGGGTTAGGTTCCCTTAGTGCTAACTGACAAGTTTCAGTCCTGATAGGAAAGATCTATGGATGAGAAATTAAATAATTCGGGCCTCTCGAGAAGTGCTATTTTGTTAATGAGCTATACCAAAGCAAAACAGGACCAACCCTAGGGCATCACAGAGAGTGAGCTGCAACACCTTGTCAGCAGAGCTACGGCCCATCCTGGCTTTATTTTATTTATTTATTTAGAGGTGATGGTCAGGCGTTTTTACCTGCAAGCTATCTGAATACTCTGACCCTTCCAAAATATAGAAAAGCTTTTACATGAGCAGAGTTTGATGTACTTCCTTCAGTCCTGGCTGGAAGGCAGACACAAGAACATTCCTTACGAAGAGCACTTATGTCCTTGTGAGGCTGGTGTGGGGGAGACGGTTGGCCATGTTCTGTTGTATTGCTCCTTCTACACTGGTCTCTGTGAAACTTTTATTCCTCCAATTTTGCAAAGCATCCCTGGAGGAGATGATGAGAGTACTATACGTGTTATCTGCTGGCAGACCAGTGTCCATCAGTAATGATTAAAGGGGTCGGATTCTGTGCAGCAGCACTAGCCTGCAGGCTAGAAATGGTGCCATAATCCTCTAGATATATACATGTATGTATGATTATATGAATAAGTATGCTTTGGGGGTGGGGTTATGCTCCTAACAATTATTTATGGAATTTGTCGCCCTAAGAGTCTGCCGCACATAATTTATATTATAGTATTGAATCTGTTAGTTCTTACACATCATACAAATAAACATTACTTATCAGTTGATGGGTTCTTAGCTATCCGTGAGAGATCAGGAAAGAGAGCTTGGTGTGCTGGCCGACAGCTCGATGAAAGGGTCAACCCAGTGTGCGGTGGCAGTGAAGAAGGCCAATTCCATGCAAGTGCTATTTTAGGCTGCATTAATCAAAGTATAGTTTCCAAATCCCGCAAGGTGCTAGTCCCCTCCTATTTAGCACTGGTGAGGCCTCGCCTTGAGGATTGTGTCCAGTTCTGGACACAGCACTTCAAGAAGGATGTTGACAAATTGGAACAAGTTCAGATGAGGGTGACAAGGATGATCAGGGGGCTGGAAGTCAAGCCTTATGAGGAAAGGCTGAAAGAATTGGGCATGTTTTCCTTTGGGAAAAGAAGACTGAGGGATGATATGATGGCACTTTACAAATATTTGAAAGGCTGTCATACAGAGGAGTGGCAGGATCTGTTCTCAGAGATCAAGAGACACAACAAGCTCAAGTGAAAGCAAGCCTGATTTTGTTTGAATGCAGTGGTGCCTCGCTAGACGATGACCTCGCTTGATGACTAATCTGCTTAACGATGCCTTTTTTGCGATCACTATACGATGTTTCCAATTGTTGGAATCCTGTTCCAACACAAGGGGTGTGGGGAGAGATCTCTGAAAATAATTAATCTGCAGACTTGGTATAGAGTTCTAAAGCATGTCCGAGAATCAGCCTAAGCATGAGCCTGGACACCTGCTTTTATTGGCAAACAGATTACATAACATTTCATATTAACCAATAGGGCATCGAGTACAAACTGCCCAACAACAATTAATGCAATCGCAATGCAGTATGGTTATACAACAGGCAGTTATGTGTACATGACATTAGACACTTAGGTAATGGCACAGCAATTAAACAAACGAATATAATATATGTGTATGCATAGTATTTTCCACATCCCCACACTTTTTATTTTATTTCTTGTGGATCATCTTATCTCAATTATAAACATCCTCAAAATCTTTAGCAGGAATTGAAGGTAAGCCATGGTACTTAATTTGATAAAGGTGTCTAGGTGTTAGACCAACAGGTGACCGTGGTTGACAGCAATCATGGAAGGTAGAAATCAGTGAAGGGATACATAGAATGCAACAGCAAAGAAGAATAAGTATCACAAAAATGACAACAGCATATATAATCAATGTGTGAAGCCATGAAATATTCGGTAACCAGTACCATAGCCAGCTCCAGTTACTTAGGAGGCCATCGTCATTAGCGCGAAGATCATCAACAGCGGCCTGAATTTTTTCCATGGATTCTTCTATTAAACCGGATTTATTAATGTAAAACAGCAGGACTGGTTAAGCGAAGCACATAAACCGCCATTGCAAAGAAAAAGGAAGCCAAGGCCTAATCGGTTTTGTGCAACAACATTGGCCAGTTTCCGTTTGCAAAGCTTTAATGGCTACTTTGGAAGCGTTGGCTAAAAGTTCTATATCCTTGGATATAGCCAGAAGCTTGAGATCAGTATTAGCTCCTGTAATCCAAGGAATGAAATAACTAGCTATATCCATAACGGCTGTTTCTCCCGAAGTAAGGGCGTTTATATATACAGTGGTGCCCCGCATAGCGAGGTTAATCCGTTCCTGATTAACCTTCGCTATGTGAAATCTTCGCTAAGCGGGAAGTAAAGAGCCATTGGAACGCATTAAACTTCATTTAATGCGTTCCAAATCGGCCCTAAACTTCCCACTTAGAGAAGTTTCCTGACCCCGGGCAGCCATTTTCGCGCCCTCGGCAAGTGAGGGGAGGGCGCGAAAATGCCGTGCAGGGCCATTTCGGGTCATCCGCGGCCGTTTTGAAGCCGCAAAACAGCTGTTTTGCGGCTTCAAAATGGACCCGAAATGGCCCGCGCTGTGTTTTCGCGCCCTCAGCAAGCGAGGGGAGGGCACGAAAACGCCGCGTGGGGCCATTTCCGGTTGTCCACGGCCGTTTTGAAGCCGCAGAACAGCTGTTTTGCGGCTTCAAAATGGACCCAAAATGGCCCCGCGCCGCATTTTCGCGCCCTCCCCTCGCTTGCCGAGGGCGCGAAAACACCACGCGGGGCCATTTCGGGTCATCCGGCGCCCATTTTGGAGCCGCCAAACGCGGCTCCAAAATGGCCGCCGGACTCCCCAATCGTCGCAATGCGAGTGCAGCGATTGGGTGCTCCGTATAGCGCTCCCGAAAAAGGGGATCGCTATACGGATTCGTCGTTATACGGTGCGCTCGCTAAGCGAGGCACCACTGTATATGGGTTTCTAGCGGTCGAGATAGAAGCATGATGCGCGACATAAAGATTATACGGGCCCAGGGAGGCTAGTGTACAACGGCCCTGCCAAGAGGCAGGAAGGACTTTGTAAGCAGGAAAACCGCAAACAAAAAAGATACCCTTCTCCAATCCGTAAGTGTAATTCTCAAGACCATAACCCCTTTTTATGTCCGTTCGCTGCTAAGCCATAGATTTAAACAACAAATAGTCATTGTTTTTGAGAGACATAGATCCCCGCCATCGTGTCCTGTTACCAGGCCAACCTGTCTTGCCTATACACTCCCAAGAAACCACTTTCTTTCATGTGACAGCACGACCTGCTTTGTAAACACATTGAGTTTCATGGCATGGGCAAAGAGGCAGATAGGCAAAATGACCATAGTCTTGTGTAGTTGTATTCCAATCTACCTCGCCATATGGCAGGTTGAGGATAAGAGTGCAGTTGGGATAGGAACCCAGAGATATAGACCCATTAAGCGCTTCCAGGCAAACTGGGGCAACGGGCCACAAAAAAGGGGGAGACTAAAAGTATCAGACTAGGGATTTGAATTTGAGAAATGGTACCGCTTTCAGAGAATATAGAAACATTGCCCAATCAGAAACATTAAGGAAACGAAAGGGCCCAATAGGCCAAGCCTTAACATGGGTTGAATGTGCACGCATCCAACAATCCTTTTCATCGGTAGTATTAATTAAGTCATTCGCCATTTTTAAGAACTCATTTTCAACAACACGTGAGGCTTGGACACTAGCATGAGGAGGAAAACACAATGATATACAAAACTGTAAAAGCACATCAGGAAGAGGAAGAAGAAAAGTCCTGTAAACCAGCCTGAGACGTGCTTCACCATGGACGGACGCATCTTGAAGGAATCCACACGGGTCCTTTATCAAGGGAGATCACAGCGTATCCACGTCCCCAAGTGATCAGTGGCACAGGTCCCTTCCACTCAGGATCTGGGGGCTGTCTGAATGACACCAAAGGACGAGGAGGCTGTTCCTCAGATCTGAAATGAAATTCAACTGGAGAGTGAGACCTATTATGAAGGGTAAGCAGAAAATTTAATGTAAATAAGACCTTGGCAACAACGGTAGGAATATCTGCAGTTGGGACCCTCTACCCCCCCATTTGTTTGAGAAGCAAGGATTTGAAAGTATGATGAGCCCATTCAACAATTGCTTGTCCAGTGGAGTTGAAAGGTATGCCATGCTTGAGTTTGACGTTCCATTGAGTGCAAAAGTCAGAAAAGGCTGCAGAGGAATATGCTGGACGATTGTCAGTCTTGAGTTCATGTGGGCGACCCATGACAGCAAAGCAACAAATGCAGTGCTAAATAACATGTCGTGTAGTTTCTCCACGCACGGTAGTGGCCCAGATAAATCCTGAAAAGGTATCCACAGTTAAGTGAAGTTTAGACATACGTAGGGTTGAGAGCAGGTACTTACGTGACATCCATTTGCCACAGTTGGTTGGCTTCAGTTCCTCTAATATTGACAGCATCAAAGAGAAAGTTCAATGGAGATTTAGCACAGGAGGGACAAGAAGCAACAATATCCCGAGCATGTTACATGGGGATTGAAAATAGCTTGCTCAATGATTTAGCAGATTGATGAAACATTCCGTGAGAGTCAATGGGATTGTCAAAAAGAGGAAAGGCAGATTCTCGGAGTGCGGCATCAGCGACAGCATTTCCTTCTGTCAAAAATCCAGGTAAACCTGAATGAGAGCGAAGGTGGGCAACAAAACAGGGAAGATAGTGTTTCTGTAAAAGAAGTTGTGATTTAACAGACACAGTAAAGCATCATCAATGTTTGGAGATAAATACGAATTCAGAAGATGCGTCAATAATTTGAAGACATACTGAGTGTCAACAATCAGATTAAAAGAATCATGAGCAAAAGTTTCAAACGCAAGAATGACAGTGGCTAGTTCTGAACACTGGGCTGATGTCTGAGGTACCGTGAAATGGGAAGTCCTGGCTCCAGAGTCATTTTGCCAAACAAGAACACCACAAGTGGAAGAGCCATCAGAAAAAACAGTGCGTGCTCCTTGAAGAGGCTGTGGAGAAAAGCAAGTTGTAAGAGAATAGGAAACACAGGAAAGGAACATTAAAAGTTTGTCTTTGGGAGGATTAGGTAGAACAGTCCCACAGAAATCAGCAAATGCAGTTTGAAATGGTGTAGAAAGTTCTGGCAATTGTTCAACATCGCCCTGTGGGAAAGGAAAGTAAACAGAGTCAATGTCAAAACCCGAAAGTTGTCAGCAGCGGAGTCTAGCTTTCACAAAAAGATCCACTACTGCATTAACATGGGGATAAAGGTTGCGTGAAGGAGTGTGTGGTAAATGAAGTCATTCAGTGATAGCGATGTGATCCGATGTGTCTGGAACATAGAGGATTGCAGTTGGAAGTGACAGTGTAGACAAAATGATGCAGGAAAGATGACATGATGCGTCAGGACAGCGATAAACAGAGACGAGACGAAGTCGTGAGGAAACAAGTTGAGTCCTCTTCATGGCAGGAGTCACAGGAATAATGTCTGCTGGAGATGAGTGTCCCGCGAGGGCGGAAAACAACGGTGAAAGCTCTTGGGTGGACACGGCTAAAAAAGGGCGAGCCCAATTGATGTTGCTGAGAAGCTGTTGAAGTTGGACCAGCGTAAAAGACTGGATTACACAATTGTGGCATAACAGGAACAGAAGCAGTCTGAGATAACTTGTGACCAAGATATCTGAAAGGCGAAGTGCGTTGAAGTTTTTCAGTCACAATGCATAGTCTGAAGGCAGACAAGGTAGAATGCAAAAAATCCAGATGAAAATCTGCGATGAGTGTCCTGGCAATCAGAATATCGTCCATATCAACATGTCCAGGAAAGCTTTTCGAAAGGGTTGCAAGGCATTGCCAACAAAAAGTTGGCATAAAGTGGGGCTGTTCATCATTCCCTGTGGCAAAGTTTTCCACTCAAAACAGTGAGTGGGTTTTTCATTATTTTGAACTGGGAGAGTAAAGGCAAATTTCTCTATGTCCTCTGGAGCCAGGGGGATACTGAAAAAACAGTCTTTAAGATCAATAATTGCTATCTGATAGTCCTGTGGAATCATGTTTGGATTAGGCATGCCACATTGTAAAGGTCCCATAGGTTGCATTCTCTGATTTACCTTTCGCAGGTCCTGAAGCAGTCACCACTTGCCTGATTTCTTTTTTATAACAAAAATAGGTGTGTTCCAGGGACTTGTACTAGGCTGAATGTGTCTTAGAAGAGGTTGCTCCTATTTAAGGGCCTCCGCCGTGTGGAGCTTTTCCTGAGCCCTGCCTCAGTACCGATGTCACTGAATCCGGCGGCAGAAAAAATACCTTTGCAACAATCGATCTCGCAGCTATGGTGGTAGGAGAGGAAGTCCAGAGCTGTACCGGGAAAATACTCAGGTTTCCGGCATCTATCTTACCAGGAATTATATGGCAAGGCAAATCTGCACAAGATAAAAGCAGCGCCTTTTGTTCTGAAGAGGCAGGCAGCGAAACAGTGACCGCTAGCTTGTATGTGAGCATCGGTATGTTGAGTTGGGCTTCTTCAATCAAAGTGACTGGTAGCCCATAGGAAGATCTTATCTTAGACAGTACTGACAGGATGGAAAGGTATGTATAGCTAATACAATAAAGCCAGGGCAACTTTAGATAGAGCAATGGAAGAATGGCGGCTGGACAACTTCAGCTCAAAACCTACTAAAATCTAAATCCCTCTCTATAGACATTTTTATTTTCAGAGGTTAAAAGAATGTTGAGATTGGCTCTATAAATTGGATAGCGACCAGGACCTGGTCTTAATCCACTCTTCAGATTTCTCCCACTGGTACCGTCTGTTGAAAACAAACCACTCAAGGGCGCAATACCTAGATTCACTTACTTTTGCCTCCTTGAGAACTGCCTTCACAGAACTCCGCTTCCAAACCATGCCAACTGCTGTCTTAGATGGCAGGTACATGAATGTCCCTAAACATCTAAGGCTGTGCATCTGCGGAGCAGTTGAGATAGAGGATGTTCTCCATTATTTACTCTATTGTCAGCTATATCAGAACCCCCGAGAAAAGCTCCTGGGTAACATTTTGGCTGCTCTACAGGAGGAAAGCCCTCAGATAAAGGTGGTCAGGTTACTCTTGGACTGTGACCCTTATGTTACGTATTGAACAGCACTATTCGCAAAAGCAGCCAGAAATATTCGGCCTAATTTTCTGAAAGCCATTGCGATCAATTGTGTGGGAGATTCTCAGATATGAGGGGTCTCTTATTATTTTATATGTCTGTGGTTTTATCATGATTTTAATTGACCATATCTGTATTTTAAACAATTGTGATGGTTTTTAGCTAATACAATAAACTTGAACTGAACCATAGGAAGATCGTGTAGAAAAGGTGTTGTTATCATGATGGCTAGCTTGCAGAGCCTTTTCCAGCACTACTTTAGGGCCATGCCTCTTGGCATCTAATAGTTCAGAGAGGTCCCCTATTGTTTTCCCGGGCCCAGGTGTCATAAGTGCAGCTGAAGACCTGGAACCAGAAGGGTTAACTGGGGCTGAGGAGAATGCTGAGTAAACAGAAACACCTGATTCACCTCCAGATTCTCCTTCCCCAGCAAACCAGCTTCCGGCCAGGCTTCGGGGAAAACATGGCCAAAAGGTCAGAGGATCACTCAAAGACTGTCCACAGAAACATCCGTTCAATCAGCCCTGAGTACTGACAGGATGGAAAGGTTTCCAGCAGCTCAGGGGCTGTTTTGCTATAAAAACAGCTCCTAGTCAGCCAGAATTTTGTGGAAGCAACAAGTCAAAACCTCTGGCTTGCATCCATGCTCCTTGAACCGTGTTCCTGACTCTGGACTCTGACCGTGGACTATGCTGTATATTTGACTCTGGATTCTGACTTTAGATGGTATCAATGTATGATGGTATCAAGCAGGCTTTAGGTCCAATACAGAAGCAATCAGCTCCCTTGAAGTCTGCTACAGGCGTGATCATCCAGGACTGAGCACAGCAGATGGACCGCTGGGTGCAGCACTACTCTGAGCTATATTCCAGAGAGAATGTAGTAACCGAAGAAGCATTAAATAACATTGAGTGCCTGCCTGTCTTGGAAGATTGGGCAGCAAAACAACCTTAGCAAAAATTAAAGCGGCCTTCGATTCCCTAGCCTCCAGCAAGGCACCTGGAAAGGATAACATCCCTGTTGAAGTGCTGAAGTGCTGTAAAGAGATCATCACCACCGAACTTTATCAATTCTTTCGTCTTTGCTGGAGGAAAGGTGGAGTACCACAGAACATGAAGGATGCAAACATTGTCACATTGTACAAGAACAAAGGAGACAGGGGTGACTGCAATAACTACCGTGGCATCTCTCTTCTTAGCATTGTAGGGAAGCTGATGGCCTGTGTTGTGCTCAAGAGACCCCAGCTGCTTGCAGACAGAGTCTATCCAGAATCACAGTGCGGATTTCGAGCTAATAGATCCACCACTGACATGGTATTCTCCCTCAGACAGTTGCAATAGAAATGCAGGGAACAATAGCCACTCTTTGGGGCCTTCATAGATCTCACAAAGGCCTTTCATTTGGTTAGTAGGGATGGCCTTTTTAAAATACTTCCCAAGATTGGATGTCCACCTTGACTCCTTAACATCATCAGGTCCTTCCATGAGGGAATGAAAGGCACCGTAGTTTTTGATGGTTCAACATCAGTTCCCTTTGACATCTGAAGCGGAGTGAAACAGGGCTGTGTCCTTGCACCAACCCTTTTTGGGATCTTTTTTGCTGTCATGCCGAAGCACGCCTTTGGAACAGCAACAGAAGGTGTCTGTCTCCGGACTAGATCAGACAGAAAGCTCTTTAATCTCTCTAGACTGAGAGCAAGGACCAAAGTCCAACTGAAATGCATATGAGACTTTCTCTTTCCAGATGATGCAGCCATTGTTGCCCACTCTGTTGAAGACCTCCAACAACTCATGAATTGTTTTAGCAAGGCCTGCCAAGACTTTGGACTAACAATCAGCCTGAAGAAAACACAAGTCATGGGCCAGTGTGTGGACTCACCTCCCTCTATTACCATCTCCACGCAAGAATTGGAGGTTGTTCATGACTTTGTGATCAACCCTCAGTATCGAGGTAGCCAGCCCAGCGAGCCCTCCACTCTAACCCTGGTGCTGTTGAATGCCAGGTCTGTATCCAACAAAACTCAGGTGATTCATGATTTTATCCTGGAGGAGGATGCAGACCTGGCATGCATAACCATGGATTGGCGGAGAAAGGGGTCCTCCCCTGGCTCTTGTCTGTCTGCCTGGTTATGCTGTCCAGCATCAGGGTAGACTGGTGGGGCAGGGGGAGTACCCATTGTTTATAAATCCAGCTTGGAGGTTACTAGGCGCTCCTCGGTGGTAAAGCCGGGACTAGAGGCACTCCATGTGTTGATTGGATCCAGGGATGGTATTGCGATTTTGCTGGTCTACCGCGTTCTCTGCAACCCAGCCACTTCCCTTCCAGAGCTGGCCAACTTTGTCTCCGCGGCACTGTTGGGATCCCCGAGGCTTCTAGTCTTGGGTGATTTCAACGTGCATGCGGGGGCAGAGGCTTCTGGCCCAGCTCTTGAGTTCTTGGAAACTATGGCTTCCTTGAACATGTCCCAACATGTCAGCAGACCCACCCACATGGGTGGTCACACATTGGACCTGGTTTTTTTCCACCAGTTGGAGTGAGTGTGGTCTGATGGTGACTGACCTTGAGTCAGCTCCCTTGTCATGGTCAGATCACCACCTAATAAAGCGTAACCTCATAGTGGCTCTCCCCCATCACAGGGAGCAGGGACCCTTTTTCATGGTCCGCCCTCGAAGACTACTGGATCCGGTTGGATTCCAGGATGCCATGAGAGGTGTTACGGCTCACCTGGCTAGTGTTCCTGTCGACGTTCTGGTTGACAGCTGGTCCACCACTGCCACCAGGGCCATAGACACGATTGTGCCTAAACGCCCTTTCTACCGTAGAGCTCAGCCAGTGCCCTGGTTTAACCAGGACCTCTGAACGATGAAGCAGTTTAGGAGAAAGCTAGAGCATAGATAAAGGAAGAACCCAATGGATCATAATTGGATAGCTGTTAAGGTCGCAACTAACCTTTACCTGAATAAGGTAAAGGCTTCATGTCGATCATTCTTCGCTAACCGGATAAGCGAAGCATCAAACCAGCAGGCGGAGTTATTCCGTATAGTGCGCGACCTATCCGGAACTGGTTCGGGTGATGGGCCTCCTCCTAGTTTTTCACCTGACAAGTTTGCAGCTTTCTTTAAATCTAAAGTGGAGGCCATCTGCTGGGAGCTCTCTCCTTTTTTGAACACAGTGAGTCGAGCAGAGATGTCCAGTGCTCCATCTTGCCCGGTAACTTTCAGCCTGTGATGCCTGTCTCTGTGGACATGGTGCTTGATCGCTGTTGAGCCACCACCTCCTCCCTTGACCCTTGCCTGGCCTAGCTAATCAAAGCAGCCAGGCCGAAAACAACAGAATGGGCCACTGCAATAATAAATGGGTCTCTCCACCTGCCCTCAAGGAGACACTCATTAGGCCCATAAGAAACTTAATATGGCAGTGGACGAAATTGGCAATTATAGGCCCGTCACTACTGTTTCTTTCATGAGCAAAGTGGTCGAGAGGGTGGTCGCTGATCAACTTCTGGCACACTTGGATGAAACAGATTCCCTGGACCCATATCAGTTGGGCTTCAGGCCGTGCCACGGTACAGAGATGGCATTGGTCGCCCTGTACGATGACCTGTAGAGGGAGGCCGACAGGGGCAAAACGTCTCTGTTGGTTCTCCTGGACATCTTGGCGGCCTTTGATATTGTCGACCATGGTATCCTGGGGAGGCTCTTCGAGTTGGGAATCGGTGGCTTGGCACTTGCCTGGCTCTGTTCCTTCTTGGAGGACCGTCCCCAGAGAATACAGCTTGGGGAGAGTGTCTCGGCCCCATGGAGTCTCAATTGTGGGGTTCCATAGGGGCCGATTATCTCCCGAATGCTGTTTAACATCTACATGAGGCCTCTGGGAGGGGACATCAAGGGGTATGGTGTCATCAGTATGAGGATGACAACCAGCTCTACATCTCCCTTTCACCAACTGCAGGTGATGCCGTACTGTCCCTTCAGTGCTGCCTGGGGACCATACTGCAATGGACGCAGTAAAACGGGCTGAGGCTGAATCCAGACATGATGGAAGTTCTGTGGGTGGGGGCCCCCATTGCTGGCAGCCTGGGTGACTCTCATTTGGGGGGGTGACCCTGGCTGCGAAGAGTGGGGCGTACACTTGGATCCGACGCTCACCATGGAAACGCAGGTGGCATTGGTAATCTGTACCGCCTTTTTCCACCTTTGGCGGATGGCTTGGCTGCGGCCCTACCTTGACACTGGGGCGCTCACCACCTTGGTGCATGTGCTCATAATCTCAAGATTAGACCACTGTAATGCGCTCTATGTGGGGCTGCCTTTGAGGCTGATGCGGAAACTTCAGGTGGTGCAGAATACAGCGGCCCAACTCCTTACTCGAGTGAGAAAACACCAGTACATTTCTCCTATTCTGGCCATGCTGCACTGGCTGCCCATCCATTTCCGCATTGACTTCAAAGTTTTAATGCTTACTTACAAGGCCCTAAACGGTTTAGGACTGTGACAAACCCAGACCTACTGGGATCTGCCACAGTTAACTAAGCTGCCACCAACCATTCCCTATAAGAAGTCACACAGACCAGGGATGGATTTTTAAACAAATAAAAGAATAAGGTTTATTTAAATACAACACACAGGGAAAATAAAATGATCAGGTGAATAAGATAAAGTAACGTGGCTTATTCTCATTCATACATGCATACAGTTTGGTTCACACAGAACCCTTAACTTGAAGCACAGACCCTGAACCTATCAGTTCTGGCTAACCAACAGACACCTGAACCTATCAGGTTGGTACTCTGACACACAGTAGTACCCTGTCTGACACACAGACTCCCACACCAGCTTCTTCTTCCCAGCTGCTGCTTCTTCACATCCCAGCGTCTCCTTTTCACCACACAGGCTATATATACAGTACAGCCCCTCCTCCTGATGTCCCGCCTTCCACTCCCCATAGGATGGAACTTTCCCTCCAAACCCATGACAGACAGGTAACATCAGTGCTGTATGTAACATCTCCCCTCTTTATAAGTTGTTTTGTAGAGGGAAAGCTAAGGTGCTTTTTCCCAAAAAACAACCTGGATAAAACACACAACAACAGTTATACATACAATATCATACTTACTTATACTTACATTCTAAGTTAACCATATCAATTAGGCATTTAAACATTTACCATATACATTACATCAATTTACCTTTATTCATACAAACCAAGTTCAAAAAACAGGTACATTTAACTTTTTGTTATCAATATATACACATAGTCCATGTTCTTTCGCCGTCTTCAATCTTCAGGTCTTCTTGACAAGGCGTCAGCAACACAGTTCACTGACCCTCTGACCACCTTCACTTCAAAGTCATAGTCCTGTAGGTTTAAAGCCCACCTCATAAGTTTGCTATTGTGGGTTTTCATTGTCTTTAACCATTGCAATGGTGAATGGTCAGTGCACAGAACAAAATGTCTTCCCCAGATGTAAGGCTTGGCCTTCTGGATCGCGTAGACTATGGCCAAACACTCCTTCTCCACGGTTGCCAAATGTCTCTCACCTTTTTGAAGTTTCCTACTCAGGTAGGACACTGGATGCTGGTCACCATTCTCATCCTCCTGGCACAGAACGGCTCCTACCCCGCTGTTAGACGCATCGGTGTAGATGATGAACTCCCGGTCGAAGTCTGGAGCACGCAGCACTGGATAGTTGATTAGCGCCTGCTTCAACCTCTGGAACGCCGCCTCACAGTCGCTGGTCCACGGGATGTGGTCATCAGTCTTCTTCCTCGTCAGATCGGTCAGCGGAGCCGCAATCTCGCTAAACCTCGGGATGAACTTTCTGTAGTAGCCCACCAACCCAAGAAATGATTTGACTTTTTTCTTGGTGTTGGGTCTGGGCCAATCACGAACAGCTTCTATTTTGGCCCCCAGGGGTTTTATCACTCCTCCCCCTACCATGTGACCCAAGTATTTTATTTCTGGGCTACCCAGCTGCAGTTTGTTTTCTTTGCAGGGCCTGGGCCAAAGCACTCCCTCCCCTGGGTTAAAGTGCCTCTCCCTGCCTTCCTGGTCATCCCAATCTTTCTTTCTGACCTTTTGAGCTTGCAGGGTCTCTGTTGCTAGCTCTAGGTTTCTCTTTAGGTCATTCATCAAGGTGTCTATGTATGTCACAACACCTTGTGGGTCATCCTGGGTGATCTGCTCCCAATCTTGCTTGATTAAATCAAGGGGCCCTTTCACCCTTCTCCCAAATAAAAGTTCAAATGGACTGAACCCGGTACTGGCTTGTGGCACTGATCGATAAGCAAACAAAAGGGATTGCAGCTTCTGGTCCCAATTGTTTGGATTCTCTGCCAAGTAAGCCCTAATCATGCGCATTAGAGTCCCATTGAACTTCTCAGTTAACCCATTACTTTCAGGATGATAAGCAGTGGTTTCCTTGTGCTTAATTCCACAGATTTGCCATAACCGTTTCATGAGCTTCGATGTGAATGATGCTCCCAAATCTGTGATTATTTCTGAGGCAAATCCCATCCTGGACATATACCCCACCAAGGCATCTGCCACTGTGTTAGTTTCAATATTAGTCAAGGGTATGGCTTCAGGGTACCTCGTGGCATGGTCCACAATGGTGAGAATGAACCTGTTCCCCCTCTTTGTGGCCTTGGGCAAAGGTCCCACAATATCCACCCCTATGCATTTGAACGGAGTGTCAATCACAGGCAAAGGGCACAACTTTGCTTTGGTCCTGTCGCGGCTATTCCCCTGCCTTTGACACACATCACATTGTTTACAGAACTCCCTGATCTGCTTCCCTATGTCAGGCCAGTAAAAATTCTGTGTGATTCTCTGCTGTGTTTTGTTCACCCCTAAGTGTGCAGCAAACATGTCAGAGTGCCCCCTTTGTAAGATCATGGGGCGATACTTTTCAGGTACCACCAGCTGACTTCTGATCCCATCTCCCCCTTTTGAGATATTCCTCAGGGTCTCTCTATATAAAATCCCCTTTTTCTCCAGAAATCTCACTGGGGTTTCAGGTGTTAGCTGGGCGTCAGTCACCTGTTCAAAACACTTTTGGAGAGTGGCGTCTGCCTTTTGCTCCTGTCCAAATCTGCTGTCTGTGGTTAAGGTTTCCACCACAGCTTCTGAACTCCCCCCTGCTTCCGTCTCTGGCTCATCATTACCCCCCTGAACTGTCCCCGTGGTGGCTTGTGAACGTGTAATCACTAGCACCCTTTTCACATGTTCAGCCAGGTCATTTCCCACGAGCACGGCTGCTGGCAGAGTCGATGAAATCGCTAGCCGCCAAACTCCCCTCCAGCCTTGAAAGTTGACAGGTACCTCCGCGACTGGCAGTGAGATTATCTGCCCCTCAATCCCTGCCACCTTCATGCTCTCATTTGGGATTATAAACTCCCTAGTAATAATATCTGGATGGCACAGGGTTACCTGGGAACAAGTGTCCCGCAGCCCCCTATACCGACGATCAAGTATTCCTACGTCCACCCCTGCTGTCTCAAACAACTGAGAATCTGTTCTCACCAGCAAGCAGCGCTTTACCTCCGCGAGAGGACCATTTTCCTCAGCCTGATCAGCAGATGTCACTGTTCCAGATTGAGTCGCCATGGCAACAGGCTCCCTCAGTGACAATGAGCCTTGCTCTTTCTGGACACAGAACACAGCTTTTGGCTTGGTTCCACTCGAATCCTGAGGCACCATTCCTTTTAGCTGCTTTAATTTCTCACACTCTGAGATTAGATGGCCCTTTCCCTGACAGAAATAACATTTTCTGGTGTATTTTGATTCTCTCTCATCTTGTTTTGGTTTTCCCTCCAAAATCTGAGGTCTTGGTTTCATGTCTGAGGGCTTCCCTTCACCATGGGCCCCTCCCCCTTGCTGGCTTTTCCCTGGTCCCTGAGAGTACTTGCTGTAGGTTTCTTTGGGTTTTCCTACAGATTTCTCCTCACCTAAGGGCTTTCTTATCTGGTAAATAAAATCTGCAATCTCGGCGGCTTCTGCCACAGATTTTGGTTTCCTTTCCCTCACCTGGAATTTCAGTTCCCCATGCAGGACTGAATAGAACTGTTCCAGTGCTATCAAATCTTTAAGCTGCTGAAAGGTCTCTGTCCCCTCCTGAGATAGCCATTTCTCAAGCAGCCTCACCAATTGGGCCCCCACTTGGGTAAGTCTGTTCTGGTTTCTTGGTGATTGACCTGAATCTTTGCCTCAGCTGTTCCGCATTTATCCCATGTCTTGCAAACACCAGTTTTTTAAACTCTGCAAAATCTCTCATCAGTTCCTCTGGCATCTCTGAATAAACCTCAGCCAGGCTACCACTGATTAAAGATCGCATGATGGTCATCTTCTCAGTTTCCCTTACTGAGAAGTCCACAAACGCTCTTTCCACTAAGGAAAAGAACACCTCAGGACAATCTCCCTTGTGGTACACAGGGAATTTCTTCAGGTCAGCTTTAGACAATTGGCCTCCCTCAGAATCCCTATTGTTATTATTGTTCTGGTTCATCAGTTCCAATTTTCTTAATTCAAACGCCATTTTCTCTCTCTCCAATCTTTCTGCTCTTTCCATTCTCTCAATCTCAAATTGCCTTCTTTCTCTCTCCAATCTTTCCTCCATTTCCCTCACCCTCAGTTCATGCTGTTGGGCTAGGAGTAATTTTCTGAGTTCTGGGTTCTGCTCTCCTGTGCTGTCACCTTGCACTGAGCCAAATTCATCCTCAGAACCTTGGTCAACCTGGGGGTCTTTCACTTCACCCATTTCTGCCATCTGGCTTCGAGTCAAGGGCATAATCCCCCCTCAGAACAAGCTGCTTTAAAAGTCAAGCCTCAAAATAAAACGACCACTTTTTTTTTCTCTTTTGCCTCAGAACCAGCTTTCTATAGATTGCTGCTGTTCTTCAGCACTTAACTTGCAACTGTAGCGAGTTAGAGTCTACCCCCCCTCTGCTGGGCCTCTCAGCAGGCAGGCTAGATCACTGCTACTACACAGTTTTGCCTCAGCTTTTTTCCCGCCAAAAACAGGCTGCCTCAGAGCACCCTAATCTAGTCTCCTCAGTTGGCACGTTCTTCCACTAGCGCACCTCCCCGTGAGGTACACCTAGAAGATTACCTACGCGCCTCAGATTGTCCCTGACTAGACCCCCCTTGCTCTGGGCACACTTGCCAAGGCTTTGCTGGACCGCTGGACAACTGGACCAGTCGTATCCCACACGCTGGACACCAATCAATGTGACAAACCCAGACCTACTGGGATCTGCCACAGTTAACTAAGCTGCCACCAACCATTCCCTATAAGAAGTCACACAGACCAGGGATGGATTTTTAAACAAATAAAAGAATAAGGTTTATTTAAATACAACACACAGGGAAAATAAAATGATCAGGTGAATAAGATAAAGTAACGTGGCTTATTCTCATTCATACATGCATACAGTTTGGTTCACACAGAACCCTTAACTTGAAGCACAGACCCTGAACCTATCAGTTCTGGCTAACCAACAGACACCTGAACCTATCAGGTTGGTACTCTGACACACAGTAGTACCCTGTCTGACACACAGACTCCCACACCAGCTTCTTCTTCCCAGCTGCTGCTTCTTCACATCCCAGCGTCTCCTTTTCACCACACAGGCTTCACCTATATATACAGTACAGCCCCTCCTCCTGATGTCCCGCCTTCCACTCCCCATAGGATGGAACTTTCCCTCCAAACCCATGACAGACAGGTAACATCAGTGCTGTATGTAACAAGGACCTCGATACCTGGCGGATTGCCTGCTCCCACCAAGATCTACCCGGATCACCCGTGTGAGCCAGGAGGTGAGGCTGAGGACCCTGACGCCGAGGGAGTCCCAAAGAGAAAAGACACGAAACAGGGCCTTCTCAGCGGTGGCTCCTCGCCTCTGGAATAACCTCCCATGAGAGATTTGCGCTGCCCCCACTTTGGGCACATTGAAAAGCCAACTAAAAACATGGATGTACATCCAGGCCTTCCCTCCTGTCAGCACTTGACTCTTTTTTCTTTCTTGCTATCCATTATTATTTTTAATATATATATTGCACTGTTTCTGTTATTGATTATGTTATAATGCTTTTGTGTCATTCAATGTATATGTGTTTTGTTGGAAGCCGCCCAGAGTGGTAGAATATACCGGATGGGCGGGATATAAATCAAATAAATAAATAAATAAATAAACAAATAAAAATAAACAAACAAACAAATAAATAAATAAATAAATTTGTGTACCTCGGCTCAATGATCTCTGACACACTCTCTCTAGATGTCGAGCTGGATATATGTATTGGCAAAGCAGCTACTATGCTCTCTAGACTCAGAAAGAGAGTATGGCTTAATAAGAAGCTGTTGGCATAGACCAAGATCCAGGTCTATAGAGCCTGTGTCCTGAGCACACTCCTGTACTGCAGTGAGTCTTGGACCCTTTGTGCACCGCAGGAGAGGAAGCTCAACACATTCCATATGCATTGCCTCTGATGGATTTTTAATATCACCTGGCAGGATGAAGTTCCAAATAGAGTAGTCCTAGAACAAGCTGGAATTTTTAGCATGTATACATTACTGAAACAGCAACGTCTATGTTGGCTTGGGCCTGTCTTGAGAATGGCTGATGGTCAAATTCCAAAAGATCTCCTATATGGATAATTAGCACAGGGAAATCGCCCCAGAGGAAGAACACAGCTGCGATACAAGGATATCTGCAAGTGGGATCTGAAGACCTTAGGAGTGGACCTCAACAGATGGGAAACCCTGACATCTGAGTGTTCAGCCTGGAGGCAGGCAGTGCATCATGGCCTCTCCCAATTTGAAGAGACCCTTGTCCAGTAGGCCAAGGTAAAGAGAAAGTCACAAAAGCAGCAAGATCAAGGAGCTGGACAGGGGACAGATTGTATTTGTCTTCAGTGTGGAAGGGATTGTCACTCTCGAATTGGCCTTCTCAGCCACAGTAGATGCTGTTCTAAGACCTCCATACAGAGCATGTTACCATCGTTTTTCAAGACTAAAGGATGCCTAATGATTTGTGCCAATCTTGGGCAGAGTCAGTCTTCCTATATTCCCTATATAAATGGTGGATTTGTATGTTCACTACAATCAGGATCAAACCCAAGTTCTTTGTTTTGAGGGATTGCAGCACCTTTGGGCTGAAGGAGTTTGTCCTAATTGCCAGTGGAGATGTTCCATTAATCCATCAAATGCTTTATTTCTATCAAGTGGTTTAATGGACTTTGTGATGGAAATCTGAAGGTCCTAACACTTGTCCCTTAATCACAGACTTTAGAACTTGCTAACAAATAATGATCCCATACTATTCCTTTTGAGGCATCCTGGTACATACGTGTTTGATTTATATACACACACAGGCCGCCATGATGCAGGAGCATCCTATGAGTAGCTAATCTCTTTTGCAAAACCATATTCTTCAGGAAAACTTCTTCAGCCTTTAATTTTGCTTGTGTTTTCATAGAGACATTCTCCAAGAGATCTATGGCTCCTGAAGTCTTATATATAAATTCTACCAAGGTGTGAATCACTTTATAGGCTTCTGCCACCTCTACTGCTGGAAAAAGGCTCCTTCCCATTTGAGTTCCTGTTGACCATTTCCAGTCCTCCAGAGAGGATCTCCCAGTGACACGTGTGGCTTCAGTAGAGTAACTTGTATCTGATTTAATTCATTACTCAAGAAGGGCCGTTCGGGAAGCAGAATCTGCCCGAAGTCGTCTGTCGTGGAGACAGTTGCAAAAAAACCCCCCTCATTTAATATCTCTGCAATCTCTAAGTCCCCCTTTCTCTCCCCTTTCCCTCCCTCACCATTCAGAGGGCCAGCTGCTTTTCTGGCAAGTTTCCTACTTCTAAAATACAGTGGTGCCTCGCATAACGAGCGCACCGTTTAATGACGAATCCGCATAGCGATGCAGATTTTGCGATCAAAAAATTGATTGGATTGCGATGTTCTAAATAGGCAAAACATCGCATTGCGATGATCGGTAAGCGTTTCGCTTACTGATTTTCAAATTGCGATGTTTTCAAACAGCTGATCGGCGGTTTCAAAATGGCCACCAGAAGAAGAAAATGGCCACCCGCAGCGTTTTTGCGCCGATTCCTCGCTTACCGAGGCGTCGAAACTGGCGGCTGGATTGAGGATTTCCACTTAGCGGTGGGTTTTTGCCCCATAGGAACGCATTAAACGGAGTTTAATGCGTTCCTATGGGTTTTTTGCCCCGTATAGCGACGTTTCCAGATAGCGACGATTTATCCGGAACGGATTAACGTCACTATGCGGGGCACCATTGTGTTTAAAGAAGCTTTTATTATTCCCCCTTATATTGCTGGCCATAATTTCCACAAAGTCTTTCTTTGCCATTTTTATCATCTTCTTACATTTCTTTTGCCAGAATTTATGTTCCTTTTTATTTTCCTCATCTGGGAAGGATTTCCATTTATGGAAGGACCCCTCCTTTCCCATTAAGTCCTCTGTAACTTTGATTGTTAACTATTCCGGCACTTTCTTGGACTTAGTTGAGCCCCCCCTTTTTTGCAGTATACACTTCCACTGGGCCTCTACTACCGTTGTTTTAAAAAGACTATGCACTCTTGAGAATTTTTTTGTAAACTTCCCTTTCAACTTCTTTCTTACTAGCTTCCTCATCTGAGGGAGGTCCACCCTTCAGAAATCAATAGTTTTTGTGTCAGATTTCCTTGACATTCTCCCCCCAACATGCACGGGAAAAGAGATGGCAGAATGGTCATTATTCTCTAGGGACTCAGTGACATTCCCGCCCCTAACCAGGTCCTGACATGATATTCGATCCAGAGTCACCTGTCCTCTGGTGGGCTCCATGAGAAATTGCTCCAAGACATAGTGATTTAGCATGTCAAGAAATCCGGTCTCTCTTTCTTGATCAGAGCACGCCTGAGCCCAGTCAATGTGAGGATAATTGACGTTCCCCATGATTACGATCCTGTCCCTTTTGGACACCTCCCTGATTTCTATCCACTTATCAATTTTCCCCCTCAAGTTTTTCCCAACATTTCCCTCTCAAGTTTTTGATCTGGAGGATGATAGCAAGCCTCCAACCCACTATCACATTGCTCCTTGGTGCTGGCAGTTTAACCCACAGTGATTCTATGATGGAGTCAGACCCATCATCCATCTCCATTTCTGCTGGATTCTACCCCTTGTTTGACCTAGATGGCCACCCTGCCTCCAACATGCCCCTCCCTGTCCCTCCTCTAGAGTTTATAATCTGGGATTGCGGTATCCCATTGGTTTTCCGAATCCCACCAGGTTTCTATTATGGCCACTTGTCAGTGTTTATAGCGATAATCACAGTTTTAGCAGAGTAATTCACGGTTCAGGCAGTCCAGGAATAACTCACACATAGTCCAGCAGCATTTCCTTCAGCAACGTGTATTTACAGCAGTATTTACATCAGTCTGGCAGCATAACGTGTAGATGTGATCTTCATGCAGGAGAAGATGCAACTGACTGTACAATCACACATATATACATATACATAACCAGTCAGGTTACACATTACATCATCCCTGAGTTGCATCATCCCTGGATTGCATCAGCTCTGCTGAGTCATCCTGACTCAGCTTCAGCACACCTGATCATCATGGATTCTCATTAATACATTCCATTCTGCTCAGGCCTGTAATTTTTCCTTGACACCACTCTACCAATCTTATATCTACCCTCCAAATAAAAGTTAAGTAAATAAAAAAGTTAAAATGAATAAAATGTTCCATTTGTCTTATCTTTGCTCATTTGGGCATTTGCATAAAAGCACCTGCCTATCGGGTCCCCCAAGAAGGGTGGCTTGTTTGCTTCTCCTTCCATCCCATCACAATCCCAGTCCTAATTCCTACACTATCATCACTTTGTGGTTCTCTATCCTCTCCGCCCTCATTCCACAGGGATGAGGGGACCCGAAATGAACGCCTCTCGGCTCCTGTTGGCTTTCCCCGGGATTCAGTTTAAAAGATGCTCTTCCACCTTTTTAATTTTATGTGACAGCAGTTCAGTTCCAAGTTCATTCAAGTGAAGTCCATCCCTCTTCTCCAAGCCCACCTTGTTCTAAAAAATTCCCGAGTGCCAGATGAATCTAAACTCCTTCTCTTGACACCACCATCTCATCCACGTGTAGAGACCCCTCAGCTCTGCCTGCCTGATGACACCCAGCTCTACATCTCCTTTTCTCCAACCACAGTGGATGCTGTTCTGTCCCTTCAGCGCTGCCTGGAGGCTGTACTGCAATGGATGCAGGAGAATGGACTGAGGCTGAACCCAGACAAGATGGAGTTCCAGAGGGTGGTTGGTCCCTCCATTGGTGGATTGGGAAACTCCCTCTCTTTTGGGGGAGTGATTCTCACCATGAAGAATGAGGTTTGCTGCTTGGGGGGTCTATCTGGATCCGACACTCACCATGGAAACCCAGTGATCTGCTCCGTCTATTTCCATCTGTGGTGGATTGTCCAGCTGTGTCCCTATCTTGATGTTGGGGTACTCACCACTCTGCTCCATGCGCTTGCAGTCTCGAAATTAGACTACTGCAATGCGCTCTACGTGGGGCTTTTTGAGTTTGATGCAGAAGCTTCAAATGGTGCAGAATGCGGTGGACAGACTTCTCAGTGGGACGAGAAAATATCAGCATATTTCCCCCACTCTGGATGCCTTGCATTGGCTGCCTGTTCATTTCCACATTGATTTCAAAGTGTTAATGATGACATAAGCCCTAAATGGTTTAGGACCTCAATATCTACCAGAACGCCTCCTCCCACCTAGATCTATCCAAATCACTCGTTTTAGCCAGGAAGGGTGACTGAAGGGCCCAATGCAGAGGGAGGCCTGGAGAGAAAGAACAAGAAACCTGGCCTTCTCGTCAGTGGCCCCTTGCCTTTGCAATAGTCTCCCCTCTGAGATCTGTCTGGCTCCCTCGCTGGCTGTTTTTAAGAGCAAACGTAAGACCTGGCTCTTTAGGCAGGCTTTCCCTCCTGTCATCACTTGAATTTTTTCCTCTTCATCTTGAACTATATTATTATCGTTGTTTTTTATTTTGTTATATTCTTTTTATTCCTTTTTTATTGTTAGCTGCCAGAGTAGACTTTGGCCTAGATGGGTGGGGTATAAATTTAATAAATAAATACCTGCCCCTGTGTGTTTAACAGGTAGCACTTCCAAGAACAATACCTTTCAGGTACAGTAGTATCTCGTTCTATGTACAACTTGGTTTACATAATTTCTGGTTTACGAAACGAAATCCATTCAAAATAATGCCTTGATTTAATAGTCTTTTTCCCCGTTTCTTTCACTTTGTGAAGGAGGTTTCACTGTGCCTGGAGGTTTGTAGCACCACCACCATCGCTATGGCAACCCGCGTTCCAGTTTATGTATTTTTCGCATTACGTAATGTCCTGGAGGACACATTGGTTTTGTAACCCGAGGTACTACTGTAATATGCAGCCTTTAGAATTTGTAATATTTAATTTAGCTGGGGTCAAATACCTTCTGAATTTCAATGTTTAAATTTTTGCTTTTATTCTCACAGTTGTGATTTAACAAATTCTTCCCTCCCCTCTTTCCATAGACATTGGTTTAAGTTCCTAGCTCTGGAGCCAGAAATTGGGAGTTCACTTACCTTCTAGCTTTGCAGTTCTAAGATTATATTAACTGAGTACAGTGGTGCCTCGCATAGCGAGGTTAATCCGTTCCGGATTAACCTTCGCTATGCTGAAGCATCGTTAAACGGGACAGAAAAGCCCATTGGAACGCATTAAACATCGTTTAATGCGTTCCAAATGGGCCAAATACTCACCGTTCAACGAAGCTTCGTAATGGCCGGCAGCCATTTTCGCGCCCTCGCCTCGCTTAACGAGGGCACGAAAACGCTGCACGCGGCCATTTTGGGTCATTTCCGGCCATTTCCGCGCTTCCGGCGGCCATTTTGGCCGCCGAACAGCTGATTGTCGGGCTTCGTTTTGCGAAGATCGGTAAGCGAAATGCTTACCGGTCTTCGCAAAGCGAATTGAGCCCTATTCAAAAGACGTTAAGCGATCGCATTAGCGATCTGAAAAAACAGATCGCTATGCGATTTCGTCGTTATGCGGTGCGCTCGTTAAGCGAGGCACCACTGTATCTATTTCCCTGACCATCTTTGCTTCCTATCCTGCTTTCAGAAATTCCTGATGATGACCTGTAATAGCATTTTATAAACTCTACATGCCATCCCTTTCGTGGACCTTTCCTTTCTCTTCGCCCTCTGAATAATAATCTCTGCAGAGTTTGTCAGTTCCCAGCATCTACCACTTTCTCTTTTCCAGTTCTCGAGTCTAATTATCTGCATTCATCCACTTTTACACTTCCTTTCTAACACTGTCCTTTCACCCCCTTGTTATTCATTTTTGCTTTAAAAATCCTTTAATTAAATTATTTGTTTCCTCTTTAATCAACTTTGAGAAATTCCTTTCTAATTTTCTGGAAAAATAAGTACAATCATTGGGGAGAATTTGAGAAGAAAAAAAGTTAATATACTTTGAATTTTGTGTACTGTACTTACTTGGATGTGGAAATGATCCTCCCTTCATGACTCCTCCCTCCAAAAGGTCCCTCACTGAAGAGCCCATCCAACCTCAAGCTGAAAGGAATATCCTCCAGTCTGGCATCATCCCCTCCCTGTTTCTCTTCCTTCACCTTTTTGGCTGGGTTTCCTTCCTACTCTGTGACTCAGGTGGAAACTGAACACCTCATTCCTTATTCCTGCAGATTTTGGAAGTGATTGTTTGTCTTCTTTTTCTAATCTATCAGATGATGAAGAACAGGAGAGGAAGAATTGCCCAGCAACATCTGGGGCAACCTGGGCAGGAACTCATGATCAAGCAAGAAAACAGAGAACTGAAAATAGGAATGACCAGGCATGGACTTCACATGAAAGGACTGACGCACAGGAAATACTACATAAATGCATGTCACCTCAGTAAACATCAAAGAACACATGAAGGCGAGAAACTGTATCCATGTTTGGAATGTGGAAAGAGCTTCAATCAGAGTAGTAACTTGAGGAGACATGAAAGAACTCACACTGGGGAGAGACCACATAAATGCATGGAATGTGGAAAGAGCTTTATTCGCAGTTATGCCCTTAGATTACATCAAAGGACTCACACTGGGGAGAAACCACATAAATGCATGGAATGCGGAAAGGGCTTTACTCTGAGTGGTCAGCTTAGGTCACATGAAAGGACTCACACTGGGGAGAAACCACATAAATGCATGGAATGTGGAAAGAGCTTTAGTCATAGTTCTGCCCTTAAGTTTCATCAAAGGACTCACACTGGGGAGAAGCCACATAAATGCATGGAATGTGGAAAGAGCTTTAGTCTTAGTGGTGTCCTTAAGTTACATCAAAGGATTCACAGTGGGGAAAAACCATATAAATGCATGGAATGTGGAAAGAGCTTTAGTTCGAGTGGTCAGCTTAGGTCACATGAAAGGATTCACACTGGGGAGAAACCACATGAATGCATGGAATGTGGAAAAAGCTTCAGTCTTAGTGGTAACCTTAAGTTACATCAAAGGATTCACACTGGGGAGAAACCACATAAATGCATGGAATGTGGAAAGAGCTTTAGTCACAGTAGTACCCTTAGGTTGCATCAAAGGACTCACACTGGGGAGAAACCACATAAATGTATAGAATGTGGAAAGAGCTTTAATAATATTGGTGTCCTTAGGAGACATCAAAGGACCCACACTGGGGAAAAACCACATAAATGCATGGACTGTGGAAAGAGCTTTAGTGAGAGTGGTGACCTTAGGAGACATGAAAGAACTCATACTGGGGAAAAACCATATAAATGCATAGAATGTGGAAAGAGCTTTGGTTGCAGTAGTCACCTTACGAGACATCAAAGGATTCACACTGGGGAGAAGCCACATAAATGCATAGAATGTGGAAAGAGCTTTAGTCAGAGTAGTGACCTTAGGTTACACCAAAGAACCCACAGTGGGGAGAAACCACATAAATGCATAGAATGTGGAAAGAGCTTTACTCTGAGTGGTCAGCTTAGGTCACATGAAAGGACTCACACTGGGGAGAAACCACATAAATGCATGGAATGTGGAAAGAGCTTTAGTCAGAGTGGTGCCCTTAAGTTTCACCAAAGGACTCACACTGGGGAGAAGCCACAGAAATGCATAGAATGTGGAAAGAGCTTTAGTAGGAGTGGTGCCCTGAAGTTACATCAAAGGATTCACAGTGGGGAAAGACCATATAAATGCATGGAATGTGGAAAGAGCTTTAGTCGCAGTAGTCACCTTAAGTTACATCAAAGGATTCACACTGGGGAGAAACCACATAAATGCATGGAATGTGGAAAGAGCTTCAGTCATAGTTCTGCCCTTAAGTTTCATCAAAGGACTCACACTGGGGAGAAGCCACATAAATGCATGGAATGTGGAAAGAGCTTTAGTCTTAGTGGTGTCCTTAAGTTACATCAAAGGATTCACAGTGGGGAAAAACCATATAAATGCATGGAATGTGGAAAGAGCTTTAGTTCGAGTGGTCAGCTTAGGTCACATGAAAGGATTCACACTGGGGAGAAACCACATGAATGCATGGAATGTGGAAAAAGCTTCAGTCTTAGTGGTAACCTTAAGTTACATCAAAGGATTCACACTGGGGAGAAACCACATAAATGCATGGAATGTGGAAAGAGCTTCAGTCATAGTAGTCACCTTAAGTTACATCAAAGAATTCACACTGGGGAGAAACCACATAAATGTATAGAATGTGGAAAGAGCTTTAATAATATTGGTGTCCTTAGGAGACATCAAAGGACCCACACTGGGGAAAAACCACATAAATGCATGGACTATGGAAAGAGCTTTAGTGAGACTGGTGACCTTAGGAAACATGAAAGAACTCATACTGGGGAAAAACCATATAAATGCATAGAATGTGGAAAGAGCTTTAGTCAGAGTGGTACCCTGAAGTTACATCAAAGGATTCACAGTGGGGAAAGACCATATAAATGCATGGAATGTGGAAAGAGCTTTAGTCGCAGTAGTCACCTTAAGTTACATCAAAGGATTCACACTGGGGAGAAATCATATGAATGCATGGAATGTGGAAAGAGCTTTAGTTTGAGTGGTCAGCTTAGGTCACATCAAAGAACTCACACTGGGGAGAAACCACATATAAATGCATGGAATGTGGAAAGAGCTTCAGTCAGATCAGTTCCCTGAGTTCCCATCGAAGAACACAGTGAACCTAAAATGCATTTGCCTTTTTTGTAGCCACATCAAACTGTTGGCTCTTATTTAGCTTGTGATCCACGACAATTCTCAGATCGTGGTTGTTGTGGGTTTTTTGGGCTCTTTGGCCATGTTCTGAAGGTTGTTTTTCCTAACGTTTTGCCAGTCTCTGTGGCCGGCATCTTCAGAGGACAGCACTCTGTGCTCTGGTGTAGTTAGCTAGGCACTCCCTAGATGGAGGATCTTCGTTGGACTGTGAGTTTTTCAGCCCATTGTAACGCATTAAACGTTTTTTAATGTGTTTCAATTTGCTTTATTTTACCGCTTTACGATGTTTTTGCTCTACAGCTATTTTACTGAAACGAATTAACATCCTTAAGTGAGGCACCACTGTATTCGCAATTTTGATTAGCATCCCCTGCATCCCCAATCCACATCATTAATAAAAATGTTGAAAAGCACCGGGCACACGACTGAGCCTTGGGTTACCCCACTTGTGACTTCCTCCCAGTTAGAGAAGGAGCCATTAATCATCATCCTCTGAGTACAATTCTGTAGCCAACTGTGTACCAATTAGAAGATCATGGAGCACTTGGTCAAAAGCTTTTCTGAAGTTAACATAGAATACGTCTACAGCATTTTCTCTGTCTATCTGGGAGGTTACCTGATCAAAAAAAAAGTGATCGAATAAGTTTGGCATGATATGGACTTGACAAATCCATGTTGGCTTCTAGTTGTTACTGCCTTGTTTTCTTGGTGCTAGCACAATGACCGCTTTAAGATCTGTTCCAAATTTGTAGTTTTTAGCTCAGTGCTCCGGCGTATCAAGATCATGTAGAGTTTTGTTTCAGTCTTTCAGGGTATTCACTATTCCACCAAATTTTTTGTCATCCACAAATCTGACAAGTATTCTCTGCATTCTATGTGTTGGTGGGAGCCAGGGACAGCTTAGGGAGGATGCTGGCTTACCATGTTTCTTGTGACCCAGCACTCTCCAGTTCGGAGCTGATGGTCCTTGTCTCAGCGTTGACATTGAGGTCCCCGAGGTTTATTGTCCTGGGAGATTCTAATGTTCTTGCCAAGGCTGAGGCCACAGGAGCAGCTCTTGAGTTCTTGGAAACCATGGCTTCCTTGGACGTGTCCCAACATGTGAAGGGCTCGTGAAATGCTTGGCAGACCCTGTTGGGGGGGGAAGGAATCACGAGGCTCTTGCAACCCCCATATGGGTGTCACCTCTCCTGTTTCTGCCCCCCTTTGGGGCTCCACCCCTTCCAGTCCTTCTCCCTCTCCCCAACCCACTTTGTTTTGGTAACCCCCAATCTTCCCTTGCACGATCCCAAGGAGGGGGCTTTTCAACTGATGGGAGGGACACCTGGGGAGGGGAGGGGTGCCCAGAGCGACCAAGGAGCATGGAAGAGCCCCTCTCAGCCCCTCTTCAAGAAGGAGGGAGCAGCTGGCGCCGCTCTTTCGGTTGCCTTTCTCATCTTTTTTTCCACCGCGGTGAGACAGACCCGCGTAAGAGAAGTGGGGGGAAAAGGCCAATGTTTTCTTCAGCTCCTGCCTTCCTCCAATGTGCTGTCCGGGGAAGGCGAGAGGCTTTCCTCATGCTTTCGCTCATCAGGAGTGCTCTCTCGCTCTCTCTCAATATATAGATATATTTAACAAGCTCACCCTCACCGGGACACAGCGCATGCCAAAACGCAAGCCAGTGCCTCGCCCCACTTGTTGGGAGGCCCCACAGGCCGAGCTGCACCCCCTTCCCAGACTTGTCCTGGCCCCCCAAGTCCCCTCTGGACCTTTGTCCCACCGGGGCCAGACTGACCGTGCTTGTGATTTAGCCCATTTCTTTTTAATACACCTTTCCGGGCATGCTGTCGTCTTGGCCAGGCAGCTTACAACCCTAGATCAACCAGGCCGGACCTAGGGTTGCCCGATGTCCTGCAAAAGGAGGACATGTCCTCCTTTTTAGCCTAATCTCAGTCTGGCAGGCAAAGATAAAAGCCTTTAAAATGTCTGGCTTTTTAATATTTTATAATTTTGGATGAGAGGTGGATAGGTAGAAGGACCCCCTCTCTGTTTTTTCCTGCACTTGGCCACCCGTTACCTGCCACTGGTGCCGGAATGCAGCCCTCGGTCTCTCTCACCATGGTGGCTGCTGCTCGGCAATCCGCCATGCCTGCCCAGCCCACATGGAGCCCAGAAAGGCAGTGCAAGTGGAGCGCCGCCCACCAAGCCAGGCAGGAGCAAGCAGCGCCTGAGGGCATCAATGGGAAGGTGAGCGCCTGGACTGTTTGTGTTGAAAGTCCCTTTTGGGGACTTCAACACCCACACTCCCCAGCCTTGAACTGATTACCCTCGCGGGAGGGGAGGCTGCCTCATTTGGCTTTGCCCAGTGCCACTTTCCCCCAATCTGCACCGGAGCCTTGTTTGGGCATCCAGATTAGCAAACATGCCTCTGAGCCTGTGCAGAGTGCAACTGGCTGGGGGATCCTGCAGCTGGGCCAGGGTGGGTTCAGATTTATTTGCTTTGCTCCCAATCGGAAGTCCAGTTTGAAGAATATTACCTGTGAACAGTTTGATGTAGATATGATTGCTAATGAAGATCTGCGAAAAGTTGACTTCCCCGAGAAATATGTTGTGCAATTAATAAAGTTTATAAGGTAATAATTGTACAATTGGCTGTTTAATTTCTCTCTCTTTTTTTGGTTTTTTGAAAAAAAAACTTCATTGTATTTATTTTTATTTTTTACTGTTTCTTGGTCAGTTCACTAAGAGAATTTATTGGTAGCTATTGTAATAAAATTGTATTGATTGCGGGATTAATCTGGAATGATTCAAAAGAAATATTTCATACGTCCTCTGTCCTCTTTTTCATCCTATGTCCTCCTTTTGGTATCCATGTATCTGGCAACCCTAGCCGGACCCCATCATCAAGAGCGCCCCATGGATGGGCATGGGGAAGCGTCTCTTTGTTGCCAGGTGAGGGGCCGCAAGGGGAGAGGAGGCCTCCAGAAGGACCCTTTTCCTGGCTGCCTGGAGGTTGCACCAAGGATGGCGGCGGGTTGGCGGTTCCTCGATGGATGGATTGCGGTGATCTGATATAGACAATTGGGATTTAGGAACCCCATGTGGTGTAGTGGATAGTGATGGACTGGACTGAAGACCATGGTTTGAATCCCTTCCTGCTCAGCCATGCAAGGTGTGGAACTGGTAAAGCCACTCCTTAAGAGCCAGACGCGGTCCCTAGTGATTATCAGGTTCAGCCCCTCTGTTAAGGAGGCACAGTGGGGAATCGAACTCCTAACCTCTGGCTTCTCAGCCAGAAACCTAAATCATGGTTACAGAAAAGCAGGCACACACTTAACAGAAGTCAAGATGACAGGAGAATGCAGAAAGAATGTTTTACAATTCAACAAGTGATCCATTATAATTTACATACAACAAACATTAAGGATAAGCTCTGGAAAATTACAAGAAAAAAGATGGAATGACGAAATTCCCTCTGCAGGTCATCAACGATACAATGTTCTTCTTCCATGGTAAGTTCTCTAATTCCGACCCTTGTCTTTCTAGCTTCTTAACTCGAACACAGATCTAAAGCAGTTTATAAGGTGGATTTGAGCTACTTGGCTTGTTTTCTTTAGCTGGAGACACCTCTGACCCACACTAAGCCAATGTCTACACGGTCTTTTAAATCTGAATGCATTCTTAATGAGTCCTTTTCTTTTTCTTCGTCGGTACATAATCTGGAAATGAGAGAAAGAAAGCAGTCATCATCCAAAAAGTCAGCAGCAGACCATGAAGAAGAAATGAAGAACCGCTACCCGGACAAGGTCAAGGAAACCCAGTCATTTTGCTGAAGCCAGGAGTCAAAGGCTGGGCTAGAACAGACCAAAAGGGCATCTAGTTTACACAGTGACCCACCAGATGCCCAGAGGAAACTCACAAGCACAGCACGAAGACAACAGCCATCCCCAAAGCTGATCCCCAGTCTACTGGATAACTCTTAACATCTCTAAGTGGAGAAGGGTGTTAAATAAGTGGAAGAGGAAGTCCACTGTGTCACATCTCCCTTTGGAAAGGACACCCAAGTGACACGTTAGACCAGAGGTGTGAAGAGAGGGTTGACCTTGCATCACTTCTTCAACCATGTTATCCAAGATGCCAGGATGTCCTCCATTACAAGCCACTACAATCTCCAGAAAGCTCAATGGTGCTTCCAACGGCACCCAGAACCTTTGGGATCTCACCAGGCGTCCTCCACCTCATTTTTTGTTCCCATCAGCTTCTAGCCTTAACAGATATAAGCTCTTTAGCGCAATGGTCCGATCAGCTCTGAACTGACTAGCACTTTTAATTCAAGCATAGGGTCATAATGAACACAGTGTCCTTCCCAGAGATGCTGACCGGGTGCCGGACATCCGAAATGCAGGACAGAACACAGGTGGATCAACCCGACCTTGGTGATGCCAGCTTTTATTGCACTCTGAAGCCTGCAAGTCAGACTTTGCTCACACCTCAAAGTGCCAGGCTGATAAAATCTTAAACAGAGACCAAGCTGCTCTCCCTCGGATCATCCTCTCTGCAAATTAACTCCACGTAAACTGTGGAACCCAGGAGACTACTCTGTTGAGTAAAAAAAAACACAACTCACTATGTAAGATTGGCTTCATTTGGAAGTGCATGTTTGCTCGTCGGTGCATGAGAGAGACTGTTTCCTTCCCCTTCCTTCCTAAACCAGCTCCTCTTTACGTCTGAACCTTTGGCTGTGTTGGTTTAAAAATGGGAGCTCTTCATTAAACATTGCCTAGTCCCACATGGCTGCAAGATGCCTGTGTTTCAGGCTTTTGTGCTTCTGGGCTTGAAACAAGAAAATGTAAAATAACGTTCTCTTTATTTTTTTTCCCCTATCGCTGGGCTGAAGAAAAATGGCTTGGCATGTTCTAGATGGACCAAGTACAGTGTCAGGAAGCTTCACCATGGTGGCAATCTATCAGCAATGTGGGCATGGCAGAGTGCAGCTCTTCTGGGGGGGGAGGGAGAAAGGGAACCACCAGCATATAAAGTAAAAAAAACCCACATCACCCCTTTATCACCATTCGACCTACCCTCCTCACTTGTATGGTCGTCTTCTTCACTCTCACCCTCTGCGATCACAGGCATACTCAGGTTCTTGGCACTTTGCTCCCTTATGGATTGCAAGAGCCCTGCAAAAATGATGGGGAAATCAAGGAAAAGTTATCTCTAGTTCAGCTCCAGACCCAAGTTGTATTATATCCTGGCCAGTAAATATGACTTCCTAACGGTTAGAGCAGTACGACAGTGGAACCAGTGACCTCGGGGTTTGGTGAGTGCTCCAACACTGGAGGCATCCAAGAGAGACATGGATCATCACCTGGCAGAGATGCTCTGATGGTCTTCCTGGGTTGAGCAGGGGGCTGGACTGGATGGCCTCGGAGGCCCTTCCAACTTCCCTTTCCTAGGATTCTATGACAGCATGCTATTTCGATGCAACACTATCTTGCTAGTCCGAAGCTAATGAAAGGACCTGGATGTGCCTGTGGTCTGTTCTTTCTGTTGTTATCGCTGTTGTGAGCCCTCAGGTCACTTCCAACTTATGGCAACCCTAATAGCATTTTCAAGGTTTTAGAAATGTTCAAGGAGTGGCTCACCACTGCTCCCTCTCAGTGACTTTCTGCACCTGATTAAGTCTTCTGTAGGGGCCATACGGCCTGGGGGGGGAGAGACTGGCACATTTGAAGGTGGCCACAGGTTGCAAACAATTCTTCACGCCACATTATGAGGTGTGCAGATGTGATTTATATAATCCCAATTTAGCCTCTACTTCTTTCTCAAGCAAAAAAAAAAAAAAAAGCTTGAGAAGGGCTGTCCCAGTCTATAAATATTCTAAAGGAATACCATTGTAAAAACTCTCTTCCTACAATAATCCAATACAATAATTCAGTCAGGGCAGGGGTGGGGAGAGGCACCACAAGCTCCTCCATTTCCAAAGATCTGAACAACAACAACAACAACAACAACAACAACAACAAAGGGTCTCAACATAATGGGGATCCAAGATGGGGAAGGAGTTGTACAATCATGGAGAAATCTTTTTCACACCCCACTCCTTCCCACACAGCCACACCTCCAAGAACATCAGGCCTGGTAAGAAGGCCTCCCTTGGCGCTTTCAGCATCCAGATGAATTTGCAGGGAGGACGTTGTGCTCGTTACTCAGACGCAGCACAAAGGGCTTTATATCCTTTAAAAGGAGGGTCAACCACTAGAGTTAGTCATTAATTCCCACCCCCACCCCACCCCCTAGTCTCTCATCATGGCAGCTCCTTCTGTTTGGCACAGTCTTTGTCTTCTGTGTTGGTTGTAGCCTTTTTCTACCTTTCTTAGCTCTCTGTGATGTAGTTTTCCCATGATCCGAGCCAGACTCAGAAGACTCCAGCTTCCTTGGGCAATGCCAACTTGATTGAGAAGTCTAGAAAGGGGGTTCAGTTCAGGTAAGTAAAACAGGCCACAGTGGAAGACTGAGGAATAAGTGTATTTAATACAGAGAAGGGGTACAGTTTCAACCACAGAAATGGTACAAACGGACAGGTCAAGGTCACAGCTCTGGTCTAGTTAAGTCTCTCCTCTTTATGGTTATTTCTGACCTTAGAAAAATATTATCCAAGATATCAAATCTCCCACACCTTTCTGGCTCTTTCGTCACTCACGGGTTGGAATCCTATGGCACTTGACATAGGAGAAAGTGACGCCTGCAGATGTTCCCAGGGACTGCCAGCCAGCCAGTCCTCATTGGGCACCTGATTGTGCAATGGACAGTGTCGCTAGTTGCATGGCTGCAAAGCTGCTGGCGGGGTTGGACTTCTGTGTCAGGTTTCTCAGCGGTTTAGCAGAGTATTTGGTGGTTCAGGCAGTCCAGGAATAATTCACACGCAGTCCAGCAGCATTTCCTTCAGCATAGTGTATTTACATCAAATATATACAGCAGTCTGGCAGCATGGCAGGCAGATGTGATCTTCAAGCAGGCGAAGATACAACTAACTGTACAGCTCTACATATATACATACACATAGTCAATCAGGTTACACATTACCTCATTGCATTACATCATCTCTGGGTTGCATCATCTCTGCTGAGTCACCCTGATTCAGTTTCAGCACACCTGACAGTTATGGCTTCTCGTTAAATCACTTCATTCTGGTCAGGCCTACAATTTTCCTTGACATTCTGCCTTGGCCTGACATGTGGCAACTCTTGGAGCAACATGTTACAAAGGTGCAGCCATGCAACAGGATTTTGGTCAGGGAGTAAAAAGGAATTTGTTGTGTTTTAAATCCTTATATGTCAGTGCTATAGTCTGCTATTTGGGCAAGAATTATCCAACACTCATATTGAGGGGTGTGCATGTGCCTTTGTTTAAATTTCAGGCTACTTTGCAATATACCTGCCTTGCAAGGCAAGGCTCTAGAGTTATACAAAGCGACTTGGATGCCCTGCTATCTCTAGCTGCTTCTTACAGGGCACATTTTCCCAGTGGGACACTGAAAACTGTTGGCATGGTCATTATGTTTTTAGTGCAGACTTTTCTTGTTCAGGATGCAAGTCAGAACGATGTATATTTCCAAACATAAATCAAGGATAGAAATCAGAATAGTCAAGAATTTCTGCACCATGCAGAAAAATGGAAAAGGCAATAAGATGACAGTCATATGTTTTAAGAATCCATCCTTACAAAGGCAGAGAATTAACAAATACGGTTTTTTACACACTTACTTGAGCAAATGTGGAATAAGACCTAGATTGGATGTCAGCTAACGCTGGCTCTTCCAGCTCCCTGGAAAGAAAAGATGACAAGTGTCATCTCTATGGGACTTAGTTTTGGATTGTGTGAGGGAAAATATTGTGTGAGGAAAAAAACACACATTAATCCTTTATTTCAAAGTGAAGCTATCATATTTCATATTCATAATTTTCTAAAAACCTCCTCAGCTTTAAGGGCTTCCCCAGCCAGATATTTGACCAGAGGACAAAGGCCACCCTCGGACTCAAGGGAAAGGGTGCTTCAGCCGAGACCAGCAAGAACCGCGTAGGCAGACGACAGGATCGCTACAGGGCCCAGACCGTTGGGTTCCAACGATGGTTATGGGACCCACTCTAGGAAGAAAAATCCATTTTTGTTCAGAGGATATCCTGAACTCCTGGTGATGGGCTCTATAGAGCATGAAGGAGGAACAGCACAAGATGCCCTTCCTGCCAGACTCTATTGTAGAGTCCATTGGCTCAGTCTCTTCTTTTCAAATGAACTTTCCCTTCATTTCAAGCACTGTCGTATTTCCATACCTCTGACTCTTGCAAAGAACCTTCCTTTTCCTTGCTCGCTTATTCATGCCTAGCCGCCAAAGAGGGCTCCTGGAAGAACACACAAGATTTCATGATTAAAAATAAAAATAAAACGAGACCTTGCTCATGTCCCACTAAGACATTCAGTGTCATACTAGGAGATACCTGCCCATTGTCGCTCCTCCAGGCCACTTGAAACCCTCTTCTGGTGGGCTTTCCCATCCCGCTGCTCCAGGTCTGAAGGACACACTGGAGGCTGTAAGGGAGAGGAAACCCCCTCCCCTGATTTTGCTGGTGGAAACAGCTCCGTCAGCAGAACAGCAACGCTGGATCTGCCTACCGTGTGCAACTGACAAAACCTAATTGTGAGTAAGAATACTGATACTATCCAAGGGCTGTGCCCACAGACCCTTACAGAGGAACCCTTTTGGCCCATGGCACGCAGGAATACCCAGTAAATGACATACGGATGGCTCCCCAGAGTTCTGCGGATCTGCCTTTTTCAGGTTCATGCAATCCAATCTAGTGAGGTGTGTTCTGAAACGTCTCACTCCATTCTGACTCACAATGCATACGTAGGTAGCCACTGCCAATAGTGTCTAAATATTATAAAAAGTTAAAATAAATCTCCAAACCAAAACATTCCTTCACCTTAATTTGGCAAGAATTCAGAAGCATTTCTGATACATGAATCAAGTAGCTTCCTAGTCTCCCATTCATTCTCCATGATAAAGTATTAGAGTTATAGAGCTGGAAGAGACTCAAGGATCATCTCGTCTAACAGGATTTATTGATTGATTGATTGATTGATTGATTGATTGATTGATTGATTGATTGAATGATTGATTGATTGATTGATTGATTGATTGATTGATTGATTGATTGATTGATTGATTGATTGATTGATTGATTGATTGATTGATTGATTGATTGATTGATTGATTGATTGATTGGATTTCTAACCCACCCATTTAGACCAAAGGTCTACTCATGGATTCAAGATTCCATGCCCTGGTGAACTTAATTTCTGGACCATGTGTACTAGATGCTTCAATCATGTACCACCAATGTTACAGAATTCCACACATTTAGACGTCAATCAACCAAAACCTTTAAAAAAAATAAACTACTTCAATTCAGTTGTCTGTTTTGCCCAGAGCTACCCTAATCTCTAGTGTCTTTGACACTCATTGCAATGGAAGAAAGCAATCCCTTGGCTACGGCTACTTAACCCATGCAAATCAAGAGACTACTTGAAAAAAAGTGAATATTTTCTTCTATGCCAGGGGTTCCCAACCTTGCATCCACAGATGTTCCTGGACTAAAACTCCCAGAAGCCTTTGCTATTAGTTCTACTGGTCAGTATTTATGGGAGTTGAAATGTGTTTTTGCTGTTTATCATAATCAAAGTGATTAAAGTTTAGGACAACATGAATTATAGTGTTAAATAGATGAGTATATAAGTGGCACTGACTTCAACCTGGGAAATGGCATCCAAGTTACCCACAGAGCCTCAGTTAAGACCCCAACTGAGATCACCCTCCACTTTGTTATTTTGCCACTGACGATATTCCAAAACAATATTCTTGAAACTGGCTAGGATGTCACCTTTTACCATATCGATAGCCTTGCCTGATTTTCTTGACTGCTGTGACTGGAACAAGGAGCTTCAGCAACAGGCATTATTAAAAAACCGTGCCACTCTGACATAAGCACTACTTAAGCTGATGAAGAGTTCTGGAGGACTCCAAAGCTTACACACCAGGTGGGAATTTCATTTGGCCCCAATGAAGGAAAGCTCACCCACTGGACCATCAACCCCCATGTGCACGGAACAGACCTTCTTGGCCTTTGCTTTTTCATTTACTTTCTTCCAAAGCACACTGGGGTAAAGATGTATTTAAAATGAATTCAGATTGTTTGAGGAATGAGATAAGTCAGAAGATAAAGGAATATAAAACATGAAACATTTTGTGGTTTGGCAGAAGTGCATGATTTAAAATGAAATAGATCCCCAAATTATATTTCCTATTCTGGATGTTATCAATAAAGATTTCAGGTAAGTAGTTAAAATAATGGTGAATGATGATTTATACATATTCCAATAATAGTAAGAAGGTAAAGGTAAAGGTTCCCCTTGACAATTTTTGTCCAGTCGTGTCCGACTCTAGGGGGCGGTGCTCATCCCCGTTTCCAAGCCATAGAGCCAGCGTTTTGTCCGAAGACAATCTTCCGTGGTCACATGGCCAGTGCGACTTAGACACGGAACGCTGTTACCTTCCCACCGAGATTGTCCCTATTTATCTACTTGCATTTGCATGCTTTCGAACCGCTAGGTTGGCGGGAGCTGGGACAAGAGACGGGAGCTCACTCCGTCACGTGGATTCGATCTTACGACTGCTGGTCTTCTGACCCTGCAGCACAGGCTTCTGTGGTTTAGCCTGCAGCAACACCACGTCCCCACAATAGTAAGAAAGCTAGGATTAATAAGAAATGTTGGTAGATATTACAAAAAGAAGGTTGTCACATAACCAGTATTAAATGTTATTATATAGCAAATCAATTGAGATATATTTCAGGTATTATAACCAACAATAAGAATTTAATATGAAAATGTTTAGAAATGCATGGAAGGGAGGGGATTTTGGACAAAAACAGTTTTCAAAGAAAACATTGGAGAAGAGGTTAAGAAGATTGATAAACCTGTTCTTAAAAAATACTGTATTTTTCCATTTATAAGACACCTTTGTTTATAAGACCCACACAGACGTTTTTCTAACCCCAACATTAAAAAAAACTTAGCTTTGAGTATTCCACTTCTGGGTTCAGAATGCTCAGACATTAAGAGTCCCTGTTGCTTCTGAGCCTGCAGTCTCCACCTCCAATGAGGTATGTCCCAACTGGGTTGTAGAGCATCAGCTGATGTCAGTTCCAGGGACGCAGGTTGTGGGGTGTTGCAGCTGGGCACCCCCCTCCTGTCTACCCCTCCAGGGCTGGTCAGGGAAGGGGGAAAGGTGGGGGGAATGGAAAGGGGGAGGGAGAAAGGAGCAGAGGCTGCCGGGCAGGATGGCAGCCAAAGGGGACTGGGTCAGGCCTCTCTGCCGACCCATCTCCACCCTCCAAGTCCCATTCCTCTGGACCCCTTCCTATCCCCCACCCCCTACACCCACCCCCATTACAGTCTCCTCCTCTTCCTCACCCTACAAAAAAAGGCCCCCTCCCCACTTGGGGTTTTTCAGGAATTTCCCCCAAGCTTTGGAACAAAAGGGGTTTCGGGGGGGTCATGCTCAGACTTTTGCTGGAGAAGGTGGGGGGAGGGAGAGGCGAGCCTGAGTGGACTCACCAAGAAAAACACACAAACACACACACACACGTACAAAAAGGTGGCCCGGGGACATTGCTTGGGGGGGTCCTTCCTGCCCCTTCGGAGTATCAGGATTTCAGCCCCACCCTGACTTCCCATCTCTCTTTTCCCCACACACAGAAACAAGCCCCACTAAAGATTCCCCTCCCCCCAGGATGGGAGAGGGGGTGAGGTGGGGGGGCGGGGGTATATTTTTCCCCTTTGGGGGAATATCTTTCTCGGGACACCCCCACTGCTCTCTCCTCTCCCCCCCCCGGGGCCATCGCCCATTGTAACGGAACCCAAAAGATGACATCATCCCTGCATGTCAATCAGAGGACAGAGCAGGAGGGGCAGAGTCAGAAGGAGACAGGTAAGACAGCTGGAGGAGACAATTGAGGAGTTGGAAGGAGAGAGGAAGAGAGAGAGAGAGTCAGGGACCAGAAGTTATTGAGAGAGTGTTAGGGTTTAGGAATCGATTAGAGGGGTTAGGAAAGAGAATTGAACAGTTTACATCATATTGAACAAGTAGGAATGAATGCGTAAGCATAATATGAGTAATACCAGTGATTGAACACATGATTTAATATAACTGAACACCTGAAACAGTTATATTTGATTCTCCTTATAATTTTTGTTCATTAATAAAAGAATGTTTGATCAAATCCCCTGATTCCTAAGTATATGAGCAGCTCCTGTGTGGGGGGGACTTGAATTGGTATTAGGTTAATACCCGGTGGCAGCGAAAAAGGGCGTATTTACCTTCGTAGAGCCCAAAGATATAAAGGGCACAAAGGGGGATCACCACACCGACCTCTGTCTGGATCCTCAGGCAAAGTTCCTGTGTAGAGGGTGGGGGCACAGGAGGGGCCCCAGGGAAATGGGGCTTGGAGGGGGGAGAAGATAGGGGGTCAACTGGGAGCGAGGGAGGCTAGATCCAGGCCCCTTAGTCTGCCCTCCGGCCAGGCGGCCTCTGCCTCTTTCTCCCTCACCCCCCTCCAACCAGCACTGGAGGGGTAGATCCTGCCAGCCAGTTCCTCTGGCCCCCCCAAGAAAGGAGATCTCTGCTGGAACGTTTTCTCCTGGCTGCCCAGGAAGAGCCCTTTCCGGGGGTCGGGTCCCAAAGGCCCCCTCCAGGGCCAGCCCGTTTCCCAAAGGCCGGCTCCTCGTTTCCAAAGACGAACCACCTCTCCGGCGGCCTCTGATTTTGGAGGCTCCTCTTGACGGACGGGCGAAGGGGGCTTTGGGAATGGGCAGAAGAAGAAGACTCGTCCCTCCTATATGGAGGGCTGGAGAAAATAAAGAGAGAGAAATGCAACCCAGAAAGAGTCCCTCCTCACAGGGATCATTTCAGCCTTTGCATCTGGGGGTGGGTGGGAGGCAGGCCTTTTGTAAAGCCAATGGCTCTGAAGCATCCATTCCAGACCAACCCAGGCATCACGATAGGAGGGAGGGAGCCAGCCGCAAGACCCCACCACCTTCATCATTCGCAGCTCGTGCGACAGTTGTGAGTCAAGTCGGAGGGAAACGCAGGAATATGTAAGTTGGAAGATAGCTGGGAATGTGGATGATGATGATGATACTTCATTTCTGTGGTGTCCATCTGGCAGCCAAGACGGCTGCTGATGCCTTTGCAATGGAGGGAAGTTCCCGGCACAGGAACCAAGCCCTGACCTGAATCCTGATCCTCAATCCCCCCCCCCGCTCTTCCCACCCACAGCAATGGGGGCAGGAGAACCCCTGGGGAAATCTGTGTGTGTGTGTGTGTGTGTGTGTGTTTGTAGTCTTGTGTGAGGTTTGCTGTTGATGATTTTGGATTAAAATTATTCTCATGAAATTGTCTGAATCTCCTCTTGGTTTCCCCATTTCCTGCATATCTCATATTGTAGATGTTGTTGTTGTTTAGTTGTTAAGTCGTGTCCCCTTGGACCACAGCATGCCAGGCCCTCCTGTCTTCCACGGCCTCCGGAGTTGGGTCAGATTCATGTTGGAGGTTGTTGTGGGTTTTTCGGCCTCTTTCGCCATGTTCTGAAGGCTATTCTTCCTAACGTTTCGCCAGTCTCTGTGGCCAGAACATCTTCAGAGGACAGGAGTCAGAACTGCACCAGAGCAAAGAGTTCTGACTCCTGTCCTCTGAAGATGCTGGTTACAGAGACTGGCGAAACGTTAGGAAGAACAATCTTCAGAACAGGGCTGAAGAGTCTGAAAAATCCACAATAAACATGCAAAAGTATTTAAACTTTAAAAATAAATATATACAAAGTAAAAAAAGCACTATTTGGCTGTAAGTGTGTTATTCACAGACAGAAAATTTTGTTCTCTCCCAGCTGTTTGTAAAATTCATTAGTGGCTGTCACTGCCACAGTTATCTTTCTGCTCTTCTAAGGACTTTCACCCAGCATCATGAAACCAAACACCTATGTTTCTCTATTCCTTTCTAATAACACTTTGTGTGAGATTTCTCCCAATATTTATATTCCTTTATTCTGCATAAGTCAGCAAAACCAAATCTTCCCAAGACTTGGGTTTCCCAGTCTCCGAGAAGCTCAGATGTTAAGGATCAAACGATTTGGTCACCTCCGACCCAGTGCAGTCCAGGGCCCGAAGAGATCAGAGCTTGAAAAACCAAAATTTCCACTTCTTCCAACAATCCCTGCCATTACAAAGCAGTATACTCTCGACGTGGTGGCGCTGTGGGCTAAACCGCAGAAGCCTGTGCTGCAGGGTCAGAAGACCAGCAGTTGTAAGTTCGAATCCACGCGACGGAATGAGCACCCGTTGCCTGTCCCAGCTCCCGCCAACCTAGCGGTTCGAAAGCATGCAAATGCGAGTAGATAAATAGGGACAATCTCGGTGGGAAGGTAAACAGCGTTCCGTGTCTAAATCACACTGGCCATGTGACCACGGAAAGATTGTCTTCGGACAAATGCTGGCTCTATGGCTTGAAGAGCGGGATGAGCACCACCCCCTACAGTCGGACACGACTGGACAAAAATTGTCAAGGGGAACCTTTACCTTTACCTATACTCTCGATACAGTAGCATAGAAATACCTGGTTCTTCATGAATAATATATATAGGTTCATAAAAAAGAGAGAATAGATTCATTGGTACCCTCTTTAAAACTCAATTACTATTTTTTTTAAGGGTAAAGCCTTATAAAACAAAGGACAGCTTCTCTCACTTCACTACTTGCTTTTATTTCATCAGTTAGCCTTAGAACATCCATCGCCTTCACAATTTACACTAATTTTGTAAAAGCTTCTATTGCACAATATATGCTTATGTTCCACAAGGTCTATTTTGTGATATCTGTTAATTAACGATGGAAGTAAAAATCATCAGAAGTGGCATTTCAAAATGCACTGCATTTATTGTATTTTCTCTCTGTTTTGCATTACACCAGCATTTTGTTATTTATTCTTTCCAGTGGAAACCAGCACAAAATTGAATGAGCTTCTTCTGCCTTCTTATCTTTCCACATTCCATGCATTTGTACGGTTTTTCCCCAGTGTGGGGCCTTTGATGTAACCTAGGTTTATCACTCCGACTAAAGCTCTTTCCACATTCCAGGCATTTATGTGGTTTCTCCCCAGTGTGGGTCCTTTGATGTGAAGGCAGATTTCTTCTCCTGCTGAAATTCTTTTCACATTCCATGTTTTTGTATGATTTCCCCCAGGGTGAGTTCTTTAAACTGAACTAGCAGCACTGGTCTGAAGCTGTCTCCACGCGTCAGGCGTTTAAGCTGTTTCTCCTCTATCTTATGGGTTTTTCTAAGCTTTTCTTCCCGGCTTCACACTTGACTCTTTTCAGGGCCAGAAGAAGTGGCTCTGTATAATTCTGGCCATCATGTTTGTTACCTGATAGAGAAAAAAGATGTCTTGAGAATGTAGCACAGAGCAGAATCTAACTGGAGGTCTTTGACTCCTTTGAAAGGCATATGTCTCCTGAAGGCTTTACTGGCAACATTTGAAAAATTACCCATACAGTATTGTGAAAGCAGCATGAACTCCCCTTGCCTGAATTGATACTTCCCAAAGGGACAGTAATGGGAATCTATAGTTGATTAATATTAACCACTATCCGAAATAATCCCCTTCATGGATTGCTGCCTTGTCGTGGCGAAGGGGCTTGAGTAATTCAGAGAAACTATGGGCTATGCCGTGCAGGGACACCCAAGACGGACAGGTCACAGTGGAGAGTTCTGACTAAACACGATCCACCTGGGGCAGGAACTGGCAAGCCACTCCAGTATCTTTGCCAAGAAAAATCCATGATCAGAAACAAAAGGCTAAAACATATGACGCTGGAAGATGGGACCCTCAGGTTGGAAGGCGTCCAACATGCTACTGAGGAAGAGCAGAGGACAAGTACAAGTAGCTCTGAACTAAAATGGGCAGGAATGGGTGAATTCAATTCAGACGATTATCATATCTACTATTGTGGGTAAGAACCCTGTAGAAGGAATGGAGTAGGCCACGTAGTTAACAAAAGAGTGGGAAAATCTGTACTGGGATACAATCTCAAAAATGATGGAATGATTTCAATACGAATCCAAGACAGACCTTTCAACATCACAGTAATCCAAGTTTGCCTCCTACTCTCTGCCTCTGTGTATCTTTCACCCCTTCATCTGACATTGGGATTCAATATTGAAAAATTTTCCCTCAATGTCCTCTCCTTATGACCAAAGACCATCATCCCCAAACTTTATTTCAATTATGTTTCTGCAAGAGATTCAATAAGTTTTGGGGAAATGATGGACAAAGATTTTGTCAATTTTTTTAAACTATGGGAACCTTAAGGGAGAAATCCTCAACCCAAATTTATGTCTGTACGTATGTATGTTTTAATGTAGCTCTGAAGCTCCTATTCCCTCAGGTCTTCACGAGGTTCTCGCTCTTCTTCCTTCTTCGCTGCCACCAGGTATTGCTGTCTCAATACCAATCACTCAAGGAGACATGTGTACTTTTGAAACTTAACTTATTTGATCAGGGAGGTTAACATCTGATTAATGTACAGTAGGTAAGTCACAGGTTGATAATCACTTGAATCTGAATCAGAGCTCTATCAACTCTCAGTTCACTCTTAAGTTTCACACAGTCTCTCTCTACCAGGATCTCTCTCACCCACAGAATCTCACTCTAATCTCCTTCACTCCATACACCAGCCTTTATATCCAAACCCCTCCCCCTTGGCACCGCCTTCCATCCCCTAATTGGCTCATTCTCTACTGCTCAGCTGTGACGGACAGGTGAGGGCAGGGCTGTTCGCTACAGTGTGTATATGTCTCTCTCTGTGTGTATGTGCTCTATTTACCACTTGCTTAAAGCAAGTGGCGCCTTCTCTAAAATCCATGCCTGGGGCCCGAAAAAGGGACAACCACCCACACCCGCACCCTGCAATCTCCCCACCTCTTGTTTCTTTCCAGAGGCTGTGCAAAGCTTCCCTTTTCCGTGTGAGAACCTCCCGGCAGGAGCCCTTCTTGAGGAAGAGACCGCACGCCTCCCTCCTCTTTGGGTCTCCGGCTTTCCCTTCCCTTCCTCTCAAGGGCAGCTGAGGCTCCGCGCCCGGCCAGGGGAGACCCTGCCTTGGTCCTCGCAGGAAGAAGCCAAAGAGATACAGGAAGAAGGTTGGCGGGTGTTCTTCTGGGACAGCATCAATCCTGCAAAAACTATTCTCAGAACTTGGAAGAGATCATCAAGGATCACTTTCCCTCTCAAAGGGGGAGAAAGGGCATCCTTTGGGATATTAATCCCCTTAATTCTGCAGCAGAAACTCACGGTGGAGAATTAACAGAAAGTGTTTCTCTCTTAAAGATGTGCCTGAGATGCCAGGTGGAAGGATAGCAGATGCTCCCCAAATCAATCAATCAACTGGAACCTACCAAAAAGATACCATGGATAGAAGCGAGAAGAAGAAGACGGCTCTTTTCCATCTTTCCTTCCCCAAAAATCCAGACATGCAGGAGTGAATTCTTCACTTCATCCTCTTGGATCCCAAAAGAGGAAAGGAGAAATTCAGGGGAGGCCCCATGCCAGGCTGTCCAGGGTTGGAATCTCACCGACAGCACCTGCTCTTGATGACCACAGGGTTGGGCCAAGCAGGACTGGGAACCAAAAAAACTGCACATGTTCAGAGAGGCACTGCTGTAGACAGTAAAACTGGGACTCACACAACCCAGGTTGAAACCTCCACTAAACCAGGGAACTGACAGTGTGTGCTTGCTTTCACAGACCAGAGTTCTCCAGAACTGGGCGACAGAAGGAAGTTGACAGAAGAGACTCAAAGTGAACCTCAGGATATGAGGATTTCACACCAACTCAGTTCTTTGCACTGTCACGCCCCATCTCGGTGGCCCCTCTGGCCCTCACCTGGCACCATGGAAGATCTGGTAGAAGGTGCCCTCCAAACGCTCCCAATGCTTCCTGCGATCGGGCTAAAATTCTCTGAAATACTGATGTAAGCTTTACAACATCTCATCTCCTGTTAATCATACAGTTACTGTTTAATAAATAAGCAAACACAGTGGTGCTTCTGGTCCCAAAGAATGAACGAGATCTCACCTGCCATTCAAGTTTTAGGTGGCTTCTGAGTTGGATTCTTGCTTTTTTGTCCAGAGAAAATCCTGGAAATCATCTGCTGAGTCTCACCTCGTCCTTGGGAGAGAAAAATAAAACCAAATCATTCTGGAGCCTTCTCTGATTGAAAAAACCAAAAGCCTTCCCTTAGCATAGAAGCCTTTGTCTTTTTGACAATCTGGAGAATTCAATTCTTCAAAAATTACATTCTGGTTTATGAATTGGGGGGGGGGAGATTGTGTGCTTCTATACCCATGATTCCAAAAGCCAGGAAATAGCCCAAAACTGCTGCACAATCTCGTGCCCGCTTTGCCAGCTGGAAAAAGGAGGCCAAGCCAGACAGAGCAAAGGGCGTCTCAAGGGTGGCCACAGCCAAGGCAGCCGTCCAGAGGGTCTAAAGCAGGGGGTCCCCCCAACCTTGGGCCTCCGGATGTTCTTGGACTTCTGCTCCCAGAAATCCTGGCCAGCAGAGGCAGAAGTGAAGGCTTCTGGGAGTTGCAGTCCAAGAACATCTGGAGGCCAGAGGTTGGGGACCCCTGGACTCTGCGGGAGACCCTCTTCTGCTCGTTACCCTTCACAGCCCTGACCATGGCTTTGTGTCTGGGGGAGGAGTGGTCACTTGATGAAAAGGGGAGTCAGATTCAGGGATGTTCCCTCGTGTGGTGTCACTCTGCGAATGACAGTGGTACTGGGGGGGCTCCTGTTCAGCCCCCCAACCCTCAGCCTGTGGAGTGTTTCAGGTTTCCATTAATACCCCGCATGGTTCCGGCTCAGCCAGGCAAGACGCTCATGGCTACGCAGCAGTGATTTTATCTTTATTTTATGTAATTTTATATGGTTTTTATAGCTTTTGTTTAGCTGAAGTTTCTATTCTACTTCTTGGCTGAAGGCATGATTTTAACCTTGGTAAAAGTAAACACAGAGATAATGACCACTGGAGCTGCCGAGAGATATTAGAAATACCTCTGTACGACAAAATTACACAACTGCAGCCTTGGGAAGACAACAGAAGAAAATAACACCACTATTGCGGACAGTAAGCACCTGCTTGAATCAAGTCTGCAAGAAAAACATTTACTTTGTTTAAGAAAAGCCGTCTGCCTTCGGGGGTTGTTTGGCATACAGCAGGGGCTGATCCGCTGATTCTGTCAATTTACAATTGACTCACAGTGAGTAAAAGTCCTCCAAGGAACGGGTGGAACAACCTGCCCTTTAATGGTTTATGTTTGAGTGTTTACCGGAGCTAAGAAGTGTTTTTATACAGCTATTACTGACCGAACTGTGAAACCCACATTCTTCTCCCTTTGAGTGGTAGTTTGCACCTGCAGAAGTAGAGGGGGACACTAAATAAGCTTAATTTGTGGAGTAAAACTATGGTCACTACTAGGACCAAAAAAACCTATGGCAAGTTAAAAAAGGCTCTCAAAAAGCGAAATCAGAAATCTATAGCAGACTTCTGTGTGGTCTCAGATCAACGTGAACATGTACCCTCCTATAATCAAAGGCCGCTGAGGGAATTTACATCAAGTACCCCACTTACTACGGACAATGTAGGCATAAGTAATGGAGAGACATACCAGGGGGCTGCAGTCGGAACTCCGCACTCTGGAGGAGAAATCGGCAATTGGTCTCTGGACCCAGAACTCCTCGAGAAGGCTCTCTCTGCCTCTATGGAATCATTCTATAAATACTTAAATCTATCAACACCTGGGCCTAAGGAGAACCATATGGAAGGAACAGTAGGCCCCCAAGATGCTCAAGGGCCCGAGAGTGAACAAACTAGGATTATTTACACCCAACTACGTGATCAGTGTCTCCTCTCAGCTAAATCCAACCAGACCATTTTCAGTAATCTGCATGATCTAAAGAAAGAAATCGCTGATACTAAAGCAATACTACAATGCATTGCTGACATGATAAAGTTGGGGATTTTAAAAGCAGCACCCCCCTCAAACCCTCAGAATACTGAACAGAGAGGACTTCAGGCAAAAAAGGAGCTGGGTACAAAAGATCAAACACACAAAGATAACTCCCTAGCCTTTAAAGGTCAGAGTTACCCACAGTTATCAGAAAAAGCAACTCAAGACCGAATGCTCATCTCCGGGAAGACCCCAAAGGCCTGGGCTGATCCATATGAGCGAAATGAGGACACAGAGGACACAGAGGGACCTGACCTAACATCCTCTAATCTAGAGCTAATTACCATAGACGAATGGTGGGGAAACACCCCAGAAGAACCCTATCCCCAGCATCCACTTGCTGTGACAACATGCAAGGAAAATATACAGATTAAAAAACCCCAATGGTCAGCAACCTCAGACAGTGAAGGGTCCACCCCTGCTGAAAGCCCATCACTCAAGCCTGTGAACCACATCACCATCTACAACTGGCCACTAAGAAAACCAAATGGCACCTGGGCCTCCAACTCAGAAGTATTGCGGACAATAACAGAAATTCTGGGCAAGGATTGGGATGCTCAAATGAACACAAAATGTTACTGCATCTATCCCAGCAAGCCCGGGCAACTAAGAGGCAGGGTGCACTTGATCTTCGCCAATAGTGAACAGGCCCATCATTTTTGGAGCCTGTTGTACAAGTTTGAAAAAATAGCAGTATCATTCAAATGGGGAATACATACAACTTACTCAAATATCAACCTAAGACCGATCACAAAATTGGACACCTACAAACTAACAAATACATCCAGAGAAATTCAGGTTCCAGAACAAAGAGATGGCCCCACAGCCGCTTCCATAAGGAAGATAACAGCCGAAAACCCTAGCTATGACCTGTACAGAGATAGGGCTGAAGCTTCCACCATTTACAACAGATCACCTTCCAAAACCAAATCAGATGGCAGAGGAAAGGAAACGCAGATCAATGTTGCAACCTTCCCAAACAATATCCCAATTAACAAGCCTCGTGATCTTACAAGCAAAATCAAAAACCAGAGTAATCAGGTGAAAATGCTCTCAAGGCCAAGGCATCTTTCAAAAGGTATCACATCTTCCAGAAAAAATAGAATATACCATCCATACAAAGAGAAGTTACATCCAGCCTGCTCGATGGGAACTATTTCCGACTCCACCTCCGAGTGGCATACGGGCAATAGATATGCCCCTTTAGTAGCTTATCCCCAGAACTGACTATTGGAAGGCAAAAAATATAAACATCTTAAGAAGCCTTTGTCCAGGAATATTGCATGGGGGGAAAACAAACAAAAAGTCCAACTCCACAAAGATACCACAGTTCCAAACACAACAACGACTACCTACCTGGGTAGAGCTGAAAGATATCCCTTTAGCAGAGAGACACAAAGAAATCAAAACAATAAAGACTGGGCCCGTAAAGATTATCCTTTTCCCACACCAGTTGCTCCCCTCACCTACAGAGGATGTCAGTCATCAGATGTATCCCTGCCTGCTCTGGAGAAGCTAAAGTTATACAAGGAAGGGAACCCCATTAAAATGCTCTCTGCCACAAGAGGGGAAATGATCCCAAAGGCAGAACAACTGAACATTCAGGAGCGAAATGAGGCAACAGATACTCAAGAATCGCGGTGTGCTCCAGAAAGCAACCAAACATCTGCATCTAAAATTGAACTTTTATCATGGAATGTGGCAGGTTGGACCAGATGTATCTCCCAAACCCACGATACTCCTTTCTTTCGTAGCAAATATGACATCATTCTTTTGCAAGAAACTTGGTCTGACAAAGATATAATTCTAGATGGTTTCAACTCTTTCATGGTAAAGGCAATCCCAGGGCGCGGACCGGGGAGACTGAAGGGGGGACTGAGCATCCTGGTATCAACGGCTCTGAAAGTTAAATCTACGATGAAACCCCCCCTGAGACAGCTGGCCATGGCAGTAGTACTTACAGGAAGTATGAAAACCCTATTGATTATTAACATATACTTACCTCCCACATCCAGAAAAGCTGAAACAGAAGGAAACTGGACAGACCTTGAAAACTATGTAAGAGAGCTTATCATGGAACATCCGGATGCTTTGGTCCTGACTGGTGGGGATCTAAACGCCCGTATGGGACCAGATGATGACTATCTGGGAACCAAATTTAAGATGATAGCCAACATAAGAAATGATAATGTGGGGACCCTGAATCAGGAGAGGGCATCTAAGGACCAACATGCAAATTATGCCGGGGCCTGTCTGTACAAATTTGCCTACAGACTGGGCCTCTCAGTTTTAAATGGCACAATCACAGGTGATACTCCAGGAAAATACACATTTATGGCAGCAACTAAAGCTAGTACAATTGACTACATCCTGGTGTGCAGGGGACTCCTTTCCATGGTCAAAACTCTCCAAGTACTTCCTTACATGGAGGGGGATCATTTCCCCCTACATCTAAGTTTCCACCTAAACGTCAGAAATTTAGACACAGAACCAAGATATCATACTGAAATTACAGCACTAGAAAGAGTGGGTTGCCGAGTAAGATGGTCACCTAAACTGGCACAAAATTTAAAACAACTTTTAACTTCGAAAAATCTGATTGATGCCCTTAATCCAGTAGGAAGCCAGACAGTCCACTGGAATCCCATAGATAAATATGAAATTCTCCTACAATTACAGCCACATCTCGTCCATTCATATAGCAGAAACCTTCAGAATTCATATAACCGATCCAAACCTTGGTTCAACCAAAGCTGCAAGGCAGCAAAACAATTAGTTAATCAGACATACCAGGAATACCTGAGAGCAGAAGACCATGTCAAAAAAGAGGCCCTCCTAAAACTACTGGTACATAAGAAAGAATACAAACAGCAGATACATCACAGTAAAAGAGAACACACGAGAGAACTATGGAGGAAGGTGATTGAAGCAGCAAAAGCCAAAAATCCATCCCTTTTCTGGAAACTAATCTCAGGCAGACTATCAGAGCCCAAACACCCATTATCCTCTTGTATTCCACCAGATAAATGGGTATCCCACTTTACAAGTATGTATGAGGATGTCATTGTACCCCCTTCTCCAGTAATGCTTGGAAGCGCTCCCAAATGGCCCCCGGTGACCCCAGGTGAAATAATAGCTCATATAGATCAGTTAAAAAATGAAAAAGCCCCAGGCCTTGATGGCATCCCACCAGAACTCCTAAAAGAAAACAAGACATGGTGGGGCTCCTTTCTAGCACCTCTCTTCACCCATATTAATGACACAGGCCAAATCCCAATATCATGGAAAACGGCCACAGTGGTCCCATTTTATAAGAAAGGGAAAAGGGAAGATCCAGCCAACTACAGGCCAATAAGTTTGCTGAATATTATAAGCAAACTATATGCAAGGCACCTCCTAGACAAACTCCTGGAGTGGCTCGAAGTAGAAAATATCATTGGGGCAGAACAAGCAGGCTTTCAGCCAGGGAGATCCACAATAGAACAATGCCTAATTATACAGCATCTTATAGAGAAATACTCAGCCAAAGGAGTAACATCACTCTATGCCGCCTTTGTGGACTTTAAATCAGCATTCGATTCTATATCGAGAACACACCTCTGGGACAATCTATCAAACTCATCTATAGACAAAAGACTTCTATATCTAATCAGGGCCCTACATGAAGAAACATACCTGAGAGTCAGGTGCAGCAGACAGGGACACCTCACGGAATCTGTGCAAACGCACAGAGGTGTTAGGCAAGGCTGCCTACTGGCACCAGCATTATTCATATTTTACATAAACGACTTATCAAGCTGGCTTAACACCGCCGATCTCCATTCACCTAAACTTACAGATAGAACAGTGCCAGCCTTACTCTATGCTGATGATACAGTAATTCTATCCAGAACCCCCATAGGGCTGAGGAGGGCACTTAAGAAGCTTGCCTCATACTGTGAATATAAATCATTAACGATTAACTATCAGAAGACCAAGATAGTCGCCTTTGGACAGAGACCCAAGAGTAGGTCATGGCAAATAAATGGACACAGTATCGAGCAGGTGAACAGCTTCAAATATCTGGGGGTAGTATTACAGGCCTCAGGATCTAGGCTTCAGCATAGTAAATTTGTGGCTGATCAGGGAGAAAGATCGGCAAATAGTATAGTAAAATTCCATCTCTCCCAAGGAGGGTCCTTCATACCAGCAGACCTCAAATTGTACAGAGCAAAGGCATTAGCCTAGCTGCTGTACGGCTCATTCATGGGGCCACCCAGTTCTCACTTCACACCACAAGAAATAGTCCAATCCAAATTCTTAAGAACTATACTCCAGGTCCCAAGATGCGTGTCAAATGCAAGGATAAGGCTAGAAACAGGATGCCTTAAAGTAGAAGCCTGGAGTAGAATTCAATCTATATATATGTGCTAAAGGGACAGTTAAATCCAAAAGGCCTATTTTCCTTGTTATTTAAAGATAACTATCAATCTAAGTGGGTTAAATCGGTCCAGGGCTACTTGGGGAAAATTGGCCTCTCACCTCAGGCACTTATATCCTCTGGAATAGAGCAGGCAAAACAAACAGTTAAACAAAGAATAGAGGACAATGAATATCAAACAGACCTTTCTAGCATCCAAAATATGGCAGCAAGGACTTACATCAAAAATTGTATGGTACCGGCCAAATACTTAACATCTTTGGAAATTAAAGGAATTAGAAGAGCCTTTACTCTGGCAAGGTGTTTGGCCCTCCCCTCTGCTGTACTAGAAGGGAAGTATAAAAATACCCCTTTTGCTGAAAGGTTATGCTCCTGCCACCTGAGGGAGATTGAGACCATACAGCACATGTTCTTCACCTGCCCATTGTATGAAGCAGTGCGAAAAGAGACTATAACCCCCTTAATAGATAGATTGCCAGGACGTTCGGAGGGAAAAAGGCTTGAGTTCCTTCTCTCAGATGCTGATGTCCAGATCACCTGTCGGGTTGCGAGGCTCTGTGTAGCAATACTTCGATTGCGGAAGTTAAATACCAATTAGATTGCCGTTCCCAGTTGTATGTATGCCAACATGTTCTAATGGAATACTGAAAGTTAGAAATTTTAAGGTTTTATAAGGTTTTATACTTATGTGACTGGTCTAAGGACTGTAAATAAACTATTGATACCCCGCATTATTTCACAGAGGCATGAAAAACCAGAAAGAGGCTATGAAGAAGAATGTGGTGTTCCGGCACTCCCCGTGTGATGATGACATGCAACTTCCGTCTGCTTTTTAAGATCTTCCAGGAGGCCCTTCACTCAGCCTCTCAGCCCCCAAGGTCTGGCCATCCAGCCGACCTCCGTCCCCTGCGCCAATGAAAACAGCAAGACATAAACAAGCAAAGAGGAGAAAGGCAGGAGAAAAGTAATTTTGAATGAATGAATGGATGAATTCTAAGCTAATTAAGAATCTAGTGACTGAATTTCCTGCCTCTAAGAAAGTCTATTCCTGGAAAAGAACAGGAGATTCAGACAATTTCCTGAGAATATTTTTGTAACCAAAAATCAGCAGCAGCACACAAGACTCCACAAACACACACACACACACTTCCTTCCCTTGCAGGGGTTTCAGCAGACGCCTTGCCTGCCATAGAAATGAAAAATCACCATCATCCACATCCCTCCCTCCCAGCCTGCCCCGTCTTCTCCCTCCTCCAAGCCCCATTTCTCTGTGGACCCCTCCTATCCTATCCTCCCCCACCTCTACCCCACCCCTTTGCAACCCCCTCTTCCTTCCCCAAAGCTTTCAAACAAAAGTGGTTTCGTGGGGGGGGGTCGCGTCCAGACTTTGGTTGGAGAAGGTCGGGGGGTAAGAAGCACTCACACAAAGGGGGCCCGTCTTTCTTTCCCCCCCATCCGTATTTTTCTTCTCTTTGGGGGAATATATTTCTAGGGACACCCCTCCCCCCACTGCTCCCTCCCACCTCCATTGGGATCCACAGGCGGGAAAGAGGGCGGGAAGGGGCGGGGCTAGAGAGGAAAAGTGGGAGGGGCATGACCTCCACTTCCCATTCCGGATCCCCCTCCTCTTCTCAGCGGCGATGGGTGGGAGGGAGGGATGTGGATGATGATGATATTTCATTTCTGCGCGCATCTGGCAGCCAAGGCGGGTGCTGATGCCCCTGCAAGGGAAGGAAGTTCCTGTCACGAGAACCAGGCCCTGACCTGAACCCAGACCCTCCATCCCACCCCCGTCTCTTCCCACCCACAGCAATGGCAGCAGGAGAGCCCCTGGGGGGAGGAGCTGCCCATTTCCTACACTGGGAAAAGTGGTTGTTTCTGTGCGTGTGTGCGTCTTGCACAGAGTAACACAGGCAGCCCTTCTGCAAGAATGGAGGCCTGTCAGGCACAAACGCGCAGAGAGAGTCTTGGGGGGGGGTGCTTCCCTTCCTCCCTTTTCTCCCTTCCTTCAGCAGGGAGGCTCTCCCGTCTCCCCCCCTTCCTTCTTCCCCTCCTCGGACATTGCAGGAAAACACAATTGTTTTAACCTCTAGGTCAGATTTAATGAGTTCACGGTCTTGGTGGCTATTCGTGGCCTCCTCCTCCTCCTTTCCGTCTCTGGGGGGCGGGGAAATGTGGGTCAGATTCAGGCCAGAAAGTCTTCCCGGTCCTCTATCTCTGAGGGAAGGGTCTCCTCCTCTGAGGCTCTCCCGGGAGGCCCCTCGCCAGATCCCCTTCAGCCTCTCCCAAGACCCAGCAGAGAGAAAGCCAAGGGTTTGGCAGATGGGGGAGGGGGGATAGAGAGGCTTTCACCCCCACACACACACACATGGGTCCCTTCCAGGCTCTGCCCTTTCCACTCCTCCCCCCCACCCGCTTTGTTCTGGGTCCTCCCCTACCTCCCGCCCCTCCGTCCGGATCATAGGGGGAAGAAGACCAGCTGCTCCCAGCATTGCTGCATCAAAGGGTAACCCATGAGGAAGAACTTCTTGAGGGCACAAGCCATTCAGCCGTAGAACGGACACTGGAGTATCCTTTCATTGAACATTTGCAAACAGAGGATGATGGATGCCTACCTTTCTAGCAATGTGGATCTCCACCTTTGGCAGGAAATTGGACTCAGCGACCTTGGAGTCCCTTGGAGCTGTTCTGTTTTATGACTCCGTTCTGTCTTCTTGCTACTGACACCTCCCGACAATCAAGTATCCTCTTCCTGCTAGTTCAATGGCAGTCTGGCCGTTCTAAGGCATCCATCTTAAGTGTTACATCTGAACACAATAAGTTGTGTCACAGATTTTAGTTAGGTTCGAAAAATGTATCTCGGTGTTTTAATCCTTAAAATCACATAATTCCTGCCAAGACAGACAAAAAATACAATGTGAAAGAGAAGAGATGCAACTAAATGTCTCGAGGTTTAAAATGTTTCTTTTACCAAAAGATACAGCCTCTCCAACCGTAGGAGAAAGGACTGCTTACCAAGAGTGTCCAGCATCCGGCAGATCTCCTCCGTGACTTCTCTGCGCAAAGCTTTCTGGTCCAGATCCAGCCATGCCCACTCTTCCTCCTTAACAGGCACAGCCACTTCCTCAAAGGCCACCAGGCGCTGGAAGAAAAAGGGAAACAATCCTTCTTCCCAGAGTGACCAGACAGGATGGGTTGGTAGAATGGACGAGAAGGAGAAAGAGGGGGGACTGTGGCTTCCACCTGGAAAGGTGTGCAGGGGGTGGGGGTGGGATAAAGCAGCCAGGTGGCCCCCCACCCATCTCCCTAGAGAAGCTTCGTCCCACCTGACCAGGTGCCACGATCTCCCACACCTTACAGGTGAAAACCAGCTTGAAAGCCCTTCTGCTTTCCCGTCCAAACCAGATCTTCTTTTAGAGGAATCTGCGATTGCCTCCTTCAGAGGTGAAAGAGAGACTCCCACCCCCTGGGTCTGAAGGGTGCCAAGACAATTCCCTGGCTTTTGCCTGTTTCTAATGTATTAATCCATCAGCCAAAAGCAGGGAGATCCAATAGATATTTGTTTATTTTCAGCTGAAAGAAAAGCAAATAGTTGCAGACTTCACTCAAGAAAACATGTAAAAGAGCACGCCACACTCATTACAGAATATACTTTTATCAGTGCCATTCCATGTATCTGGTCAGTAATCTAGTTCACAGGCCTTATCTCTAGGCCAGTTAAGTCCACTTGTCCAGAGACCTTTTGCCCAGGGTACCCTTTTTACCTAAAAGTTGCATTCGACCAACATATGCATGAATGGATTTGCCAAGGGCTTGCACCATGTCAGGTGTTTACCTGCAACCTCATTTCAGGGATTTTCCCACAGGAAACACTTGCAGTCCAGGTAGGGGATGAAGCTTAGGAAGAGGGTGAAATATATATATATATACAGAGAAAGAGACAGACAGACAGACACAGAGAGAGAGAGAGAGAGAGATGCCCTTTGTGTGTGTGTGTGTGTGTGTGTGTGTGTGTGTGTGTGTATAAAACGGAGCTGAACAATTAATTAACACTGAGGTTGTAAACTCAGAAAGTGAGATGGGAGGGGGGAGGTTTCTGATTACTCCTCAAACCTTTCCTCACACAGGCCGCACACCCCCTTTTGCAAGCGTCTTGCCATCTTTCAACTTGCCCAGAGAGAGCCTTCCTTCCTCCCTCCCCAGAGATCTGAGTTTAAAAAAAGAAGGGGGTGGGATCCAGGCCCCAGAGCTCCCCCTCCTCCCCTTTGACTCCCCCCTCCGCCTCCCTCTCGAGGAGACCCAGAGGGGGAAAAGCATTGCCTTGGCTTCCACTGGATAAACAGGCCTTTCTCAGTCTAAAGCTTTAAAGGAGGCGCTCAGCCACGGAGAGTCCCTGCCCCCCGGGAGGGGGGGCACCCACAACCTGGGGATGGGGTCCCCTCCTCCTCCTCCTCCTCCTCCATCTGACAGGCTCTACCTCGAAGGGACGTTTTTGGCCTCCTGCTCCTCCTAGAAAGACGCCTTGCCCGCCATCCTGGAACCTGTTCGGGAAAACTGAGCCCCACCACCCCCACTGCACTCTGCCAGGGACGCGGGTGGGTGTCTACTTGTCAGAAGGCATCCCCCTCCCGTTTTCTCTTTCTCCTGAGGGAGGAATTTTTAAAAAATGAGCGACTACTAAAACTCGCCCAACCGCCTTCCTGAGGCGAGACGTTCGGGCCGCCTTCTCCACTGCGCACGCGCCACAGAAATCCCCCCACACACACACCTGGCTCACCCACGCCCCCTCTGTGGGGGGAAGAAGAGCGCATGCGCGTGAGGGAGACCGAGCCAGGGAGGGGACCTCCCGCGTGCGCAGAGACGAGCCGTGGGTGGGGCTTGGAGGGCAGCCTGTCCGTCACTCTGTGTGTGTTTAGTCGTTTAGTCGTGTCCGACTCTTCGTGACCCCATGGACCAGAGCACACCAGGCCCTCCTGTCTTCTACTGCCTCCCGGAGTTGTGTCAGGTTCATGTTGGTTGCTTCGCAGACACTGTCCAGCCATCTCATCCTCGGTCGTCCCCTTCTCCTCTTGCCATCACACCTTCCTAACATCAAGGTTTTTTCCAAGGACTCTTTTCTTCTCATGAGATGGCCAAAGTACTGGAGCCTCAGCTTTAGGATCTGTCCTTCCAGGGAGCACTCAGGGTTGATTTCCTTTAGAACTGATAGGTTTGTTCTCCTTGCAGTCCAGGGGACTCTCAAGAGCCTCCTCCAGCACCACAATTCAAAGGCATCAATTCTTCGGCGGTCAGTTTTCTTTATGGTCCAGCTCTCACTTCCATACATCACTACAGGAAAAACCATAGCTTTGACTATTCGGACTTTTGTTGGCAAGGTGATGTCTCTGCTTTTTAAGATGCTGTCAAGGTTTCTCATTGCTTTCCTCCCAAGAAGAAGGTGTCTTTTAATTTCGTGGCTGCTGTCTCCATCTGCAGTGATCATGGAGCCCAGGAAAATAAAATCTGTCACTGCCTCCATATCTTCCCCTTCTATTTCCCAGGAGGTGATGTGACCAGTGGCCATGATCTTAGTTTTTTTGATGCTGAGTTTCAGACCATTTTTTGCACTCTCCTCTTTCACCCTCATTACAAGGTTCTTTAATTCCTCCTCACTTTCTGCCATCAGAGTGGTATCATCTGCATATCGGAGGTTGTTGATATTTCTTCCGGCAATCTTAATTCCGGTTTGGGATTCCTCCTGTCCAGCCTTCCGCATGATGTATTCTGTATATAAGTTAAATAAGCTGGGGGACAATATACAGCCTTGTCGTACTCCTTTCCCAATTTTGAACCAATCAGTTGTTCCATATCCAGTTCTAACTGTTGCTTCCTGTCCCACATATAGGTTTCTCAAGAGATAGATGAGGTGGTTAGGGACTCCCATTTCTTTAAGAACTTGCCATAGTTTGCTGTGGCCCACACAGTCAAAGGCTTTTGCATAGTCAATGAAGCAGAAGTAGATATTTTTCTGGAACTCTCTGGCTTTCTCCATAATCCAGCGCAAGTTAGCAATTTGGTCTCGAGTTCCTCTGCCTCTTCGGAATCCAGCTTGTACTTCTGGGAGTTCTTGATCCACAAACTGCTGAAGCCTACCTTGTAGGATTTTGAGCATAACCTTGCTAGCGTGGGAAATGAGTGCGATTGTGCGGTAGTTGGAGCATTCTTTGGCACTACCCTTCTTTGGGATTGGGATGTAGACTGATCTTTTCCAATCCTCTGGCCACTGTTGGGTTTTCCAAACTTTCTGGCATATTGAATGTAGCACCTTAACAGCATCATCTTTTAAGATTTTAAATAGTTCCACTGGAATGCCATCACCTCCACTGGCCTTGTTGTTGGCCAGGCTTTCTAAGGCCCATTTGACTTCACTCTCCAGGATATCTGGCTCAAGGTCAGCAACTACATTGTCTGGGTTGTCCGGGATATCCAAATCTTTCTGATATAATTCCTCTGTGTATTCTTGCCACCTCTTCTTGACGTCTTCTGCTTCTGTTAGGTCCCTCCCATTTTTATCCTTTATCATGTCCATCTTTGCGCAAAATGTTCCTCTAATATCTCCAATTTTCCTGAACAGATCTCTGGTTTTTCCTTTTCTGTTATTTTCCTCTATTTCTTTGCATTGTTCATTTAAGAAGGCCCTCTTTTCTCTCCTTGCTATTCTTTGGAAGTCTGCATTCAATTTTCTGTATCTTTCCCTATCTCCCTTGCATTTTGCTTCTCTTCTCTCTGCTATTTCTAAGGCCTCATTGGACAGCCACTTTGCTTTCTTGCATTTCCTTTTCTTTGGGATGGTTTTTGTTGCTGCCTGCTGGACAATGTTACGAGCCTCTATCCAAAGTTCTTCAGGCACTCTGTCCACCAAATCTAGTTCCTTAAATCTGTTCTTTACTTCCACTGTGTATTCATAAGGGATTTGGTTTAGATGATACCTGAGTGGCCCATAGGTTTTTCCTACTCTCTTCAGTCTAAGCTTGAATTTTGGTATGAGAAGCTGATGGTCAGCTCCAGGTCTTGTTTTTGCTGACTGTATAGAGCTTCTCCATCTTGTCCACAATAGTAGATATGATAATTGTCTGAGTTGAATTCGCCCATTCCTGTCCATTTTAGTTCACTGATGCCCAGGATGTCGATGTTTATTTTTGCCATCTCTTGTTTGACCACCTCCAGCTCCCCAAGGTTCATTCCAGGTTCCTATGCAGCATTTTTCTTTGCAGCATCGGACTTTCCTTTCACTTCCAGGCATGTCTGCAGCTGAGCGTCCTTTCGGCTTTGGCCGAACCACTTCACAAGCTCTCAAGCTACTTGTCCTTGTCCTCTGCTCTTCCTCAGTAGTATGTTGGATGCCTTCCGACCTGAGGGTCCCATCTTCCAGCGTCATATCTTTCAGCCTTTTGTTTCTGGTCATGGGGCATTCTTGGCAAAGATACTGGAGTGGCTTTCCAGTTCCTGCTCCAGGTGGATTGCATTTATTTGGAACTCTCCACTGTGACCTGTCCATCTTGGGTGTCCCTGCACAGCATAGCCCATAGTTTCTCTGAAGGAAGTCAAGTGGGCCTCAGAGAAATTGGAAGTCTGAATAGTCAGAGAGAGACAGGCGAGGGATTGGGGGGGGGTCTGCCAGACAAAGGAAGAGAAAAATTTGGAGCACAGAAAATTAGCCTAAAACAGGTCAAAGCCCACTTCATACTTTAGGGTCAAAATAACAACCATGACACCAACAAACAATACTATTTCTTAGAGAAGCACAAGTCCTCAGGAACAAACGAATATCACACTCACACCCATTCAGAACAACGTTAGGAAAAATAGTAAGAGACATGTTCAATATTTTCTCACCCCTTTTCCTTTGCTGTTTATTATTTTCTTGTTCCTTGGGATATACCTTCTTCCATGGGAGAACCTGCTCCTTAGGAAACCCTCCTCCTTGGGATACCCTGCTCGCTGCGCCATTTCTGTCACGAAAGGGTGACTACTGGTTCTTTTGTATCCTAGCAAGAACAACATTAAACAGCAAAGGACCTCACAAGACACATTAATATATGTTGATTATCAATTAATACCTATTGATTACAATTCTAAATAAAGGGGTTTCATGCATTCATCACATTCACACCACATACATACTCACCAAAGAGAGAAGAATTCTTTATCTGCATTGTCCAAGTTCCAAAGAAGGTAGTTGGTTTCAGAAGCTTTTTGGTCTCAGCAGACAGACAGGCTAAGAGGCAAAACAGACAGAATAATGTTTGCCTAAACCCCTCTTCTTATATCCTATTTAGGCAGGTTTTTTAGTAGAGCATGCGTAGAAGAGATTCCTTTGTCTCAGGTTGCTCACATGGCATGCGTGGTAGAGATATATGGTCCTTATCACCTATTGTGAAGTATGGAATGCTTAACAGGTCTTACATCACTTAGTGGACAGGTATGGAATTGGCTTTGCTCAGGAGCGTCTCCGTACCAGGGTCTTCTTGAACCCCTTGACTCTACTCTCAGCGGCAGATGGTTTTTGTCAATTTAGTTCAGAATGTCAACAGTTCAAAAGTTGAATCTCTCACAATGAGGGCTTCCAGCTAGAAATACAAAGTCCCATAGTTCCTCTGGTTCTGTTGGTCTCCATCTTTGTGTCCTAACTCTCTTTTTGGTTCTTCACCTGATCCAGGCCAAACATGCACGTTCATCACAACTGGTCCCATCACCTCCTGGGAAATAGAAGGGGAAGACATGGAGGCAGTGACAGATTTTACTTTCTTGGCTTCCATGATCACTGCAGATGGAGACAGCAGCCACAAAATTAAAAGACGCCTTCTTCTTGGGAGGAAAGCGATGACAAATCTTGACAGCATCTTGAAAAGCAGAGACATCACCTTGCCAACAAAAGTCCGAATAGTCAAAGCTATGGTTTTTCCTGTCATGATGTATGGAAGTGACAGCTGGACCATAAAGAAAGCAGACCGCCGAAGAATTGATGCCTTTGAACTGTGGTGCTGGAGGAGGCTCTTGAGAATCCCCTGGACTGCAAGGAAAACAAACCTATCAGTTCTAAAGGAAATCAACCCTGAATGCTCACTTGAAGGACAGATCCTGAAGCTGAGGCTCCAATACTTTGGCCATCTCATGAGAAGAAAAGACTCCCTGGAAAAGACCCTGATGTTGGGAAAGTGCGAAGGCAAGAGGAGAAGGGGACGACACAGGACGAGATGGCTGGACAGGGTCATCGAAGCTACCAGCAAGAATCTGACCCAACTCCGGGAGGCAGTGGAAGATAGGAGGGCCTGGCATGTGCTCTGGTCCATGGGGGGGGGGGGGTCACGAAGAGTCAGACATGACTAAACGACTAAACAACGAAGTGAAGAGTCGTGCTGTGCATGGAGATGATGGAAGATACTGATGGAACCCCCTTTCCTCGGCTCTGCTCGTCCGTGGGGTCTCCTTTTCCCTCCCCCCCTTTTTCTGGCTCTTTGTGGGGAGACCTTGGGAGGGCTTTCCCCCCCCCTTTGGAGCCTTCCTGCCCTCCAACCGCCCCCCCCATTGTTTCTGCCATTATCCCCTCCCGTTCGTGCAGGGAGGGGGGAAGGGGGAGGGAACCTAGAACTATGAAGGGGAGGGAGAAGAGCCCCTCCCCCCAGGCCCCTTCGAACGAGAGCCGGAAGCGGGATCTGCAGCGCCTGCCGGGGGGGGGGGGGGCGCCTGGAGAGAAGAAGAAGCGGGGCTCTTATTTTTTTGGGGGGGTGTTTGGCGCCTCCCGGATCAGGACCCGGACGGAGGTGGGGTGACGGAGGGGCAGGTCGGGTAGGGATGGGTGGGATCTGCACGGGGGGGGGGAATGAGAGGTGGCCACTCTCGGGGGGGGGGCGGCTTCTCCGGACATGGCCGAGGTTCCCTCCTGCGGTTGCAAGGCCGTTTTTCCTTCTGGGTCTCCTCGAGGGGAAGGGGATTCAAAGGGGGGGAGAGGATCTCCGGGGTCCATATCCAGACCCCCCCCTCCGCCCCTGCAAGGCCATAGGAGGAGGAGGGCTTCATCATCCACGGAGAGGGCGGGTGGGGGAGTTTCCTTCCCTGCGAGGAGACCCTCCCCTTCCCCCCTGAATCCTGCCAGCAGCAGCCCCGGTGTGTGGGGGGGAGAGAAACGTGGGAGAAAGTAAGTTGCCTCCCATCTCTTGCCCCCCCCCCCCGTGCACGTGCCTCCCTCTCATGACGTGGGACGCCCCCCTCCCTCAAAGGGCCGAAGGGCTTTCTTAAAGGGCTGGACAGGGAAAGGGGGCGGCGCTGGGGGGCAGGAGGGAGGTGGAAGAGGCCCCATTCCCAGTGACTTGGGGGGCAGGTGGGCAGGAAAAGTGGGGCTGGCGAGGGAGGGGGGTCCTCCCTGCCCCTTCCCTGCAAGGGGGGGGGAACGTCTGCCAGACCTCTTGCTCTTTTGCGCGCGCACGCACACGCACAGAGAGAGAGAGAGAGAGAGTTTGTTTCTCTGTGTGTGTTGTGTGAGTGTGTGTTTGCATTTTCCATCCGGCAGAGAGGAGGGCTGACCGGATCCCTCTCAAGACCAGATCCTGAGCTGAGGATCAACTGCAAGAGGGGGGGGCGGCTTTCTTGTTAGGTTGCTTGTGTGAACACAGACTCTCTTTTCCCGAAAGGCAGGCAGGAGAGAATCAGGAGAGAGAGAGAGAAGGGGGTGGACTTTCCTCCACGGGATCTTTCTGGAGCGGAGGCTGGAAGGGGGATCCATCTCCCCAGGAACGGTTCTTCTCTCCCCCCCCCCACTGACAAAACGCTTCAGGACTTTGGGTCCTGAAGGCACCATTCAGGGCCATCGGCTCTGCAAAAGACCTGCCCCCTCACTCCTCCTCCCAGGGGATTCGCCCTCCTGCCTCCAGTTCGTGGCTCTCCGTGGGGTGGAGCAAAAAAAGGGGGCTTTGGAAAGAGGCCGGAAGAGGCTCCGGTCCTTCCACGTGGAGGGCAGGAGGAAAGAAGGACCCGAAAAGGCCACTCGGCCCCTCTGGATCTGGAGCATCTCCCTCTCTGGGCGGGTCTTTTGTGGAGTGAATGCCTCTGAAGGGTCCGTTCCAGACCAAGTGATCGCAAAACGCTTTGCTTTCCAGCAGGGGCAGCCCACACCAAGCCTTTTCCCTGCGAGGTTGGCCGTGAGCTCAAAGGGGAGAGCAAAGCAAGGTTGGGGGTTGGAAGAGAGCAGGCGAGAAAAGTCCTGAGACCTGAACTCTGCCCGCCTTGGGTCGGCAACCCCACGACACACGGGGCCCTTGGCCCACAGAGGGGGTGCGGAGGCCGAGGGGCGCCTTTGGAGACACGCTCTGCGTTAGGATCCCTGAAATGACAAGAAACGACGAAGGGTCCCCTGAGAACAGAAATCCACCACATCACACGGGCTCTGGTCTTTTCTAGCTGTTGATTTTGTTTACCATGTTCAGTGTAGCTTTGGTTTGATTCTTTTCAAGGTTTGTAGACTTGCTGTTTCTAATTTTTAAATCTTGTGTTTTAAAGTTTTACATAAGCTGCCTTGTGACTTTTTTTAAGGAGAAAGGTGGGGTAAAATATTTTAAATAAATAGTGGGAGAAATACCCTCTTGTATGCTGATGCTTTCATCGCAGGTGTCCGCGGGAAGCATGGTCCCTGTTGCTCTCTGGTTCCCTGTTTTTCTTTTCTCCTAGGAAGGGGCGAGACTGAGCTGAATTCCCTTTGCTTTTTCTGGGACCAAAAATAAAGAACCAAATCCCAGATCCCTCCAACGTTTGCAAGGTCAGTGAGATTTCAAGAGGTGGCTGAAGTAGCCTTGCCCCACGCACACATTCTCTCTCCTCTCAGTTTTCCTGGCCCAGGAAGGATTTGAATCCAGGTCTCCTGGTTTCCCGTCTGGGACTCCATCCATGACAGCACAGTTCTTCTTTGAGCATGTGCAAAGTGCTGGTGTTTGGGGGTACGGTTTTCTTTGCATCTTATTTAGGTGTATTATTTAAAATAAAATCTCAGTCCTGCTCACCCCGACCTGATGCTCCCCAAGGGCAGGTCCTCTTGACAAGAGGCAAACCTTGGTCGTCCTGATTTGGGCCGTGTGTGTGGGTGGGGTTCCCTTCCAAGCCTCCCTTCTTGTTCCCCCTTGACAGACAAGCCAGACTGGGGGGTTTTGCTTTGCACCCTCCACCTGTACTTCGGACTCTGATGATATTAACAGGGAAGGTCATTTCTCTTCCCACCTTCTCCTTCATTGGGAGGATAAAAGGGACAATAGACTAAGGCTGAACCCAAAGAAGATTGGGGGGGGGGTTCCTCTATCTGGGTTCCCCTTTTGTCTGTGACTTCGGTGGTTCCCAACGCTTGCTGGGTGTCCTTCTGGACCCGAGGCTGCCAATGGACAACCCGGTGGCGTCTGTGGTCCGATCCGCCTACATCCCTCTCAGATGAATTGCGCAGCTGCACCCCTGCCAGGACGCCCTGTCACTCCCTGGATTGGTCCAGGCACGGATATTCTCAAGATTAGACTGCCGTAATCCTCTTTATGTGGGGCTTCCCTTGAGGCTGACACCGGCCGATGCAAGATGGTCTCCTCTGTCCCCCGCTCTCCCACTCCAGCCGTCTCCTCTGGGAAGGCGATTCCATACCCCCGCGTGGATGATGGTTCTTCCATTCGATATTCTCTCTTTCCTCCTCTGCTATTTGTGTCCACCCTTCCCGTATCTTCCGGCTCCATCCTCTACTCTCCCATTTGCCCCAGTAGAAAGGCTGAGCGAGGGTTCCTTCCCCTTTCTACCTCTTCCCTTGGTCTCATCATCCTCCCCCAGATAGGAATCCACGAGTTCTCCATCTAGAAACCTTCCCACCCTTCTAGCAAGAGCTTGCTCTGTTCCCCTCTACCCTTCTGGCCTCTCACTTCTCTCTCTCACTCACTCGCTCTCTCTCTGCTCCTCGTCCTTCTGACTCCTCGTCTCCTTCCATTTCTCTTCCCCTCACGTCCGACAGGGGTGGGTGAGTTTCCCCTTTCCCCCTTTGTCCCCTTTCCCCTCTTCGCTGGCTTGGGCTCCCTCCACTTTCTTTGGGTGGGGGGGGTAGGCCCGTCTTGCCCCCTTTCTCCCAATGGGGCTCTTGTGAGTCTCTTCTTCCCCCTTTTGGGATCCTGAAGAGGGAACTGAAAAAGGAACTTCTGCTTTGGGGAACCAAAGTAAGGATTTAAAAATTACGTAAGAAAAGGAGGTGAACGTTTCAGCCTGGACTTCTCAAGACTTCACTCCCAAGCCTGGAACAGAAGTCAGCAGATGGGAGTGAGGCAGAGCGATGCCTCCAGCTCCCTTCTGGGTTTTCTGTTTCGCCTATTTTGGAGTCCTCCGACCCTGGAGGCATTCAAGGAAAACTTAGGCCATCCCCTGGCAGATCTGCTTTGACGGTATCCCTGCCTTGAGCAGGGGGCTGGACTGGATGGCCTTCTGGGCCCCTTCCAACTTCACTGTTCCGTGATTCTATGGTTCTACGTGTGTTTGGCCTCTTGGCGGCATTCCTAAATAGGCCACCTGCTAATGAAATTTAACAAGGAGGAGGGCAAAGTCCTGCACCTTGAAAAAAGAAACCCGTCACCCAGTTACATGTTGGGGTATCCTTGTGTCAGCAACACTATAAGCAAAAAAAGATCTTGTCAAAATAGATGACAAGCTGAACAGGAGCCAGCATGTGACGTGGCTACAAAAAAAAAAAAAGGGGGGAAATGCTATTTTACGCTGCAGTAACAGAAGTATAGTTTTGAAATCCTGCAAGGTGCTAGTCCTTCTCAATTCAGCACAGTTTTGGCGTCGCCTTGATTATTGCACCCAGCTCTGGACACCACGCTTCAAGAAGGATGCTGACATCCTCGGAAAAAGTTCAGAGGAGGATGATCAGGGGACAGATCCAGCCTCAAGAGGAAAGGCGGAAAGAACTGGGCATGTTTAGCCTTGAGAAAAGAAAACTGAGGGCTGAAATGATAGCACTTTTCAAAGACTTGAAAGGCTGCCATACAGAAGAGGGGCAGGATCTGTCCCTGATCATCCCATGCAAAAATGGGTTGAATTGTTTGCACGAGCTGTCCAGGCTGCCTTTCAAAAAAAAAAAAAAGAAGAAGCAAAAAATAAAATAAATTTTTTTGAGAGGTAGTCCAGCCAGTTCCTGGAGGTTGGGCTGTCTGCACACAGGGTCCCACCTCTCAGCTGAGCTACGTGCACAGAGACAGTTCTGGGCTGCCTCTCAAAAAAGGTTTTTCTAATTTGGTTTTTTTAAAAAAATTATTTGGAGAAAGTCTCACTGCGCATGCGTGAGTCCCCCTCTCAGCGGAAGGGCGGGCACATGCGCAGAAGCAGCCCATCCATGCTGGAAAGAGGGGAGGAAGGGTCTCCGGAGAGAGGAGCCTGGGGGTCTCGTGGGCTCCCAAAGGCATCATCTGGTGGGGGCCACTGGGGGAGAGACAGGGAGGGGGACTCCGAGGGGCCCCTGGGCCCGATCCACCACAGGGCTCGTCATGGTTTGTAGGAGCATGGGATCTGTAGTCAAAGAAGAACATGGAGTCGGTTAGGTTCAATGTGCAATGATGTGAAGACATGGGAATGTGGAAAAGCCGTGAGACTGTTTTTCCTACATTGCCACCTGGCTGGTAGAGCAAGAAGACCGAGAGAAAACTTCGAGAACGGAGGGGCTCCCCGGAGGAGGAAACACAAGCATGGCAGCCAACTGGGAGAGGAAACCGACGCCCCTGGAGCCACGGTGGGAACTCCGGGGGGGAGACTCGTCTTAAGGCCTCTTCCAAGTCAGTTGGTTTAACAGCCGAGACGAGTCAGGAAAAAGAAGGGGGGGAGGTTGTGGGGGGGGGATGTCGAAAAAGAGGGAGGGAGGGAGGGAGTGTGAACGTGAGTGTGAGAATGGCTCTCCTTCTGAGTTTGTTTTTTTAAAAAATGTATCTCTGCCACCCCTTCGAACACTTATATCCCCCCCCCTACCCGCCCCCGCCCGACTTTCCTGCTTTGTTTTCCGGCGGGAAATGCTCTGCAGGCCCTAAAAAGTGCATTTTGGTGGGGAGGGGGGGGGACAGGAATCAGGGAGGCTCTCTCGCAGCCCCCCCCCCAGGTTCGTCTCCCCTCTCCTGCTCCTGCCCCTCCCCCCCTTTGAGGCTCCGTTCCCCTCCCCCCCTCCCCCCACCCTCTTTGTTGCGGGGACCCTCCCCTCCCCCTCTTTCCCATTCAAGTCAACGGGAGGAGGAGGAGGAGGCGCTGCTCCCGGCGAGGCGGCGTCGAAGGGGAACCGGAGGTGGGAAGTCCGGCCCCGCCCTCTCCCTGCCCCGCTCCTCTAGGATCCCCGGGGAAGAAGAAGAGGCCGCTTTGCAGGCGAGGGGACGGGATTCCTCGCGAGTTTCCCTCCCGCCGGAGGACCGGCAAGGAGGTGAGCCATGGGGGGGGCATTGCAAGACCGGGGTTGGGGGGGGCGTGTTGGTATAAGTGTTCGGAGGGATTGCATATATATATATATATATATATATATATATATATATATATATATATATATATAAGAAAAAGAGCCGCCCCTATTCCCCCCCCCAGAGAGCGTGCAATCCGGATTGGGCCCCTCCTCCCGCCCGGTCTTCAATGCGGGAAGGCCTTGCAAGGGGGGCAATGGGGAAGCATCCATTTATTTTGGTCCCCGGCCTCCTCCTCCTCCTCTTCCTCCTCCTCACGGTGTGTGTGTGTGTGTGTGTTTGTGGGGGGGGGTAAATTTGGAGAGCGGGCAGAGGGTCTCGAGCCCCCCCCCCCAAGCAGGACACCAGGGCCCTTTGTGTGCATGTACCGGTGGGTCCTCCTCAGCGTTCCTGCGAGGAGACCCCCCTTCTTTCCCCAGATCCTTTTTTTGGGGGGGGAGGAAGCAGGGAGCGTCACCCCGGAGTCATTCTTCCCCCCCCCCCAATGTTTCCGCCCTCCAGGGACCCCCCCAACCTCACCCCACTCGGTGGGAAGCAGGGGGAGGGAGGGAGGGAGGGAGGGAAGGGGCTGCAAAGGGGGGGCAGGAAGGGGGAGGGTCTCAGGAATGGGGTAGAAGAGGGGGGGTCAGCTGGGGGCGATGGGGGCTCCCTCCCTCCACCACTGTATAGGCTGCAGCAGGAAGGAGGGAGGGGGCTGCAAAGGGGGTGGGACACAAGGGGGACCCAGAAAGGGGACTTTGGGGTGAAGCGGGGGTTCAGCTGGAGGTGACAGGGCTCCCTCCCTCCCTCCGCCCCCCCCACCAGATGCTTGGCCTGCCATCCTGAGCGTCCTCTGGATCCCCCCTCCCAGTCTATGGTGTTTGAAGGGGACTCTTCAGAAGCTCTGGATGGAGGAGAGGGGAGGGCCGACCAGATCCCCCCTCCCCGACCAGATCCCAGGCTGGGGATCCCCTGCAGGAAAGGAGGTTGGGTGGAGGGATTTCCTCCCTCCCTCTGTGTGTTTAGGTATGTGTTACTTGTGGGGAACTTCCTGGTGTCCTTGAGGGAAATGCCTTTTTTTAATCCAGAGAGGAAAGCAGAGCACAAAGAGGTCCAGGCAGGCCACAGGTTTTGGGGACAGAGGCGGGAAGGAGATCTCTCTCCCCCCCCCCCCGCGCCAGGCTTCCCGGGAAGAGAGTCCTCAGGAGCGCTTTCCCCCTTTCCTTCTCCTGCGACGGTGGAGCTGGCCCAAGGCTGCCCCGGCTGGCTCTTCTCGCGGGAGGCGGCCCAATTGGGGGGGGGATCAAACTCCCAACCTCCGGATCCGAGCAGCCACCGATCCTGAACCCCAGAGCTCTCCAGCCACTTACTCTCCCGTCAGCAGGAGGCCCTTCCTTGTGCCACTCGGATACGGAGGTCGGAGCATTTGGTCCCCATCGCCGGCAGTCCCAGGAGCCTTTGGGGAGGGGGCTGCTTCCCCCCAGGTCTCCTGTAGCCGCTCCCGAGTGACCGAGAGGCCACAGAGATGGGCTGGACCCGACCCGACCCGTTCTTCTTCTCTGCCCCTCGCAGAGGACATCTCCTTCACGTTGCTTTTTCTGTTCTTTCCGCTCGGTTTCATAGCCTCTAAAGTGACTTCCATTCATCCCCAGGGGGTGGCGAAGAGACCTTGGGTTTGCCAAAGGAAGGTCCCAGAAGCATGCACACGACCGGTGGGTTTCCTCGGCCAAGGGGGGCTTTGAGCCCAGACTGCAGGAGCCCCCCCCTTTGGGTATCTACCACACTGCCTCTCTGAACGTGTGCAGAATCTTCTTATTGTTTTAGCTCCCGATCCTGCTGAGCGCCACCCTGCCTTAACTGCTTTGGGTGAGACGCAGCCTGGCGTGGGGGCTCTCCCGAATGTCTCCTTCCTTCTTGTGGGATCCTGGAGGGTGAACAGAAGCAGCCTCTCCTGCGTGGGGGGTTCTTTTCGGGAGGAAAAGGCGGGAGAGAGCCTTTTTACCAATCTTATCTTCCTGACCTTTCATGTTTGCTGCCCCCATGGCTGCCGACCGGAGAGGAAGGTTAACAGCTGCTTCCGGACGCTGGACTGCCTGTGCGCATGTGCCTGCCTCTCAGCTGAGAGGGGGAGTCACGCATGCGCAGCGAGATGTTCTCCAATGAAATACAGTGGGGTCTTGACTTAAGAACGGCTTGAGTTAAGAACATTTTGACTTAAGAACCGCTCTCATAGGAAAATATTGACTTGACTGTGGCCAGAGCAATTGACCGCTGTCGAGCCACCACCTCCTCTTTGGACCCTTGCCCAGCCTGGCAAATCAAAGCAGCCAGGCCTTTAACAACAGAATGGGCCACAGTAATAATTAATGGGTCTCTCCTTGAGGGCAGGTTTCCATCTGCCCTGAAGGACGCGCTCATTAGGCCCATTAGGAAGAAACCTAGTTTGGCGGCGGATGAAATTGGCAATTATAGACCCGCCACCAACATTTCTTTCTTAAGCAAGGTGGTCAAGAGGGTGGTGGCCGATCAGCTCCAAGCACTCCTGGATGAAACAGATGCCCTGGATCCATTTCAGTCGGGCTTCAGGCCGTGCCATGGTACAGAAACGGCATTGGTCGCCCTGTGCGATGACCTACTGAGGGAGGCCGACAGGGGCAAAGTGTCTCTGTTGGTTCTCCTTGACATCTCAGTGGCCTTCGGATACCATTGACCACAGTATCCTCCTGGGGAGTCTCTCCGAGATGGGAATAGATGGCCTGGCATTGGCCTGGCTCTGTTCCTTTTTGGAGGACCGTCCCCAGAGAGTGCAGCTTGGGGAGAGCATCTCGGCCCCGTGGAGCCTAAATTGTGGGGTTCCACAGGGGTCGATTATCTCCCCAATGCTATTTAACATCTATATGAGGCCGCTGGGTGGGGTCATCAGGGGGTGTGGAGCCTTGTGTCATGAGTATGCGGATGACACCCAGCTCTACATCTCTTTTTTGCCAACCGCAGGAGATGCTGTTCTGTGCCTTCAGCGCTGCCTGGAGGCCGTACTGCAGTGGATGCAGGAGAACGGGCTGAAGCTGAACCCGGACAAGACAGAGGTACTGAGGGTGGGCCCTCCCCTCCCCTCCCCTCCCCTCCCCTCCCCTCCCCTCCCCTCCCCTCCCCTCCCCTCCCTCAGTTGGGGATTTGGGAAACTCCCTCTCTTTTGGGGGGGTGACTCTGCCCGCCAAGGATGGGGTCCGCAGTTTGGGGATCCAACTGGACCCGGCGCTCACCATGGAATCCCAGGTGGCGTCTGTGGTCCGATCTGCCTTTTTCCACCTTAGGCGGATAGCCCAACTGCGTCCCTATCTTGACGTGGGGGCCCTCACTACCTTGGTGCATGTGCTCGTAATCTCAAGATTGGACCACTGTAATGCGCTCTATGTGGGGCTTCCTTTGAGGCTGCTGCGGAAACTACAGGTGGTGCAGAATGCGGGGGCGAGATTACAGTGGGGTCTCTACTTAAGAACGTCTCTACTTAAGAACAATCCAACTTAAGAACAGCTCCATTTGCTAAATTTTGCTTCTACTTGAGAACAGAAATCCAAGATAAGAACAGGAAAAAAAACCTTTCCTGCTCTCTTTTTAACCTTAGGTCATCTTAGGTTAAAAAAAAATTCTCCCCCTAGTGGTAGAGTATGTATTAATGCACCTCTACATAACAAAAAAACAGCCAGAACGGATTAATTGGCTTTCAGTCCATTCCTATGGGAAATTTTGCTTCAACTTAAGAACGTTTCAACTTAAGAACACCATTCCAAAATGGATTAAGTTCTTAAGTAGAGACCCCACTGTACTCAGTGGAGTGAGAGAATTCCAACATATCTCGCCCACTCTGGCTGCATTGCATTGGCTGCCCATCCAATTCCACATCAACTTCAAAATGTTGACGCTTACTTATAAAGCCCTAAACGGTTTAGGACCTCGATACTTGGCAGAACGCCTACTCCCACCAAGATCTACCCGTGTCACTCGTGTGAGCCAGGAGGTGAGGCTGAGGAGCCTAACGCTGAGGGAGGCCCAGAAGGAGAAGACAAGAAATTGGGCCTTCTCAGAGGTGGCTCCTCGCCTCTGGAACGATCTACCTCCTGAGATTCGCGGGGCTCCCTCGCTGGGTATCTTTAAGAATCAACTAAAGACATGGATGTTTCGGCAGGCCTTTCCACCAGACAATTTCTGATATCCCTCTTCTTTTCCTCTCCACTGGGTTTCTCTCTCTGTAAGGTTTTTATTATTTATGCTGTTTTATATATGTATACTTTTATTATTTGCTGATTGTTAGGCGCCTAGAGTGGTCCTGAGTTGGCTAGATAGGCGGGAAATAAAATAAAATAAATAAATAATAATAAATAAACCTGGGCGGGTCGTGTGGGCGAGTGGAGGGAGAGACGCTCCCCGTCAGGTCAGGAGGGGCCCAATCATGCCGGGCTGGCTCAGGGGACCCTGGCCCCTTTTGGATTTGGCACAGAGGCTGATGTTGCAGAAACCCCATGTCTGGAACAAGGGGGAATTGGAAAACACGGAGAAGCCTTCAAGAAGGAAGAGGAGGAGAAAGCGGGGCGGGAGCAGCAATGTGCCTTTTCTGGCCAGTTTTCCAGATCTGCTCCTTTTAGCTTTGAGATGGATTTCCTGGCCCGTTTGGCCTTCCTGGCAGGCAGAGCAGGAGGGAAGCCTGTGTGTGCGCGTGCGTGAGTAGGGCTGGTTCAAGAAAGGGGGAAGGGCTGGGGGCTCCTCCCCCTCCAGAAAGGCCTCCCCCAAGCTTTCTCTTTCCTCTGCCCCACCCCCCAGCCTTCCCTCCCCAGGGATCGATCCTGGACTTGGTTCCCGGTCCCGCAGGGAATGTTTAAAACTGAGGGGGGGCCCTGGAGGGCCTCTCTACCAAAAGGGCTCCGCCCCTCCCTCTTGGCCAGCCTTCCTCCCATTTGCCAGAGGGGGAAGGCTATTTTTTTCCTGCCGGGGAGGGCTGCCATGAAATGATGCTGTTGGTGGAGGGGAAACCAGGAGGCTCTCGCAAGGACCACATGGGTTTCCTGTCTCCCGTTTCTGCCCCCATGAGGCTCCGCCCCTTCCACTCCCCCCACCAGCTTTTTTGTGGGGCCTCCCTCCCCCCACCCCTCCTTACAGATCAAAGGGGGAAGAAGAAGAGGAGCTGATCCCTGGGCTGCTGCATTGTCGAAGGGAGATTCCTTGCTCTGCAATGCAGGAAGGCTTTGCAAGAGGGGAGAAGTGTATTTTTTTTTCTTGAGCCACCTCCTCTTCTTCAGGTGGAAGGGGCAAATTTGGAGGGCAGGGGAATCTGGGAGGGGACCTGATCCTACCCTTCCCCACCAGCAAGACCAACAGGCTCTTTCTCTGGGTGTGTTGGTGGCTCCGTGTAATCCAGATTGGGCCCCTCCTCCCTCCCGGTCTTCAATGTGGGAAGGCCTTGCAAGGGGGAATGGGGAAGCATCTATTTTTGTCCCCGGCCTCCTCCTCCTCTTCCTCCTCTCGGAGGGGGGCCTAAATTTGGAGGGTGGGCAGAGGGTCTTGATCCCCCCAGCAAGACACCAGGGCCCTTTCTGTGCATGTGTTGGTGGCTCTTCCTCAGCTTTCCTGCAAGGAGACCCCCTTCTTTCCCCAGATCCTGCATGCACACTTTTTTGGGGGGGGGAATTGTCGCTCGGAGCTCTATCTCCCCCCAATTTCTCCTTCCTCCAGGCAATCTCTCCCCCAAACACCACCCCAGGTGGGAAGCGAGCTACAGTGGCGCCTTACTAAACAGTTATCCTGCATGACAGTTTTTCACTAGACATTGACTTTTTGCGATTGCTATAGCAATTCGCAAATCAGTGATTCCTAAGGGGGAATTTCACTGGACAGTGTTTGGTCCCTGCTTCGCAAACCGATTTTCACTAGACAATGATTTTGACAGCTCCCTCCACACTCAAAATGGGTGTTTTCTGGATCTAAGCTTCGCAAGACAGCTATTTAATCGGTGGTTCACAAAGTGGCTTTCCTATGGCCGATCTTTGCTAGACAACGACAATTCTTCCACGTTGGAACACATTAAACAGGTTTCAATGCATTCCAATGGGGAAATGGTTTTCGCTAGACAATGATTTCGCTATACAGCGATTTCAGTGGAACGGATTATCATTGTCTAACGAGGCACCACTGTATAGGCTGCAGCAGGAAGGAGGGAGGGGGCTGCAAAGGGGGTGGGACACAAGGGGACCCAGAAATGGGACTTTGGGGTGAAGCGGGGGTTCAGCTGGAGGTGACAGGGCTCCCTCCCTCCCTCCGCCCCCCAGATGCCTGGCCTGCCATCCTGAGCCTCTTCTGGATCCCCCTCCCCCTCCCAGTCTATGGTGTTTGAAGGGGACTCTTCAGAAGGACTTGGTTCAGTGGCTCTGAATGGAGGTGAGGGAAGGACTGACCATATCCCAGGCTGGGGATCCACTGCAAGAATTGGGGTGGGGGTGAGTGAAGGGATTTCCTCCCTGTGTGTGTGTGTGTTTTTTAGTGGGACTTCCTGGAAGCATTGCAGAAAAAGCCTTAGTTTTATCCAGAGAGAAAAGCAGGGCAGAAACTGCGAACAAAGAGATTATATCACACAAAAAAGGAAGGAAGACCACGTATTGACATCAGCAAGACTCGCAATCAGAGAAAAGGGAGGAAGTTACCCAAGCTCTTGAGGAAACCCTTCCAGGTCCAGCTGGTGCAAATGCACCAGAATGATGGGAACATTTCAAGAATGCTGTTTATAACAGCACCTCGTCCACATATGATGGCAGACTGGCTCAAAACCCATTTGGAGAAGTTGATGTCAGCCGTCAAGGGAAAGAGGAGAGCTCTAGCAGCATACAAAGCCTGCCTAGTGAGTACAACATGCAGACTCTTTGACCTCTTCGTACCAAAGTCAAACAGGCTACCAGGAGATGTTCCAACGATTATTGGCTTCAGCTGTGCTCTGAGATATAGATAGCAGCGGACATAGGTGGCATTATTATAATAAGAAAGCTGTCAGGATCACGACTAACCATTACCTTACCAAGGTGAAGGCCGCTCGAACTTTTCCATGTTCGTGATCTATCCAGAATTGGTCTAGGTGATGAACCTCCTACTAATATCTCACCTGACCAATTTGCAGCATTTTAAAAATCAAAAGTGGAGACCATCCGCCGGGATCTCTCTCCTTTTTTAAATACGGTGGATCAGAGATGTCCAGCGCTCCACCTCGCCCGGTAAGTCTTGAATTTTTTCAGCCTGTGACCCCAGATATGGTGGACAAAGCACTTGATCACTGCCGGAAAACCACCTCCTCTCTCGACCCTTGCCTGGCCTGGCTAATCAAAGTAGCCAGGCCAGTAACAACGGAATGGGCTACTGTGATAATTAACGGGTATCTCCAGGAGGTCAACATTCCTCTTGCCCTCAAGGAGAAACTCATTAGGCCCATTAGAAAGAAACCAAATTTGGCGGCGGATGATATTGGCAATTCTAGGCCTGTCACCAATGTTTCTTTCTTTAGTAAAGTGGTCAAGAGGGTGGTGGCTGATCAGCTTCAGGCTCTTTTGGATGAAACTGATGCCCTGGATCCATTCCAGTTGGGCTTCTGGCCGCGCCACAGCACAGAAACGGCACTGGTCGCACTGTTGGATGACCTGTTGAGGGAGGCTGACAGGGGCAAAATGTCTGTTGGTCGTCCTCGATATCTCATCCACCTTTGATACCGTTGACCACGGTATCCTCCTGGGGAGGCTCTCCGAGTTGGGAGTCGGTGGTCTGGTGCTTGCCTGGCTCTGATCCTACTTGGAGGACTGTCTTCAGAGAGTTCAGCTTGGGGGGAGTGTCTCGGCCCCGTGGAGTCTCAATTGTGGGGTTCTGCAGGGCTCGATCATCTACCGAATGCTGTTTAACATCTATATGAGGCTGCTGGGTGGGGTCATCAGGAGGTGTGGAGCCTCGTGCCATCAGTATGCTGATGAAACGCAGCTCTACATCTCCTTTTCACCTACTTCAGTGGATGCTGTTCTGTCCCTTCAGCATTGCTTGGAGGCTGTGCTGCAATGGATGCAGAAGAATGGGTTGAGGCTGAACCCAGACAAAACGGAGGCCCTGAGGGTGGGTGGCCCCTCCATTGATGACTTGGGAAACTCCCTCTTTTGGGGGGAATGACTCAGCGCGAAGAGTGAGGTTTACAGCTTGGGAGTACACCTGGGCCTGGCACTCACCATGGAAACCCAGGTGACGTAAGTGGTCCATTCCACCAATTACCATCTGTGGCGAATTGCCCAGCTGCGTCCCTATCTTGATGTGGGGGCCCTCACCACTCTGGTCCATGCGCTTGTAATCTCAAGATTAGACCACTGTAATGCACTCTACGTGGGGCTACCTTTGAGATTGATGCGGAAACTTCAAATGTGCAGAATGTGGCAGCCAGATTACTTAGTGGAATGAGAAAATTCCAGCATATTTCTCCTATTCCGGCTGCCCATTTGTTTCCGCATTGACTTCAAAGTGTTAATCATGACATACAAAGCCCTAAATGGTTTAGGACCTTGATACTTGCCAGAATGCCTTCCACCTAGATCTACACGTGGCATCTCTCTTCTCAGTGTTGCAGGAAAGCAGCTTGCCCCGTGTTGTGCTGAAGAGACTCCCAAGTGCTTGCAGACAGAGTCTATCCAGAATCACAGTGTGCGGGAGACTTGCAGGAGAAATGTAGGGAACAACAGCAGCCACTCTTTGTGGCCTTCGTAGATCTTACAAAGGTTTTTGATTTGGTTAGCAGGGATGGCCTTTTTAAAATACTCCCCAAGATAGGATATCCACCTTGACTCCTTAACATTGTCAGGTCCTTTCATGAGTAAATGAAGGGCACCATAGTTTTTAATGGCTCAAAATCAGATCCCTTTGACATCCGAAGCAGAGTGAAACAGGGCTGTGTCCTTGCACCAAACTTGTTTGAGATCTTTTTTGCTGTCATGCTGAAGTACACCAGACAGAAAGCTCTTTAATCTCTCTAGATTGAGAGCAAAGACCAAAGTCCAACAGAAATGCATGCAGGACTTTCTCTTCGCCAAAGATGCAGGCATTATTGCCCACTCTGCTGAAGCCCTCCAACAACAACTCATGAAACAATCAGCCTGCAAAAAAGACTAGTTGTAGGCCAGGGTGTGGACTCCCCTCCCTCCATTACTATGACAGAAGAATTGGAGGTTGTTCATGACTTTGTGTACCTTGGCTAAATGATCTCTGACACTCTCTCCCTAGATGTCGAGCTGGATAAACGCATTGGCAAAGCAGCTACCAAGTTCTCTAGATTCACAAAGAGAGTATGGCTTAATAAAAAAAACCGAATGCAGGCCTATAGAGCCTGTGTCCTCAGCACTCTCCTGTGCTGTCCTTGACACATTTTTGGTATCAGCTGGCAGGACAAATTTCCAAATAGAGCAGACCTAGAATGAGCTGGAATTTTTAGCATGTATACATTATTGAAACAGTGATGTCTACGTTGGCTTGGGCATGTTGTGAGCATGGTTGATGGTCAGATTCCAAAAGATCTCCTGTATGGAGAATTAGTGCAAGGAAATCACCCCAGAGGGAGACTGCAGCTGCCACACAAAGATATCTGCAAGTGGGATCTGAAGGCCTTAGGAATTGACCTCTACAGATGGGAAACCTAAGCCTTCAGCCTGGAGGCAGGTGGGGCATCATGGCCTCTTCCAATTTGAAGAGACCCTTGTCCAGCAGGCCGAGGCAAATAGGCTTTCCCAAGGTGCAGGACTTTGCTGTTCTCCTTTTAAAATTTGATTCTGTTGTTTTCATCCCAGGTCTCCTATTGATCTCATTTTGAGATCATTTTGAGATCAGCCTATTGAGATCATTTTGATTTTTTTCCCTGTCTTCCAGGATATTGGCTAGGCCTCCCAGTTTTGTGATATCCACAGATTTGATTAGCGTTCCTTGCATCCCCAATCCACATCATTAATAAAATGTTGAAAAGCGCTGGGACCAACACTCAGCCTTGGGGTACCCCACTTATTATCTCCTCCCATTTGAAGAAGGACCCGTTAATCATCACCCTCTGAGTACGATCCTGGAGCAAATTTTGTATCCACGTGACAGTTGTTCTATCCAGCCCACACTTAGTTAGCTTGCTAATCAGGCGATCATGGGGAACTTTCTCAAAAGCTTTGCTGATGTCAAGATATACAGTGGTGCCTCGCTTGACGAGGATAATTCATTCCGTTGAAATTGCTGTTAAGCAAAATCCTCGTCAAGCGAAATGAAAAAGCCCATTGAAATGCATTGAAAACCAGTTCAATGCATTCCAATGGGCTAAATGCCTCAGCGTCCAGTGAAGATCCTCCATGGGGTGGCCATTTTTGGTGCCTTTAAAGTGAGGAAACCGTCCTAAAGCACAGCGGGGAGCCATTTTGCACAGCAGGTGGCCATTTTAGAGCTGCCGATCAGCTGTTTGAAAATCATTGTCTAGCAAAAAATTGGTTCACGAAGCAGGGAACCGATCATCGTCAAGCAAAATTTCCCTATCTAAACATCGTTTTGCAGTCACTACTGCGATTGCAAAAACCTCACCGTAAAGCGGATTCGTTGTTTAACGAGTTAATTGTTAAGCGAGGCACCGCTATACTACATCTACAGTATTCCCTCTTTCTGTTAAGGAGGTGAAAAAGTGAGATCAGGTTAATCCGGCAGGATTTGTTCTTGACAAATCCACATGAGCTTCTATTTATTAATACATAGTTTTCAATCTGCTTGCACAATGTGTTTGAGAATTTTCCCTGGGATTGATGTTAGGCTGATTGGTGTATGTGAGGAAATGGATTTTGTAGTATTTCTTTTTCAGAGTTTCCAGAGGTGATGTATTTCTGCCTGAGAATCAGCTTTGTGTCATCTGCCCAAAGTCCTCTTTAAGGTTGTAGTCTGAGAAACACTGGATTCCATCTTAATATTGGGTCTCTTCCCCTCAGGCTTCTTTTCTCAAAGCTAAACATGCTGAATTCTTCCAGTCTTTCTCTGTTGGCTTTCAGTTCTTACTGCATTGTTTTCAATCTGCTTTCAGAATGTCTGTTTTGTAATTGATTAAAGAATTTTTCCTGACATGGATGTCAGGCTGACTGGTTTGCAGATCCCTGTTTTCCCTTCCTGAAAGTAGGGACAATGTCAGCTCTCGTCCAGCTGTCTGGCTCTTCGCCCAGATCCCATGATGGCAAGAGAGTATGAGTACAGTGGTTGGGCCATTTCTTCAGCCAGTTCTTTCAATATTCATAGATACAGTTCATGTGGCCCTGGGGATTTAAACTCATCCTGACAAGTAAAGTATTTCATTTACATTGCAATCATCTTTCATTTTCTCTTTCCATCAGGTGATGAACATGACAACAGGAATTTTATGGAGCCAGCCATTTTTCAGTGGGGGAAAAACAACTATGAAGGATGAATTTTTTTCACACACTTAAAAGGCAGAAAAAGTGTGGAAAGAGCTTCAGTCAGAGCAGTAACCTCAGCTCCCATCAAAGAACTCACACTGGGGAAAAACCTTATAAATGCATGGAATGTGGGAAGTGTTTCAATCAGAATAGTAACCTGATTTCCCATCAAAAGAACTCACATGGGAAGAGATTCAGTCAGAAGATGAACCAGCATTCATATCAAAGAACTCACACTAGTGAGAAACCATATAAATGCATGGAATGTGGGAAGTGCTTCAGTAAGAGCAGTCATCTGAGGTCACATCAAAGAACTCACACTGGGGAAAAACCATATAAATGCATGGAATGTGGGAAGTGCTTCAGTAAGAGCAGTCATCTGAGGTCACATCAAAGAACTCACACTGGGGAAAAACCATATAAATGCATGGAATGTGGGAAGTGCTTCAGTCAGAGCAGTCATCTGAGGTCACATCAAAGAACTCACACTGGGGAAAAACCATATAAATGCATGGAATGTGGAAAGAGCTTTAGTCTCAGTGGGGGCCTTAGGTTACATCAAAGGACCCACAGTGGGGAGAAACCACATAAATGCTTGGTATGTGGAAAGAGCTTTAGTCACATTGGTGGCCTTAGGTTACATCAAAAGACCCACACTGGGGAAAAACCATATAAATGCATGGAATGTGGAAAGAGCTTCAGTCACAGCAGTTACCTGAGTTCCCATCAAAGAACTCATGCTGGGGATAAACCATATAAATGCATAGAATGTGGAAAGAGCTTCAGTCACAGCAGTTCACTGAGTTCCCATCAAAGAACTCATGCTGGGAAAAAACCATATAAATGCATGGAATGTGGAAAGAGCTTTAGTCGGAAGGCAAACTTGCATTTACATCAAAGAATTCACACCGGTGAAAAACCATATAAATGCATGGAATGTGGAAAGAGCTTCCATCAGAGCAGTACCCTACATTCCCATCAAAGAACTCACACTGGGGAGAAACTGCATAAATGCATGGAATGTGGGAAATGTTTCAGTCAGAGTGGTGGGCTGCGTTCACATCAAAGAACTCACACTGGGGAAAAACCATATAAATGTATGGAATGTGGAAAGAGCTTCAATTCGAGTAGTTACCTTAGGTTACATGAAAGAACTCACACTGGGGAAAAACCATATAAATGCATGCAATGTGGAAAGAGCTTTTGTGAGAATGGTCAACTTAGGGTACATCAAAGGACCCACACCGGTGAGAAACCATATAAATGTATGGAATGTGGAAAGAGCTTCAGTCGGAAGGCGAGTCTTCATTTGCATCAAAGAATTCACACTGGGGAAAAGGCATATAAATGCATGGAATGTGGGAAATGCTTCAGTCAGAGTGGTGTGCTGAGTTCACATCAAAGAACTCACACTGGGGAGAAACCCTTTAAATGTATGGAATGTGGAAAGAGCTTCAGTCGGAAGAGTCACCTTCGGTTACATGAAAGAATTCACACTGGGGAAAAACCATATAAATGCATGGCATGTGGAAAGAGCTTCCGTCAGAGCAGTCTGCTGAATTTACATTTAAGAACTCACACTGGTGAGAAACCATATAAATGCATGGAATGTGGAAAGAGCTTCTGTCAGGGCGGTAGCCTCAGTTCCCATCACAGAACTCACACAGGAGGGAAACCGTATAAATGCATGGTTTGAGGAAAGAGTTTCAGTCAGGAATATTCCCTGAGTTTCTATCAAAGAACTCACACTGGGGAGAAATCGTAGAAATGCATGGAATGTGGAAAGAGTTTCAGTCAGAAATCTAACCTGAATTCACATTAAAAAAATGCTCACACTGGGGACAAACCATATAAATGCATGGAATGTGGAATGAGCTTCACTAACAGCAGTCAACTGAGTTCACAACAAAGAATTCACACAGGGGAGATGTGACTGTGAGAGTGGGTTCCAGGCTAGACCCTGCAACAAAGACATTCAGTGGTACCTTAGCTTCAGAAATTAATCCGTATTGGGACTGCGTTATTAAGTTGAAATGTTCTTAAGTCGAAGCACCATTTCCCACAGGAATGCATTGAAAACCATTTAATCCGTATCTTTTTTTCATTCTTAAGTCGAGGCGCTGTTCTTAAGTCGAAGCATTAGTTCCCATAGGAACTAATGCAAACCTGGTTAATCTGTATCTACCACTAGCGGGCAATTTTTCTTCTTCTTTTGACCTAAGGTGAATTTAGGTCAAAAAAGGGGCAGGAAAGGTGTTTTTTTTTTCCTTTCTTTTTTTGGTTCTTAAGTCGAGGCTCCGTTCTGAATTTGAAGCAACTTTTTGCGAACAAAGCCATTCTTAACTTGAATCGTTCGTATGTAGGGACATTCTTAAGTTGAGGTACCACTGTATGAAGGAAATGGAGATTGACAATTGCATTTTGCGAATGGAGCTGTGCACTAGTAGGGCCATAGAAAAAGCTGAACTAAGGAGAATGAGAAAAAGGAGTACATAGGTTTATTAAGGAAATGAATCACTGAGAGGCCTGAGAACAGGATCTACAAACAAATATCTGGACATGGAGATAAGAATCTGTTTCGGTCCAGGAATCCTAAGGGAAAACCCGGGAGCTGGAACAATGATTCGTTTTTTACTAAGAGGACTTGCAGTCATCATGTTTTCTTCCTACTATAAAAATAATGGATTTTCCTATGATGGGTGTGTTCCTGAAACAGCCTCGCAATGAACACCCGCACTTTGTGTCTGTGGTCGCACACCAGGAGACAGCAAAGCACACACACCTTCCATCAACGGCAGGACTTCAGGGTCAGTGTGAGTATCAGATGAATGGAGTGTGTTTGAGGCCCTTTATTATCTGGTATACCATTATATGCGTTGGAAAATAAATGTTGCGCAAATGGTGGAAAAACTAAAAATGGTTGCTCAATCTGTTTTTACAGCCTCTTTGGAGTGCAGATCTCTGTTAAAGTAAAGGCCCATACCCTATGTGGTAACTTAAATTGGTGTCAGAAGTGCGATGGAAGAGAGACACTAGGTACCAGGGTGCTGGTCTGTGAGAAGACATTGAAATAAATTGGACGGATGCCTCCAAAGTGACTAACAATCATTACAAAATTTTGGATGTAAGTGAATAAAAGGGTTATGTGTCAAAACAATTAAAATGTATTGTATAAGGTACAGTGGTGCTTCGCATAACGATGTTAATTGGTTCAAAAAAACACATCGCTACGGGGAAAACATCATTATGCGAAACACGTTTCCCATAGAGATGCAATGAAAACCGGTTAATCCGTTCCAATAGGAACGGATTACCATCCATAAGCGAAAAAACCAATTGGAAACATCGTTATACGATACAATGTTTCTCCCATTGGAATGCATTGAAGCCTTTTCAATGCTTTTCAATGGTTTAGCGTAGTCAATTTTTGCAAATTTAAGTGTGTCATAAAAGGGTTACAATGGTTTTAAATGCTTGGAATAGTTTCTGCACCTTCTAAAACGGGTGCGAACTTAATTTGGCTTTGATCCGACTTTTCATTAATTTTTGCTGAATTTTTTTCTCCCCCACCAACTTTTGACAGCTGTCAAAAGTTGACAGCTCCATTATTTCCTATGGGGGAGAAAACAATTCACAAAAAATTAACGAAAAGTCAGCAACTGTTTTAAATGTTTGGGTTTATTGGAGCAGCATCAAAGTCGTGTGCAAACTAAGTTTGGCTTTGTTCTGAGTCTTTGTGAATTTTTTGTGAATTTTTTTCTCCCTCATAGGAAACAATGGATCTGTCAAAATTTGGGCTCCATTGTTTCCTATTGGGGGGAAAAATTTACCAAAAATTAACGAAGACTCAGAACAAAGCCAAACTTAGTATGCACACTATTTAGAAGCTGCTCCAATGAACCCAAGCATTTAGAACAATTGCTGACTTTTTGTTAATTTTTTTGTGAATTTTTTCCTCCCCCATAGGAAGCAATGGACCTGTCAAATTTTGGCAGCTGCATTATTTCCTATGGGGGAGAAAAAAATTCAGCAAAAATTAACGAAAAGTCAGCTCAAAGCCAAATTAAGTTTGCACCCATTTTAGAAGGTGCTCTAGTGAATCCAAGCATTTAGAACCGTTTTTGACCATTTTAAGACTCTTTTTAAAATGAAAAAACGAACATCGCTAAGCGAAGCAGGGGACCTAAAAACGCATTCGCTATGCGAAGCATGGTCCCAAACTTTGCTGAGTGGAAATCAACCATAGGAAACATCGTTAAACGGTGCATATTATTTTCTAAAAAACCCATCGTTTTGTGAATTCATCGCTAAATGAGGCACTCGTTAAGCGAGGCACCACTGTACTTGTACCAGACAGATAGAAGTGTGAAATTACTAGAAAAACATTTAAAAAGTAAGGAAGTTGAGGCCAGAAAGGTTGGGAACAGAGGCTAAGGACTGATTGTTTAAGCTAAAAGGAAAAACAATAACTAATACTAAGGAGCCTCTAGGATAAGTTATAAAAAAAGGGAGGGGGGAGAGAGAGAGAGAGGCCTGCTGAAAAACTTGTTGGGAGGACAGGAAGCAGATGTAATGGCTGTAATAAGAGTTTTACTGTTTTTTAAAGAACAGGAAGTGAAAGAGACCTCATATATTGTTATACATAGTGATTAGTGTTTAAAGGGATAATTGAAAATGTAAATATTGGTTAGAAGAGTTACCAAAAGGCCTCATGGCAATGAGGAGTAGTCCCACAGGGAAAAGGAGTTACTCCTTTTCCCTGTGGAAAATGAAAAATAGAAACCAAATTAACCTTTGTAAACCAGCAATGGCGTAACTTATTAATTTCTTTTTTAAAAAAGAATTCTGGACGTGTCCACCAACATTAAAGACTTTTTTAAAAATTGATGTTAAATGTTTGCGTTTCTATGAACCCATTTCTATTTTCCATCTGGATCAAATGCACATCTCGATATATATCGTACGAGGCATGCTCTTTTGTTTCCAAGTATAAATAGCCTGTCTGTATACCTATTAGAATCATACTTTGTCTTGTACTTTATGCAATCTTCCAATTTGTTCATGTACAAGTTATATCTATATATTTTCTCTCTCTCTCTCTCTCTCTCGCTCTCTCTTTCAGTAGTACCAGCCAATGTTCCTCTGTTACTTCCTTGTATTCCTTGTTTGTCTTGTGTTGTGCTGGCTCTCTTATGGGAAATTTTGGATATATTGGTGCCCATCAAATGCTGATGTCCTTGGGAGACTGGATATTCATTGGGACAAAATTGTTTTCCTTTATTCTCTTTATAGTATGCTTGTGGTTGAATAGATGACTTACTGATGTTTGTAAGAACAGACCTAATAACTAGTTAGAGAAATATATTAATATCCTGTATGGTAGGGCAACAAGCAATGAACTGCTAGACCGTATGGAAATGGTACTATTTGGGAATCATGTAAAAACATTTGTGAAACAAGCAGGGTTGCAACCACGGATTAGGGTGTCAATAGGTTTAGAATGGTCTAAATGTGGGGTTTGCCAAATACACAAATTAACAATGTTTGTGGAACTATATGCCTTGGAACCTGGAGGGAAGGGGAGAGTAAAAACAGGTATTTGTCAAATACAACGAATGCCCACTGAAAGGAATGGGATAGTTTGGATGCCTTAAACTATGTCCTATGTGGAGCAAATATGGAAAAGTCAAATACTACAGTGGATATAGGTAAATGTTAAGAGTGGGAACAAGGATTAGTATGTCCAGACAAAATAAGACAAATCAAACTATGTGCATTTCAGGCTAAAGTTGTTATTTATTACAGAAAATGACGATTAAAAAGTTATTGTAGATACAGGTGTTGCATGTTTGTGTTTAGCTACAGTACAACCTGTCTATTGGTCTGATGGAACAATTACAAATAGAAGATAGCAATGTAAATGTAATATTACTTATGCATAGCATAAAAATTCAATGGCATAATAATGAATTACAAAGGATGGCAAATGAAGAGAACTCTTTGACTGAACATTGATATATTTTATGGTTATTTCCCGAAAGCAACTGCATTTTACATTTGATTATACATTCTATTGTTGTGATTATTGTGTTTGCTTGAAAAATTGTGAAAAGTGCAGAATGCAGTTACAAAACTACAGGTGAAAGCTATTGTGGCTTATGTGATATCAGATTTGGTTCTGATACCAAGGGGGTGTGTGTATGTGACTGTGAGAGTGGGTTCCAGGCTAGACCCTGCAACAAGGACGTATAAAGGAAATGAAGAATAACAATTGCATTTTGGGAATGGAGATGTGCACTAGTAGGGCCATAGAAAAAGCTGAACTCAGCAGAATGAGAAAAAGGAGTACATAGGTTTATTAAGGAAATGAATCATTGAGAGGCCTGAGAACAGGATCTACAAACAAATATCTGGACATGGAGATAAGAATCTGTTTCGGTCCAGGAATCCTAAGGGAAAACCCGGGAGCTGGAACAATGATTCGTTTTTTACTAAGAGGACTTGCAGTCATCATGTTTTCTTCCTACTATAAAAATAATGGATTTTCCTATGATGGGTGTGTTCCTGAAACAGCTTCGCAATGGACACCCGCTCTTTGTGTCTACGGTTGCTCACCGGGAGACAGCAAAGCACACACACACCTTCCATCAACGGCAGGACTTCAGGGTCAGTGTGAGTATCAGAGGAATGGAGTGTGTCTGAGGCCTCTTGATATCTGGTATACCATTGTATGTGTCGGAAAATAAATGTTACGTGAATGGTGGGAAAACTAAAAATGGTTGTTCAGTCTGTTTTTACAGCCTCTTGGGAGTGCAGATCTCTCTCTCCGTTAAAGTAAAGGACCATAGCCTACGTGGCAACAGAGAAACCACATGAATGCGTGGAATGTGGAAAGAGCTTCAGTAGAAGCAGTCAAGTGTCCATCAAAGAAATCTCACGGGGGAGTGTCATGGGTTGGTTTATGTGGATGAAATCTTGTACTGAAGATGGGGTATGTAGTAGTGAACAATGTAAAAAGGATTCCATATTGGTTCTCTGTAGAAATGATTTCTGTATGCTGTCAATGTAATTCCAGAGGGATGTGGGAATGTTTTTTTGTAGGCTTGAGGAGAACATTCCTAGATAATAAGACTGGGCATTTGTTATGGTAGAGCTGCAAATGTGCTAAGGAAAACAACACCTGTTTCCCATGAGAAGAGACGAAAGAAGATAAGGAGGGACTGTTTACCTGACCTCGTGCCTTGACTGGATGAGAGCGTGAGAGACAGAGAAGGGGGGTTCCATCTAAGCTTGAAAAAGGACTTACATCCTTTCTTTCATTCATTCTTTGAACTTTTTGGACTACAGTTTTTCTAGGTCTTGTTACCTGCTGGGCAGTGCAGGTAACGGACTGATAGAGATGTAGGGAGAAAGTGGGGGCTTTATGCCTTTTACCCACCCTAATAGAGCTTTTTAGAGATTTTCTAGGATTTTTAGTGTTTTTGTATTTAAAGAGAATTGTTTCTTCATTTCTATTTTGTATCAAGCCTTGAAAATGGTAACATGCTTGTTTATGCATTAAACTGACTTTATTTTGTAAATCTTTATATGTTTTTAATAAAATAATAATTATAAAAATCAATTGGTCTCTTGAACTGTATAGCTGTCTTAGTATTACCCTAAGGGGGAAATTTGGGTCACATTTAGCTACTGAGTCCTATCTAATTGAGCAAAGTGGGTCTACTGACTACAAAGCTCATGTGTTTTTATTTTTTGGAATTTTCTAAGGTTGCTGAAGTATCTTTTTAGGGCAGACTTGTAAGCAGAAGTTTTGGGGCGGCCCTTGGCTGGTGTTACCAGGACTCGACACAGCCTAATGAGGGAGCACAGGCTTCTAATTACTCTCTGTCCGACCAGTCAAGCATCCTCTAGGGGAGCTGATCACTGACAGGGAGAAACCATATAAATGCATGTATGATTGGGTTTGCTTGAAATTTGAAGCAATTCCTCAGTTTTGGTGGGAAATAATGATTGAGGCGTATCGGGAACATTTGAATTTCAACTTTATTAACTTGCAGTGTTTCTATAATCACTTCAACTGGATCAAAACAGGACAAATTAGGCAGATGTCCATAACTTGGAGATAACTCTTTTGAATACTTGGGCAACTCACTCCAAATCGCTCCTGATCAGTGGTATTCTGCCGTGGGGCACTCCTCCCTGCCCATATGGTGCCACAACACGGTTTCCTTCCTTCGGAGGTCTGCTGCATGTCTGATCTGGCCGAGTCACTTTCCTTCCACCCTTTTCTCCCCGCGGGAAAACTATTACCATCCATTCTTGAGCCTCAAATGTCGTCTCTCCTTCTGTTTTCACCTCCGGATCTGGCAACAGCCTGCCAACTTTTAAGTTAGGAAAATCTTTCAATATTCCGTCTCGTACATGACATCTATATTTCTCTCCTCTTTCTCCTTCTTCATTACTGCTCCTTCCTTCTCCAACCTACTACTGAATCTTTTTTTCCCTTGACCTTCTACCTCTTCTTCCCATATTGACACCTTTAGCCCCTCCTTTTCTCCTTTCCTTTCCTCTACCAAGCAGATTTCTTTTTTAAATTTTTTTATTAATTAAAACATAAACATAAAATATACAAATCAAAATACCATTTAACTGTGTTCCCCACCACCATAGATGGGACCTCTTGCAATAATCTTCTTCCTCCATCTATATTCTTCCTCTTCTTTTATTGTTCTCTTCTCCAGAACTGCATCAATTCTTCATTTGGAGCTTTCCCCTTTCCTCTTGTTGATACATATTCCAAGAATCTGCCCCATATTTCATAAAAACTATTCTTTTTCAACTCTCCTTTCTTAACCTTAGATTATAAGTTAATTTATCATTTATAGTTATATTCCATATTTCATTATACCATTTATCCATTTGAAATTCAGATTTTGATTTCCATTGCCTAGCTATTATTAATCTCACTGCTGTTAACGAATTAGTCATCAAATCTTTAATCATCTTATCATATTCCACATTCTCAAATATTGATAAAAAAAGTGATCCCAGGGTTCAATTCTATGTCTTTTCCATGTATATAATTCTTTAAAAATGTGTTTCCAAAATCTTTGTACTTTTTCACATTCCCACCACATATGAACCAATTTCCTTCTCACATTTCCAACATTCAGATAACTAGCATTACTTTTGTTTAATTTTGTTGATGTTAAACACCATCTTAGACACAGTTTAAATAATTTTCCCTTATTCTCATTGACATAAATCTTAAAGCCCTCATATTCCACATCTTCCTCCATTCTTCCTCATTTATCCTTTTTCCAAGGCCTTGTTCCCACACTAGCTTCACCCCTTCTTTATAGCTTTCTTCTTCTACATTTAGCAGGAATCCGTAAATTTTACTCACTCTGCCTTTTACTGAATCAGTCATCTGAATGTCTTCATATGAATCTGGTATTTTCTCTCCTTCCAATATTTCATTATAAAGCAGTTTTAACTTAAGAATCAATATTGATTTAAAAGTTTTATAATATTCTGGTCCCATTCCATCAAAACCTGGAGTTTTACAGTTTATTAATTTATTAATCATCTCTATAATTTCTTCATCCTTTATCTTTTTTTCTAATTCTCTTTTATCATTCTCTAATAGTTTATTATTAACATTTTCTTTAATATACTTTTCTGTGTCTTCTTTTGATACACTGTTCCCTTTACATAACTTTTGATGGAATTCCTGTAGTATCTTTAATTTTTCCTTCATTATACTCCAATTCTTTCCCGTTTCATCTTTAATCACTCCAATTGTATTTTTTGATCTTTTAATTTGTACTATTCTAGCTAAAAGCTTTTAATTTTTATTACTAAATTCAAAGGGGGATGTGGTGGCACTGCGGGCTAAACTGCAGAAGCCTGTGCTGCAGGGTCAGAAGACCAAGCAGTCGTAAGATCGAATCCACATGACGGAGTGAGTGCCCATCGCTTGTCCCATCTCCCGCCAACCTAGCGGTTCAAAAACATGCAAATGTAAGTACATAGATAAATAGGGACCACCTCGGTGGGAAGGTAACAGCGTTCCGTGTCTGTCGCACTGGCCATGTGAACATGGAAGATTGTCTTCTGACAAAACACTGGCTCTATGGCTTGGAAATGGGGATGAGCACTGCCCCCTAGAGTCGAACAAGACTGGACCAAAAATTGTCAAGGGGAACCTTTACCTTTTACTAAATTCAAAAAAAGTCTTTTATCAAGTCCCTCTGGACCTTTTCTAATTCCACACTTTCAAATTCCTTTCTTTTAGCTTGAATCGCTAGTAATTTTTTATTATCCCTATCTTATGTTTTCTTCTCTCAATGTTTTTATTTTACAGGATTCTCTTATAGCAATTCCTCTCATAACTTATTTCATAGTGACCCATAACACACCTATTTTGTTCCCACCTGCTTCATTAATTGAACATATTTCCAACCATTCTTTCTTAACTTTATCCACTACATATGGATACTGAAGATGCATCTGGGAGCCCACGAGATGAGTCATTTCCAAAACCCTAATTAATTTTTTTGGGAAATCTAAGGCGTTCAACTTCTGTGTCATCAGATGCGGCAAGGGAGCAGCCTGGGTAGGTGGGACCTGTTAGCCTTGGAAGGCAACCCATCTAGGGCCCTTGGTCGTTACAGTAGCGCCACCACCATCGCTATGGCGACCGTGTTCCAGTATATGTATTTTTCGCATTACGTAATGTCCTGGAGGACAGATTGATTTTGTAAACCGAGGTACTACTGTAATATGCAGTATTTAGAATTTGTAATATTTAATTTAGCTGGGGTCAAATACCTTCTGAATTTCAATGTTTAAATTTTTGCTTTTATTCTCACAGATGTGATTTATCAAATTCTTCCCTCCCCTCTTTCCATACACATTGGTTTAAGTACCTAGCTCTGGAGCCAGAAATTGGGAGTTCACTTACCTTCTAGCTTTGCAGTTCTAAGATTATATTACCTGAATATCTATTTCCCTAACCATCTCTGCTTCCTATTATGTTTTCAGAAATTCCTGATGATTCTCTACCTGTAATAGTATTTTATAAATTCTACATCCCATCCCTTTCGTGGACCTGTCCTTTCTCTTCACCCTCTTAATAATCTCTGCAGACTTTGCCAGTTCCCGGCATCTACCACTAACTTCTCCTTACCAGTTCTCGAGTCTAATAATCTGCATTCATCCACTTTTACACTTCCTTTCCAATATTGTCCTTTCCCCCCCTTGTTACTCATTTTTGCTCAAAAACTGCTTTAATTATTTGTTTCCTCTTTAATCAACTTTGAGAAATTCCTTTCTAATTTTCTGGAAAAATAAGTACAATCATTGCGGAGAATTTGAGAAGGAAAAAAGTTAATATACTTTGAACTTGATGTACTTACTTGGGTGTGAAAAATGATCCTGCCTTCATGACTCCTCCTTCTAAAAGGTCCCTCACTGAAGAGCGCATCCAAACTCAAGCCCAAAGGAACATCCTCCGGTCTGGCATCATCACATCCCTGGTTCTCTTCCCTCGCCTTTTTGGCTGTCTTTCCTTAGGAAACATGAAAGAACGCATAGTGGAGAAAAACCATGTAAATGCATAGAGTTTGGAAAGACCTTTAGCCACAGTAGTCACCTTAAGTTACATCAAAGGATTCACACTGGGGAGAAACCATATAAATGCATAGAATGTGGAAAAAGCTTTAGTTTGAGTGGTCTGTTGAGGTCACATCAAAGGATTTACACTGGGGAGAAACCATATCAATGCATGGATTGTGGAAAGAGCTTCAGTCACAGCAGCTCCCTGAGTTCCCATCAAGGAACTCACAGTGAGCCTAAAATGCATTCGCCTTTCTTGTAGCCACATCAAACTGTTGGCTCTTATTTACTGTGGCTTGTGATCCACGACAATTCCCAGATCCTTCTCATTCGTAGTTTTGCTGAGCCATGCAGTCTTGTAACTGCAATTGTTTTTTTTTTCCAGCTGTGCAGTACTTTGCACTTCTCTTCAATTTTCATTCTGTTGCTTTCAGCCCAGGTCTCCAGCCTATCAAGCTCAGTTTGATTTTTTCTGTCTTCCATGGTATTGTTTATTACACCTAATTCTGTGATACAGTCGTGCCCCGCTTAATGATTACCCCGTATAACGACGAATCCACTTCACGATGATGTTTTTGCGATCGCAATTGCGATTGCAAAACAATGTTTTAAATGGGTTTTTTCGCTTTGCAAAGATCAGTTCCCTGCTTCGGGAACCATTCTTAGCATAACAACAATCAAAATAGCTGATTGTCAGGATTTCAAAATGGCCGCCATGTGCTCAAAATGGCTCCATGCTGTGTTTTTGGACAGATTCCTCGCTCTACAAGCACCAAAAATGGCTGCCCCTATGGAGGATCTTCGTTGGACTGTGAGTTTTCAGTCCATTGGAATGCATTAAACGGTTTTTAATGTGTTTCAATTTGCTTTTTTTATTTCGCTTTACGATGTTTTTGCTCTACAGCTATTTTGCTGAAACGAATTAACATCATTAAGTGAGGCACCACTGTATTCATAATTTTGATTAGCATCCCCTGCATCCCCAATCCACATCATTAATAAAAAGGTTGAAGAGCACAGGCCCAGGTCTGAGCCTTGGGTTACCCACCTTGTGACTTCTTCCCAGTTAGAGAAGGAGCCATTAATCATCATCCTCTGAGTACAATTCTGTAGCCAACTGTGTACCAATTAAAAGATCATGGGGCACTTGGTTAAAAGCTTTGCTGAAGTTAACATAGAATACAACTACAGCATTTTCTCTGTCTATCTGGGAGGTTACCTAATCAAAAAAAGTGATCAAATAAGTTTGGCAGGATCTGGACTTAACAAATCTGTGTTGGCTTCTAATCATTACTGTCTTGTTTTCTTGGTGCTAGCACAACGACCGCTTTACGATCTGTTCTGATTTGAAGTTTTCATCCCAGTGCTCGAGCATATCGAGATCATTTAGAGTTTTTTTTTCAGTCTTTCAGGGTATTCACTATTCCACCAAATTTTTTGTCATCCACAAATCTGACAAGTATTCTCTGAATTCTACGCGTCGGTGGGAGCCAGGGACAGCATTGGGAGGATGCTGGCTTACCATGTTCCTTGTGACCCAGCACTCTCCAGTCAGGAGCTGATGGTCCTTGTCTCAGCATTGACATTGAAGTCCCCGAGGTTTATTGTCCTGGGCAACTCTAAAGTTCTTGCGGAGCACGGGGCCACAGGAGAAACTCTTGAGTTCTTGGAAACCATGGCTTCCTTGGACATGTCCCAACATGTGAATGGCTTGTGAAATGCTTGGCAGACCCTGTTGGAAGGGGGGAAGGAATCACGAGGCTCTTGCAACCCCCATATGGGTGTCTCCTCTCCTGTTTCTGCCCCCCTTTGGGGCTCCACCCCTTCCAGTCTCTCTCCCTCCCCCCAACCCACTTTGTTTTGGGAACCCCCAATCTTCCCTTGCATGATCCCTAGGAAGGGGCTTTTCAACTGATGGGAGGGACACCTGGGGAGGGGAGGGGTGCCCAGAGTGACCAAGGAGCCTGAAAGAGCCCCTCTCAGGGCCTCCCTTCAAGAAGGAGAGAGCAGCTGGAGCCGCTCTTTTATATAGATATATTTAACAAGCACACCCTCACTGGGGCACAGCGCACATCGAAACACAAGCCAGCATTTCACCCCGCTTGTCGGGAGGCCACACAGGACAAGCAGGACCCCCTTCCCAGACTTGTCCTGGCCCCCCCAAGGCCCCTCTGGACCTTTCTCCCACCGCAGCCGGATCTTCCTTGTGATTTAGCCCATGTCTTTTTAATCAGCCTTTCAGGGCACGCTGTCTTCTTGGCCAAACAGCTTACAAGCCTAGATCAACCAGGCCGGACCTAGGGTTGCCCGATGTCCAGCAAAAGGGGGACATGTCCTCCTTTTTAGCCTAATGTTCTCCATCTGGCAGGCAAAGATATATAGCTTTAAAAAGTTCAGCTCTTTTATATTTTATGTTATAATTTTGGATGGGAGAGGTAGAGGTAGAAGGACCCCCCTCCCCGTCTTTCCCCTCACCTGGCCACCCGTTACCTTCCACTGGTGCCAGAATGCAGCCCTCGCCCCCTTCCTCCGCGGTGCTGCTGCTCGGCGATCCGCCATGCCTGCCCAGCCTACGTGGAGCCCAGAAAAGCAATGCGAGCAGAGTGCTGCCCACCGAGTCAGGCAGGAGGAAGAAGTGCCCGAGGGCATCAGTGGGAAGGCGAGTGCCTGGACTGTGTGTGTTCAAAGTCCGTTCCGGGGACTCTTAACTCCCATACTCCCCAGCCTTTAACTGATGACCATCACAGGAAGGGAGGCTGCCTCATTCGGCTTTGCCTGGCACCACTTTCCCCCTGCCTGCGCCAGAGCCTTTTTTGGGCGTCCAGATTAGCAAGGTTGCCTCTGAGCCTGTGCAGAGTGTGAGCAGCAGGGGGGATCTTGAAGCCGAGCAGGGGCAGGTTCGGTTTTATTTGCTTTGCTCCCAGTCGGAAGTCCAATTTGAAGAATATTACCTGTGAAAACTTTGATGCATGTGATTGCTAATGAAGATCTTCTGTGAAAAGTTGGCTCCTCCAATAAATATGTTGTATAATTAATAAAGATTATAAGGTAATAAATGTACAATTGGCTGTTTAAATTTTTTTGGGTATTTTTTAAAAAAAGCCTCCACTGTATTTATTTTTATTTTTTACCATTACTCTTTCTTGTTCAGGTCACTAAGAGACATTTATTGGCAGCTATTGTAATAAAATTGTATTGATTGTGGGATTAATCCGGAATGATTCAAATGAAATATTTCATACATCCTCCTCTGTCCTCTTTTTTGTCTTTCTATGTCCTCCTTTTGGTACCCATGCCTAGCCAGACCCCATCATCGAGAGTGCCCCACGGATGGGCTGGGGGAAGCAACTTGGCTTGTTGTTTTCCTTAGCTTGAGATGCCTCCGACCCACTCTAAGCCAATGTCTACACAGCCTTTTAAATCTGAATACATTCTTAACGGGTCCTCTTCTTTTTCTTCGTTGGTACACATAATCTGGAAATGAGAGAAAGAAAGCAGTCATTGTGATGATTTGTGTTTTTATGTGTATTAGAATGGGATATGTAGTCCTAAGATTGTCCCAATAGCAACCATTTTGATTTAAAGTCTGTTCTGTAGTAGGAAAGTTTTACATGCTGTTTCAGAGAAGCTTCGCTCTCTGGTTATCTCGTTGCTAAGATGAGCAGAGAGCAGAGACTTTCGTAGTCAAAATAATTCTGCCACAAAGAATGATAACAACTGAAGCTTCATGAGAAAGTTAGGCGGAACAACAAGACCCAGGAGGGGGTGTTCCTTATGAAGCCTTCTGGGAAGAAGAAGGAAGTTAGTGAGGAGTTGGAAAAAGATGGAGTTTGCCTGAGAAAGGGGCAGACACGTGCTTTTCCCATAATGGACTATTTTTCCTACCTTGGACTGATGGAAGTCAACAGGTTTTCATCTAGCATCAGCCTTTGAAGACCCAAGACACGTGAGATGGACTATGTTACCCTTTATATTAGTTAGCATAGTTTCATTTCTTTATTTTTCCAGCTGGAGTGGGGGGAGTGGAGTGTTCCGTTGGTCTTGAATGAAAATGTACCTACTATACTATTTTACTATCAACTGAAATCTTTTCTAAAGCAATTCTTTTCAATAAAGCAGTAATGTCTAAATCTGCATGTATTAGTTCTTGAACAGACTAGCTGTATGTCTAATTGGCCATGTGTATTCGCTACCGAAGATTTAGAGCCAGATTATTCTGAGTATAACTCAAGGATGTGTCCGTGTGTGTTGCTTTCTTAATAAGGAGATTGGCTTTCTGAGGAAGAAATTTAGACAGGACCTGGCTGAGATCTAAGTGGCTCTGCTCAGCAGTTAGAGGTTTGTTTGGATTTCGTACTCATCCCAATTTCCGACACCCCCATAAATCTTCTTGGAGATAAGGGGCTGCTTACAGTCATCATCATCCAAAAAGTCAGCAGCAGACCGTGAAGAAGAAAAAAGAACTGCTACCGGGACAAAGTCAAGGAAACCCAATCATTTTTCCGAAGCCAGGAGTCAAAGGCTGGGCTAGAACAGACCAAAAGTGCAACTACTTCACACAGTGACCCACCAGATTCCCAAAGGAAACTCACAAGTGTGGCATGAAGACAACAGCCATCCCCAACACTGATCCCCAGTCTACTGGATGACTCTAACATCTCAAAGTGGAGAAGGATGTTAAATAAGTGGAAGAGGAAGTCCACTGTCACATCTTCCTTTGGAAAGGACACCCAATGACACATTAGACCAGAAGTGTGAAGAGAGGGTTGACTTTGCATCACTTCTTCAATCCGAGATGTCAAATCTCCCACAACATGCTTGCTCTTTCGTCACTCACTGGTTGGAATCCTATGGCACTTGACATAGGAGAAAGTGACACCTGCAGATGTTCCTAAGGGACTGCCGGCCAGCTAATCCTCATCAGGCACCTGATTGTGCAATGGACAGAGCCGCTAGTTGCATGGCTGCAAAACTGCTGGCGGGGTTGGACTTCTGCCTTGGCCTGACATGTGGCAACTCTTGGAGCAATGGCAAGTTACGAAGGCGCAGCCATGCAACAGGATTTTGGTCAGGGAGTAAAAAGGAATTTGTTGTGTTTTAAATCCTTATATACCAGTGCAATAGTCTGCTAGTTCGGCAAGAATTATACAACACTCATATTGACGGGGTGTGCATGTGCCTTTGTTTAAGTTTCAGGCTGCTTTGCAATGCACCTGCCTTGCAAGGCAAGGCTCTAGAGGTATACAAAGCAACTTGGATGCCCTGCTATCTGTAGCTGCTTCTTACAGGAGACATTTCTCCCACACTTCTTCCATTTCTCTGAAAACTGTTGGCATTGTCATTATGTTTTTAATGCAGATTTTCTGGTTCAGGATGTGAGTCAGAACAATGTATATTTGCAAAAATAAATCAAGGATAAAAATCAGAACAGACAAGAATTTCTCCATGCAGAATAACGGAAAAGGCAATAAGATGACAGCCGTATGTTTTTTTTATTGGAAAGAAAAGATAACAAGCGTCATCTCTACATGGCTTAGTTTTGGATTGCTATCCATTTTGAAATCCACTGGACTGAATTATCCGTATCATGTGAAGAAAAAAAAATAATCATTTCTTTCAAAGTGCAACTAACATGTGCCATATTTACATTTTCTACAAACCTGCTCAGCTTTAAGGGCTTCCCCAGCCAGATATTTGACCGGAGCACAAAGGTTGCAGTCAGACTCAAGGGAAAGGCTGCTTCAGCCGAGACGAGCAAGAACCGCATAGGCAGACAACAGAATCGCTACAGGGCCCAGACAGCTGGGTTCCAACGATGGTTATGGGACCCACTCTAGGAAGAAACATCCCTTTTTGTTCAGAGGACATTCTGAACTCCTGGTGATGGGCTCTATAGAGCTAAACCGTGAATCGTATGAAGGAGGAGCAGCACAAGATGCCCTTCCTGCCAGACTCTATTGTACAGTCCATTGGCTCAGTCTCTTATTCTCAAATGAGCTTTCCCTTCAATTCAAGCACTGTCGTATTTCCATACCTCTGACTCTTGCAAAGAACCTTCCTTTTCATTGCTCACTTATTCATGCCTAGCCGCCAAAGATGACTCCTGGAAGAACACACAAGATTTCACGATGAAAAATAAAATAAAATAAAATGAGACCTTGCTCATTTATTATTTATTTATTTATTTATTTATTTATTTATTTATTTATTTATTTATTTATTTATTTATTTATTTATTTATTTATTTACTGATTTGATTTGATTTGATTTGATTTGATTTGATTTGATTTGTATCCCGCCCATCTGGTAAGTCGGTACCACTCTGAGCGGCTCATGTCCCACTAAGACATTCAGTGTTATACTAGGAGATACCTGCCCCTTGTCGCTCCTCCAGGCCACTTGAAACCCTCTTCTTGTGAGTTTCCTATCCCGCTGCTCCAGGTCTGAAGGACACACTGGAGTCTGTAAGGGAGAGGAAACCCTCTCCCCTGATTTTGCTGGTGGAAACAGCTCCGTCAGCAGAACAGCAACACTGGATCTGCCTACCGTGTGCAACTGACAAAACCTAATTTTAAGTGAGAATACTGAGACTATCCAAGGGCTGTGACCACAGACGCTTACAGAGAAACCCTTTTGGCCCATGCCACGCAGAAATACCCAGTAAGTAACATCCGGATGGCTCCCCACAGGTCTGCGGATCTGCCTTTTTCAGGTTCATGCAATCCAATCTAGTGCAGTGTGTTCTGAAACTTCTCATTATATTCTGACTCACAAGGCATACCTAGGTAGCCACTGCCAATAGTGTCTAAATGCTATACAAAGTTCAAGTCAATCTCCAAACCAACACATTCCTTCACCTTAATTCGGCAGGAATTCTGAAGCATTTCAGATGCATGAATCAAGTAGTTTCCTGGTCTCCCATTCGTCCTCCATGATAAAGTATTAGAGTTGGAGAGCTGGAAAAGACTCAAGGATCATCTTGTCTAATAGTTAAGTCCACTGGGGTAAGGAAATCGGAACCTGATAGGATTTATTTATTTATTGGATTTCTATCCCACCCATCTAGACCAAAGATTGTCTCATGGATTCAAGATTCCATGTCCTGGTGAACTTAATTTTTAGATCATGTTTACTAAATGCTTTAATCATGTCACAGAATTCCACACAATTAGACGTCAATCAACCAAACCTTTTTTTAAATAAACTACTTCAATCCAGTTGTCTGTTTTGCCCAGAGCTACCCTGATCTCTGGGTGGGACATTCTGCTTTAAATGAGCATGTCCCAGGAACCTGGGCCCTTCTCCCTAGGAAGCTGGGCTGAGGGTGAAGGCCAGGTATGTTTGCATGGATGTTTTGCTGAGTTTTTTTTCTGAGCTTTCTTTTGTCTCCCCACCACATGGCCTGGGGGTGGGGCTTTCTGCTTTAAATGAGCATATCCCAGGAAATTCTCAAATTCTCTGATTCTATCTCTCCTTAATATGGTAAATATGAAAGCCAATTAGATTTGCATACACCTGAGCGGCAGGAAAGTTTTAAGGGTCAGATAATACTTCTGCACTATTAAAGAGCAGGCTGGGTAGGTGGGGCTCATCAGCCATGGAAGGCAGCCCATCTAGGAGAAGGAAAACTCTGATTTCAAACCTTCTGTGCCTTGTGGCTACATCCGCTGATGGAAGAGGCTTCAGGCATTAACCTAGAGGCAAAAGCTGGAGTCCCAAAGGCAGTTCGTGTCATTCTGCCAACTCCTGCGACGTTGCTGGAACCAGTTGTATTGGCTCTTGCCTTTCCATTGGACCATTTCAGCAACGTAGAGAGGGGGGATCTGTTGCTTGGGAAACAGCCTATCTTTCATATTACTTTACACAGGCTTCACACTCTGGAGAGGTCACTCCTCGATTCAGAGCATGTTACCATAGTCTCTCGAGACTGAAGGATACCTATGATGATGATGATGATGATGATGATAACCCTGATCTACACTCACTGCAATGGAAGAAAGCAATCCCTTGGCTACGGCTACTTAACCCATGCAAATCAAGAGGCTACTTGATAAAGGTGAATGTTTTCTTCTATGCCAGGTGTTCCCAACCTTGTATCCCCAGATGTTCCTGGACTAAAACTCCCAGAAGCCTTTGCCATTAGTTCTGCTGGTTAGGATTTATGGGAGTTGAAATGTGTTTTTGCTGTTTATCATAATCAAAGTGATTAAAGTTTAGGACAACATGAATTATAGTGTTAAATAGATGAGTATATAAGTGGCACTGACTTCAACCTGGGAAATGGCATCCAAGTTACCCACAGAGCCTCAGTTGAAACACCAACAAACTGAGATCACCCACCATTTTGTTCTTTTGCCACTGACGATATTCCAAAACAATATTCTTGAAACTGGCTAGGAGGTCGCCTTTTACCATATCGATAGCCTTGCCTGATTTTCTTGACTGCTGTGAATGGAACAAGGAACTTCGGCAACAGGCGCTGCTAAAAAACTGAGCCACTCTGACATAAGCACTACTTAGGATGATGAAGAGTTCTGGAGGACTCCAAAGCTTACACACCAGGCTGGAATTTCAGTTGGCCCCAATGAAGGAAAGCTCACCCACTGGACAACCAACCTCCATGTGCACGGAACAGACCTCTTCGCTCTTTGCTTTTTCATTTACTTTCTTCCAAAGCACACCGGGGTAAAGACGTATTTAAAATGAATTCGGATTGCTTGAAGAATGAGATAAGTCAAAAGATAAAGGAATATAAAACATGAAACATTTTGTGGTTTGGCAGAAGTGCATTATTTAAAATTAAACAGATCCTATTCTGGATGTTACCAATAAAGATTTTGGGTAAGTAGTTAAAATAATGGTGAGTGATGATGATTAATATATATTGCAATAATAATAAGAAAGCTAGGATTAATAAGAAATGTTGGTAGATATTACAAAAAGGAGGTAGTCAGATAACCAATATTAAATGTTATTATATAGCACATCAATTGATATATTTCAGGTATTATAACCAACAATAAGGATTTAATATGAAAATGTTGAGAAATGCATGGAAGGGAGGGAATTTTGGCAAAATTTTCTTTCAAAGAATACATTGGGGAAGAGGTTAAGAATATTGATAAACCTGTTCTTAAAAAATACTGTATTTTCCATTTATAAGACATCTTTGTTTATAAGAACCACACAGACTCTTTTCTAACCCAAAAATTAAAAAAACCCCTTAGCTTTGAGTATTTAGCCTCTGGGTTCAGAATGCTCAGACATTAGTAGTCCCTGTTGCTTCTGAGCCTGCAGTCTCCACCTCCAATGAGGTGTGTCCCAACTGGCTTGTAGAGCATCAGCTGACGTCAGTTCCAGGGATGCAGTTTGTGGGGTGTTGCAGCTGGGCTCCCCCCCTCCTGTCTACCCCTCTAGGGCTGGTCAGGGGAGGGGGAAGGGTGGGGTGGAGAGGACGAGGGGGAAAGGGGCAGAGGCTGCCTGGCTGGAGGGCAGCCAAAGGAGACTGGGTCCGAACTCCCTGCCAACCCCCTATCTTTTCCCCCCTCCAAGCCCCATTCCTCTGGGCCCCTGTTCTATCATCCCCACCCCTTACACCCACCCCCATTGCAGCCTCCTCCTCCTAGCAAAAAAGGCCCCCTTCCCACTTGGGGCTTTCCAGGAATTTCCCCCAAGCTTTGGAACAAAAGGGCTTTCGGGGGGGGGTCATGCTCAGACTTTTGCTGGAGAAGGTGGGGGGGAGAAACAACCACAATGTGGGAGAAAGAGGCGAGCCTGAGTGGACTCACCAAGAAAAAAACACAAACACACACACACACAAAGGGGGCCCAGGTGCCTTGCTTGGGGGCATCCCTCCTGCCCCTTCGGAGTATAAAGATCTCGGCCCCTCCCTGACTTCCCATCACGCTTCACATGCACAAGCCCCACTAAAGATCCCCCTCACCCCCAGGATGAGATGAGAAATAGAGAGGTCCCCTCACTCCCTTAAGGAGTGGGGGGGTATATTTCTCCCCTTTGGCGGAATATCTTTCTAGGGCAGTGGTTAGGGAACAGGGGTAAATTACTCCAAATGGGGTAAAAATGAAAATCCTGGGGGTAATGAGGACACAACCGTAACCACATTCCCTCCTCCTCCTCCTCTTCTACCCGGAGGGGGTGTCCCCAGCTGCCCAATTGCCCCCTTCCTGCCCCCTTCTCTGGCCCCGCTGCAACTGAGCTGTGACGGATGGCAGCCAGTGATGGGCCCCAGTCGGTGGCATATGGCAGCCGAGGCAGTGGTGACGGGGCTGCCCATGGCAGAGGGTGAGTGGTCAGAGCATCCTGGCCAAGAGGGGCCTCTCCTTCCAGTGCCGGGAGAGGTGGATTGCGGCAGAGGGGTGTGGGTGTGATCACGACAGCGGCCCGGGCCAGCCTCAGCCTCCCAGAGCTGGAATGCTGCCACCTCACACCCAGTCCCCGTTCCTGGAGGAGCCCGTCGGGCAGCAGCGGCACTCGCCCAGCCGCATGGCTTCCTTCGGTGGCACCTCCATGTTGGCCATGTGGGCCTGGTGGAGCCTCTTGGCTTCTGTGCGGCAGCTGTCGCGGCGCGTTGACAGCAAGGCTTGCAGGAGCTCTGATGCTGAGCCCCAATGCGGCCGCTGGAGCTGGTGATGGAGTGGGAGGTGGCATCGGGCACCCCTGGCAGGCAAGCCACCTGCTGCTCTTTGATGGTCACCCAGGAGCTGCCTGCCAGGGGAGAGAGCCGCCCCCGTGTGGCCAAAGACTGAGCGTGGCCCCACCAGGCGGTGGAGGAGGCTGCGGCAGTGGCCCAGGTGGCGAGGCTGCAGCAGCGGCACTCAACTGGCTGTGTGTGATTGAGACACACGTGACCGAAATCCTTCCTTCCAAATCAAGGGGCTAATGTCGGCGCATATACATTTTTAGGGGGTAAAAGGTAAAAAAGTTCCCTGACCCCTGTTCTAGGGACACTGCTCTCTCCTCTCCCCCCCGGGGCCATCACCCATCTCCCTCTGGATCCTCAGGCGAAGTTCATGTGTAGGGGTTGGGGGCATAGGAGGGGCCCCAGAGAAATGGGGCTTGGAGGGGGGAGAAGATAGGGGGTCAGCTGGGAGCGAGGGAGTCTAGATCCAGGCCCCTTAGTCTGCTCTCCAGCCAGGTGGCCTCTGCCCCCTTTCCCCCTCCCCCTGGGTCAGCACTGGAGGGGTAGATCCTGCCGGCCAGTTCCTCTGGTCCCCCCAAGAAAGAGGATATCTGCTGGAAAGTTTTCTCCTGGCTGCCAGGAAGAGCCCATTCTGGGGGCCGGGTCCCAAAGGCCCCCTTCAGGGCCAGCCCGTTTCCCAAAGGCCGGCTCCTCATTTCCGAAGACGAACCACCTCTCCGGCAGCCTCTGATTTTGGAGGCTCCTCTTGACGGACGGGCGAAGGGGGCTTTGGGAAGAGACAGAAGAAGACTCGTCCCTCCTATATGGAGGGCTGGAGAAAATAAAAAGAGAAATGCAACCCAGAAAGACTCCCTCCTCACAGGGATCATTTTAGTCTTTGTAGGTGGGAGGCAGGTCTTTTGTAAAGCCAATGGCTCTGAAGCATCCATTCCAGACCAACTCAGGCATCACGATAGGCGGGGGGGGAGAGCCAGCCGCAAGACCCCACCACCTGCGTCCCTCCCAGCTCCTGCCAGGGTTGTGAGTAAAGTCAGAGGGAAGAGCAGAAGTGGGTAGGTTGGAAGATAGCTAGGAATGATGATGATGATGATGATGATGATGATGATGATGATGATGATGATGATGATGATGATGATGATGATGATGATGATGATGATGGAACTTTTCCGTATAGTTCGCGATCTATCCGGAATTGGCCAGGGTGAAGGGCCTCCCACTAGCATCTCACCTGACCAATTTGCAGCGTTTTTTAAATCCAAAGTGGAGGCCATCCGCCGTGACCTTTCTCCTTTTTTAAATACAATGGATCGAGCAGAGATGTCCAGCGCTCCGTCCTGCCCGGTAATTCTCGATTCTTTTCAGCCTGTAACATCAGAGCTGGTAGACAAGGTGCTTGATCGCTGTCGGGCCACCACCTCTTCTCTCGACCCTTGCCCGGCCTGGCTAATCAAAGCAGCCAGGCCGGTAACAACTGAATGGGCCACTGCAATAATTAATGGGTCTCTCCAGGAGGGCAAGGTACCCCTTGCCCTCAAGGAGACACTCATTAGGCCCATCAGGAAGAAACCAAATCTGGCGGCGGATGAAATTGGCAATAATAGGCCCGTCGCCAGTGTGTCCTTCCTCAGCAAAGTGGTTGAGAGGGTGGTGGCAGACCAGCTTCAGGCGCTCTTAGATGAAACCAATGCTCTAGACCCATTTCAGTCGGGCTTCAGGCCACGCTATGGTACAGAGACGGCACTGGTCGCACTGCTGGATGACCTGTTGAGGGAGGCCGATGGGGGCAATGTGTCCTTGTTGGTCCTCCTCGACATCTCAGCTGCCTTTGATACCGTCGACCACGGTATCCTCCTGGGGAGGCTCTCCGAGTTGGGAGTTGGTGGCCTGGCACTCGCCTGGCTCCGCTCCTTCCTGGAGGACCGCCCCCAGAGAGTGCAGATTGGGGAGAATGTCTCGGCCCCGTGGAATCTCAATTGTGGGGTTCCACAGGGGTCGATCATCTCCCCAATACTGTTTAACATCTTCATGAGGCCGCTGGGCAGGGTCATCAGAGGGTGTGGGGCATCGTGTCACCAGTACGCTGATGACACATAGCTCTACATCTCTTTTACTCCAACTTCAGTGGATGCCGTCCAGTCCCTTCAGCGCTGCCTGGACACCGTACTGGAATGGATGCAGTCAAATGGATTGAGGCTGAACCCGGACAAGACGGAGGTCTTGAGGGTGGGTGGCCCTCCCGTCAGCGGCATAGGTGACTCCCTTTCTTTTGGAGGGACGACCCTTGCCACAAAGAGTGAGGTCCGCAGCTTGGGGATACATCTGGACCCGGCGCTAACCATGGAAACCCAGGTGGCGTCCGTGGTCCATTCTGCCTATTTTCATCTATGGCGGATTGCCCAGCTGTGGCCATATCTTGATCGGGGGGCCCTCACTACTCTAGTCCACGCGCTCGTAATCTCGAGACTAGACCATTGTAACACACTCTACGTGGGGCTCCCTTTGAGGCTCTTGCGGAAACTCCAGATGGTCCAGAATGCAGCAGCCAGGCTTATTAGTGGGGTGAGAAAATATCAGCACATCTCCCCCACTCTGGCTGCGCTGCACTGGTTACCTATTCGTTTCCGCATTGACTTCAAAGTATTAATGATTACATATAAAGCCCTAAACGGTTTGGGACCTCAATATTTGGCAGATCACCTCTTCCAACCCAGATCTACCCGAGTCACCCGACATAGCCAGCAGGGACGGCTGAGGGGACTGACGCCGAGGGAGGCCCGGAAGGAGAAAACAAGAAACCGGGCCTTCTCGGCAGTTGCCCCTCGGCTGTGGAACACACTTCCCACTGAAATTCGGCTGGCACCCTCGCTGGGTGTGTTCAAAAACCAACTAAAAACATGGTTATTCAGACAGGCCTTCCCCCCAGTCACCTAAGTTCCTTCCCCTTTTTTTCTGGTTCTTAATGTTGCCATCTTGGATAATATTAATTATAATAATTATGTTAGTTATTTTTCTACATTGTTTTAATGTGTTTTAATGTTTGTAAGCCGCCCCGAGTAGACGTTGTCTAGAGGGGCGGGGTAGAAATTGAATAAATAAATAAATAAATAAATAAATAAATAAATAAATAAATAAATAAATAAATAAATAAATAAATAAATAAATGATGATGATGATGATACTTCATTTGTATGCCTCCCATCTGGCAGCGAAGGCGGCTGCTAATGCCTTTGGAAAGGAGGGAGGTTCTGGGCACAGGAACCAGGCCCTGACCTGAATCCTGACCCTCCATCCCCCCACATAGCAATGGGGGCAGGAGAGCCCCTGGGGAGAGGGGCTGCCCATTTCCTACACTAGGAAAAGTGTGTGTGTATGGATTAGTGGGGAGGGTGGCCCTCTCGTGGCTCTCATCTGCCCGCCCAGTTATGCTGTCCAGCGCCAGGGTAGACTGGAGGGCCGGGGGGGAGTAGCCATTGTTTACAAATCCATCTTAGAGGTTACTAGGTGCTCCTCGGTGGTAAAGCCAGGGCTAGAGGCACTCCACATGTTGATTGGGGCTAGGGATGGTATTGGGATTTTGCTGGGTTACCGCGCTTCCCGCGATCTATCCACTTCCCTACCAGAGCTGGCCAACTTTGTCTCCGCGGCATTGTTGAGGTCCCTGAGGCTTTGGGTGACTTCAACGTGCACATGGGGGCAGAGACCACTGGGCCAGCTCTTGAGTTCTTGGAAACCATGGCTTCCTTGAACATGTCCCAACATGTCATCAGCCCCACCCACGTGGGTGGCCATACATTACACCTGGTCTTTACCACTAATTGGAATGAGCGTGATCTCATGGTGACTGACCTCGTCTCGGTCCCCTTGTCATGGTCAAATCACCAGCTAATAAAATGTAACCTCTCAGTGGCGCTCCCCCCTCTCAGGGAGCAGGGACCTATTCCTATGGTCTGCCCCCAAAGGCTACTGGATCCTGCCACATTCCAGGATGCCATGAGAGGTGTTACGGCTGACCTGGCTAGCACCTCTGTCGAGGCTCTGGTTGACAGCTGGTCCATTGCTGCCACCAGGGCCATAGACACAATCGCACCGAAATACCGTCTCCGTAGCAGAACCCGCCCAGCACCCTGGTTCAACCAGGAGCTTCAAGCGATGAAGCGATACAGGAGAAGGTTAGAGCATAGGTGGAGGAAGAACCTGACGGACTTTAATTGGATAGCTGTCAGGGTCTCAACTAACCTTTACCTGACTAAGGTAAAGGCTGCATGTCTATCATTCTTCACTAACCAGATAAGCGAAGCATCAAATCAGCAGGCGGAGTTGTTCCGTATAGTGCGCGACCCATCCGGAACTGGTCTGGATGATAGCCCTCCCCCTAGTTTTTCACCTGACCAGTTTGCAGCCTTTTTAAAATCTAAAGTGGAGGCCATCCGCCGGGACCTCTCTCCTTTTTTGAACACAGTGAGTCGAGCAGAGATATCCAGCGCTCTGTCTTGCCTGGTAACCTTTGACTCCTTTCAGCTTGTCACGCCTGGTTCTGTGGCCAAGGTGCTTGACCACTGTTGAGCCATCACCTTCTCCTTGGACCCTTGCCCGGCCTGGCTAATCAAAGCAGCCAGGCCGATAACAACAGAATGGGCCACTGCAATAATAAATGGATCTTTCCTTGAGGGCAGGTTTCCCTCTGCCCTCAAGGAGACACTCATTAGGCCCATAAGAAAGAAAATATGGCGGTGGACAAAATTGGCAATTATAGGCCCGACGCCAATGTTTCTTTCATGAGCAAAGTGGTGGAGAGGGTGGTGGCCGACCAGCTTCAAGCGCTCCTGGATGAAACAGATGCCCTGGATCCGTTCCAGTTGGGCTTCAGGCCGCACCACGGTACAGAGACGGCATTGGTCTCTGTGTACGATGACCTGTTAAAGGAGGCCGACAGGGGCAAAATGTCTCTGTTGGTTCTCCTCGACATCTCGGTGGCCTTTGATACCGTCGACCACGGTATCCACCTGGGGAGGCTGTCCGAGTTGGGAATCGGTGGCTTGGCGCTTGCCTCTGGAGATTCGTGCGGCCCCTACGCTGGGTGTTTTTAAAACCCAATTAAAACATGGCTATACATTCAGGCCTTCCCTCCAGCCAATTCCTGAATTCTTTTTCAAATTTTCTTATACTATTTTCCTTATTTTACTGTGATTGTAATTGTTATTCCATGTCCATGCACATTTTTGTATTTTAATTGTATTTTATTTTTATTTTATACTGGAAGCCTCCTAGAGTGGTCTGGTAGTCCAGATAGGCGGGGTACAAATCAAATAAATAGATAAATAAACCATTGCCTTTCTGCCAGGCATGTGTTGAATAATAAAATTATACTCTTGCAACACAATACTACAGAACAACAATTTTAGGTAATACATTTTCTTTCTGCTCAGCCATGTTAAAGCACATTTGTCCGTCTGCAAAACAACTTTCTGTAAGTGTGGTTTAAAAAGACGGGCTGCCAATAAAATTGCATAGGCTGCTCTCTCATGTCTGCAGTAATTTTTCTTCTGAGAATTAAGCTCTCTGCGGACATAAGCAACTGGGTGTAAGATTTCATCTTCACCTTTCTGTAACAACACAGCACCTAGGCCCAAACCTGTTGCCATAATTTGCATCACAAAAGATTTGTCAATGTCAGGTAATTTCAGAATAGGGTTCAAAGTAAGCTGTTTTTGCAAAACAGGAAAATAATTTTCACAAGCTTGTATCCAATTGATTTTAACAGATTTCTGTTTCCTTACTAGCTTCTTGATTGGCAAAACCAATTTGCTGTAATCAGAAACGAACTCTTTGAAATGATCAATCAACCTGAGAAATGCCAAAACTTGTTCTCTCTCAGTAGGTGCAGGCCAATTCTTTATGGCAAACACTCGAATATCTGAGGGTTGGCAGTATCCTGGTCCAATCCAATAACCCAAATAAGGAATTCTCCCCTTGAGCCATCGGCATCTATCAGCTTGTACCTTTAAACCAACGTTTTGCAATCTGCACAATACAATTTCAACATATTCCATGTGAGAAGCAAAATCGGGACTGAGAAAGGCAAATCTTTCAATATTTCATTAGCAATTCTCTGAAAAGTAAGAGTTGTGTTCTTCAAACCACGTGCTAATTTTTCAAATGGAATCTCCCAACGTGGCTGACAAAACTGGTTTTATCCCTTGACTCCTCATCTATGACCACTTGAAAAAGACCTCCTTCCACTCTAAGTACAGACATACATTCAGAATTAGACACCCTCTCTGTTATAGTCTCTACACTGGGTAAAGAAACACAATCTCGTTCAGTTATCTGGTTCAATTGACTGAAATCCACTTCGAAAATAACACGATCTGAATTTTCTCTGGGTACTGTCCATATAGGATTATTCCATTCTGACTGGCTAGGCTCAATAACTCCGGAGGCCAACAATTCATTAACCATTCTCTCCAAATGTCTGACATTAGTTCCTTCAACATACATAGGATCACAAGTAAGAGGTCCATGATCACCAGTATTAATCACGTTTCACTATTTCACAATTACCAGGTTCATCAGAAAACACTTCACTTTAATAGACAACAATAGATTCAAGCCATTCTTGTGCATCCCCTTCTGGATCTTGAGTTTCCTCAAAATCATCATTAACCAAAGCATTTTCAATATTTCCAAAAATAGGCAAGATTTCTTGATCTCATTGATCCAAAACCATTTTTTTACACATATCCATTTTGGCTATTGCAGGCAGATACAATTTCATCCTGTTGACATGACAAATTAAAGATTTATTACTAGGACCTTTCACCTGGACAAGATAATTGGTCGTCCCTAGTCTTTGCAAAATTCTGCCTAGGCCTTCCCGACTGGATTCTGATTCTGCAGCTTCTGAAAGTTTTGCTACAAAAACATGGTCTCCAATAGAAAATTCTCTGCTCCTTACATCCCTGCAAGTTGAACATGACTGTACATACTTCTCGTCACTTCTCATTTTAGGCCAATAAAAATACTCATTTACCATTTGCAAGGTCTTCTTAAAATTGCAATGCTGACATTTACCCCCACAAATGAGATTTAAAACCTGTAACCTGAAAAAATTGAGGCGCAACTATCTGCACTGAAGGATTTGAACCCCTCAGTGAGTGTGTTTGGACCTTACGACAAAGCAACCCATCCTTATTCCAATAAAAACACACGGGTTGAGACAAAATATCTGGCTGTTCTGCCCTTTCTCGAGCTGCACTCAAAGTAACATCATTATGCAAACAAACTTTTCAGGAACAATAACACGAGGAAACTTCCCCTCCGTTTGCTTCAATAAATCAGCTTTATGCTTTGCTGACAATTTCGGCCTAGTGCCATGAAACTTTTGAATGGCTGGAACAATTTCTGGAACAAAACATTACTGGGTCCAGTCTCTGAGCTGCAAATCATTTTACTCCCTTTGAAATCACACCAGACCCTTCCGCTTTAGGAAAAACATGACTCTGCTGCTGCAAAGGGTTTTTTAAGGTGGAAGGCTGTTCGGCCATAGAAAGCCCTGTCTCACTGCCCATTTCCTCCTCATCCTGAAACAATCGCAGCATAGTCTCTTTAAATTTTTGCATCTGAGCTTCCAACTCTGGCTGCAATTCCTTCCTTTCCGATAAATGCACTGTCTTAAACAAACTTTCATCGACTTATACTTCATCCGCAATTTTCTCTCATGCATCATGACTACTAAATCTGGATCTTCATAACAGTTAAATAGGATGAATCTGCTTCCTTTTTAAAGGCTGCCCATTCCGTTTGCTGAAAGGAATTTGAGACGGCAGGCTTGCCCTCTCGTCCCCCACCTCCTTCAGCTCCTGCAGCATTCAGCATCCGCTTAACCCTTCGCTGATCTTTTTCTATAGGAATCCCTTTTAACTTTATTGAGTCAATGTTAATCAGTTCTTTTTGGTCAGGGATTTGTCAAGGAAAATTACAGGCCTGAGCAGAATGGAGTGTATTAATGAGAATCCATAATGATCAGGTGTGTTAAAACTGAGTCAGGATGACTCAGCAGTGCTGATGCAACTCATGGAAGATGCAACTCATGGATGATGCAATGTATAATCTGATTGGTCCTGTATATGTATATATGTGTTAGTTGTACAGTCAGTTGTATCTTCCTGCTTGAAGATCACTTCTACACGTTATGCTGCCAGAATGCTGTAAATACTGCTGTAAATACACGTTGCTGAAGGAAATGCTGCTGGACTGTGTGTGAGTTATTTCTGGACTGCCTGGACTGCGAATCACTCTGCTAAAACCGCGATTTGCGCTAAGAAATGCTAACAGGATTTGAGACACAATGGGTTTAACTGAAGCTTGCCCCAAAATAACATCTTTCCGACAAAATTCTCCGCATCCTGGAAATTCTGTCAGCAACATCTCCTCTGCTAAATCTCTCTCTTCAGCCCTCTGTTGATGGTTAAACTGGCAATATTCAGTAGGAAAGTAACTCCACATAGAGGCCACTGTTTGTAATGTACTCAGTTCCTCTATTGGATCACTAATTGCTGGGTTCTGAGCTCTCCTGCAGTCATCTGGACATAATTTCTGCAGTTCCCTGGGCATCTGAGAGTTTTTAGGCCCCTGGGGAAAAGAATCCTCCCCTCTATCTTCTGCTAGGATTTCTTCCCAACTAGTACATTCACGGTTTCACACCTGTCATCTGGAGTAAGGGTCTTCCGGGCGTAGATGTGTTTGCTCTCTGCAGGCGTCCAACTCGGCTTTCCTTGGTTTAGCTCCACAATCTGGAATGTTGTCCAGCATGGGAAAAAGTTCTCTTCGCACAGTGCCATTTCCTCTGGCTCCACGCTGTACAGGAAAAAAGTATTTCAGCGCATGTGTGAAAGAGTTATCAACTTTAGCTGAAATTCCTTGCATATTTGGAATGTCTCTGGAACTGTCTTGTGCGCCTTTCACAGACATCCCTGTTTTATTAAAAGTCCAATGATTGACTATTCTCTGAGGCTTCTGTCATTAATGAATGACATCCTGAAAGTTGTGACATCTCTTCCTCATCTTCCTCAAAGTAAAAATCATCCATAAATGTTTGCTCCCAGTCTTGCTCTGATTCTGGAAAAGACTCCTCTCTGTCATAATGAGATAAAAATTTGTCTTCCCAGAATCTTTCTTCTCTCTCTAGCTCCCTCATTAATCTCCCATGAACAGCTGTTTCTGCTTGAACTCTCCTGGTCTCCTTACAATTGAAATCAATACCTCTTCTCAAAAAAGCAATTAGCGGCAAAAGTGCTGCTTCTGACTCCATCTTCCTTATCTACTAACCTTTCTCTCTGCTTTTTCAAAGAGCACACTCCAGGTTTTCCTTAACAACCAAAAGAAAAAAAAGCAGTGCTTCCTTTAAAAGCTTACTGCTTACAGTGTCTGTCAACAGAATACGGGAGCTCCTAAGAGTTTTACCCACTTCACTTTGTCTCCAGGCAATGCTAATGTGACAAGCACGAGGCACGTGAATCACTTTCCTTAGTGCCCGTGTTCCTCTGCTATTTCGTCAGCCTAGGATCAAACAGCAAGACATGTAGTCTCTGTTAAGCTGCTGATCCAGAAAAGTATCTGTGACAAACCCAGACCTACTGGGATCTGCCACACGTTAACTAAGCTGCCACCAACCATTCCCTATAAGAAGTCACACAGACCAGGGATGGATTTTCAACAAATAAAAGAATAAGGTTTATTTAAATACACACAGGGAAAAATAAAACGATCAGGTGAATAAGATATAGTAACGTGGCTTAGTCTCATTCATACATGCACACAGTTTGGTTCACACAGAACACTTAACTTGAAGCACAGACCCTGAACCTATCAGTTCTGGCTAACCAACAGACACCTGAACCTATCAGGTTGGTACTGACTGACACACAGTAGTACCCTGTCTGACACACAGACTCCCACACCAGCTTCTTCTTCCCAGCTGCTGCTTCGTCACATCCCAGCGTCTCCACTTCTCCACACAGGCTTCACCTATATATACAGTACAGCCCCTCCTCCTGATGTCCCGCCTTCCACTCCCCATAGGATGGAACTTTCCCTCCAAACCCATGACAGACAGGTAACATCAGTGCTGTATGTAACACCTCCCCTCTTTATAAGTTGTTTTGTAGGGGGAAAGCTAAGGTGCTTTTTCCCAAAAAAACAACCTGAATCCAAAACATACAAAAACATTTATACATACCATATCATACTTACTTATACTTACATTCTAAGTTAACCATATCAATTAGGCATTTAACCATTTACCATATACATTACATCAATTTACCTTTATTCATACAAACCAAGTTCAAAAAACAGGTACATTTAACCTTTAGTCATCAAAATATATACATAGTCCATGTTTCTTTCGCCGTCTTCATTCTTCAGGTCTTCTTGACAAGGCGTCAGCAACACAGTTCACTGACCCTCTGACCACCTTCACTTCAAAGTCATAGTCTTGCAGGTTTAAAGCCCACCTCATAAGTTTACTATTGTGGGTTTTCATTGTCTTTAACCATTGCAGTGGTGAATGGTCAGTGCAAAGAATAAAATGTCTTCCCCAGATGTAAGGCTTGGCCTTCTGGATCGCGTAGACTATTGCCAAACACTCCTTCTCCACGGTTGCCAAATGTCTCTCACCTTTTTGGAGTTTCCTACTCAGGTAGGACACTGGGTGCTGGTCACCATTCTCATCCTCCTGGCAAAGAACCGCTCCTACCCCGCTGTTAGACGCATCGGTGTAGATGATGAACTCCTGGTCGAAGTCTGGAGCACGCAGCACTGGATAGTTGATGAGCGCCTGCTTCAACCTCTGGAACGCCTCCTCACAGTCGCTGGTCCACGGGATGCGGTCATCAGCCTTCTTCCTCGTCAGATCGGTCAGCGGAGCCGCAATCTCGCTAAACCTCGGGATGAACTTTCTGTAGTAGCCCACCAACCCAAGAAATGATTTAACTTTTCTCTTGGTGTGGGGTCTAGGCCAATCACGAACTGCTTCTATTTTGGCCTCGAGGGGTTTTATCACTCCTCCCCCTACTATGTGACCCAAGTATTTTATTTCTGGGCTACCCAGCTGACACTTGCTGGCCTTTACTGTGAGCCCTGCTGCACTTAACCTCTGCAGCACTAACTCCAGGTGTATCAGGTGATCTTCCCAGGTATTACTGAAGATCCCTATGTCGTCAATGTAGGCCACTGTAAAGTCACTGAGCCCTGCTAAGGTCTGGTCCATCAGCCTTTGGAATGTGGCTGGTGCATTTCTGAGACCAAAGCTCAGGACTCGAAACTCATAGAGACCAAAAGGGCTGCAAAAGGCGGTCTTTTCTTGATCCCTGGGATCAATTCTTAATTGCCAATATCCCTTTACCAGGTCCAATGATGAGATGAACCGACAACCCCCTATGGTTTCAATCAGGTTGTCTAGCCTGGGCATTGGGTAGGCATCAGGAGTGGTTACGCGGTTTAATTTCCTGTAATCAACACAAAACCTAATGCTCCCATCAGGCTTGTCCACAAGGACTATCGGAGAGGACCAAGGACTAGAAGAGGGGACGATTATGTTCTCCCTAAGCATCTCGTCCAGCTCCTTCCGCACCTTGTCCCTATAGGGTCCCGTTACTCGGTATGGGGATACTGCCTGCGGGGGTGCATCCCCTGTGTGGATCCGATGCATCACTCCCTTCACTATCCCCGGCTTGTTGGAAAACACCTGTTGATATTTACTGAGCAGCATTTTTAGTTCTTGCTGCTGGTCTTGGGTGAGTGCAGG